>NC_137657.1:4998036-5168036 GCF_963422515.1 Blennius ocellaris
ACAGGATCAATATTTACCCAAAATTCTTCTTGGGAGCCAACACCTGCTGCATCTTTGTGTAAAGTCGAGAAGTTGGTGAAATGAAATTGGCCGATCTCTCTCTCTCTCTCTCTCTCTCTCTCTCTCTCTCTCTAGCTGAGATTTCATTAATTCACCCCTCTCCCCCAATATGAACTTAGAAACTTCATCAAGTTACCATGGCATTAAAGCAGATTTTTCTTATCTTTTAGAAAAAGAAAAAAAAGAAATTCCAATCTCAGCTCATTAAAAACAAATACGGCTAATAACGAACATTGTAAAGGCTCATAGTGTCGACTAATTTTCTTTATTATTTCTTAATCCTTAATGAAGAGTTTCATTTACACCAAACAGAGGGAGGGGAGGGGGGGGTAAAAAAACACACACATTCCAACAAGCTGAAATTTAATTCATTCCCTTGTAATGCAATAGTTAGTTTTAATTGCTTTTTAATGTAGTCGGTTGGCTATAATATTGCGGGGGAAAACAAACTTTGTGTTGCTTTCATTTCATTTCCATTTTGAATTCGCAGCCAGTATTTCGGAATCTTTAATGGCTCCGATATGACGCGCCCTCATATTTGCTTGGCTCCGGCTCACGCAGTTTACCGCTCCCTCGTAATGAGCGCAGCAGTGGCGGCGCGGCGCATTATGATAATTGTGCGGAAAAAGAAGAAAAAAAACCCCAAGTCTTGATATATTATACTTTAATAAAAGGATATTTGAACTCACAGCTTGCTGTCAGATCAAGGCGGAGATATGAGTTGTGAGTGTTGGCACTAAGAGGAATGAACTGTGACACCTAAATCAACAACTCGCAGAAGGACTTTGCCCCCAAATTCATTTGTCAATAGATTGAGTCAATATGGGTTGATCTGTGTGCAGCTCGACAGCCTTCTGTCTCCCCGTCAACACACAGAGGACAGTGTCTGGCTAGACGTCTGGCCATTAACTGCATTATCTGTGCGTCTGTTGTGTAAATGCATCAAACAGTGGGTACATTTTTTTCCCCTCCTCCTCCTCCTCCTCCTCCTCCTCCTCCCCCTCCTCCTCCTCCTCCTCCTCTCCTCTGCCTGTCATGATGAAACCAACGTCCCGGTTGTTTGAGTGAATGAAACCCAATCCGACGTAAATGGAGTCCAAATTCAGTCTTTATAAGTGAGGTCTTGACTGATTTAATTACACTAAGTGGTAGGAAGCCCCCACGCGCTATCAAATATTGAAATGGTAATCTGTGAGGGTTTTTTTTTGTTTGTTTTGTTTTTTTTTGTTAGGGTTTTTTTTAATTTTCACTCCTTCTACGCCGCCTGGCACTCACCTCATCATGTTTTAAAACTTTGCCCGTCAATCAACCCACGTGGTTCCAGTTGGACGACGTCTGGGCTTCGTTGTTTTACAAAATACATGATTTTCAGACTGAAAGGTGAATTTTTTTGAAACAGGTCAGAGTTTCCTTAACTTTCCAACCGATTTATTTCTATTTCTTTCTTCCCACCAAGTCTTGATTGTTCAGAGACATTTCTGCTGAACTTCCAACACAATCCAGCCAGACTCCCAATGACAGGAAAACACAACAAGCGGTCAGAGTATCTAGTTGTCTGGTGATCGGAATAAATTATTACATTATTTAAATAAATGAATAAATAAACAAATGAATAAATACATACATACATACATACACACATACGTATATACATACACACATACGTATATACATACATACATACACACACACACACACACACACACACATACATACATACATACATACATACATACACACACACACACACACACACACACACACACACACACACACACACACACACACACACACACACACACACAGACATACATACATACATACACACACACCTACATACATACATACATACACACACACACACACACACACATACATACATACATACATACATACATACATACACACACACCTACATACACACACACACACACACACACACACACACACACACACACACACACACACACACACACACACACACACACACACACACACACACACACACACACACACACACACACACACACACAGACATACATACATACATACATACACACACACCTACATACATACATACATACATACATACATACATACATACATACATACATGCATAAATGACTAAGATTAACGGGGGGGTCAGCGAGGTGGTGAGCTCCATGGGCATATCACAGCGTGTCCAGCCGAGGGATCCGCCGTTGCAGCATCAAAGTTGGTCTCCATCTTTCAACAAAAAACTTCTTTTTGTAGCCCAAAAGGTTATGTTACATGTTTGTTCATTTTAATGTGATATTTTCACTGTCCCGGTTCATTCGAGAACCCACTCCCATTTGTTGTGGCAGGCTATGCTAATTTTGTCTTTTTAACCTTATATTGTTTCTTTTTTTTTTTTTTATTGACAACGTAGTAATGAAAGATCTTTGAACCTGACTGACATGTTTTGACTGCGTCTGCGGTCTACCTCATAACGTTTGATGACGTGTCGGGTTTTTATCAGGCGATGACGCGTTCTGACAGCTCTGTCAGGACGTACCGTATTTTCTGGACTATAAGTTGCATTTGTTAAATAAAAAATATTTAAAAAAAGAAGCATTGCAAAGAACAAAAGTGTAGTTTGAGGTCCGTGTCCAGATGTAACTTGATGATCCAGGTCCAGCTGCTGCTGTTGTGTGAATTTGTTCCGATTTCTTTTAGCCCACCATCAGCCTTCTATGTTTTCTTCATCACAGTAAAAAGTTTCCTTCACAAGTTTCTGACATCGTCTGAACTCTTTCTAATTCTCTGTTTTGGTTTAATCTTTCGGTTTATGGTTCTGGTGTGCAGCTCCTTTTGTTTCTCATGACATTTTTCTTCTTCTGTCAGTTAAATACGGCAGTAATGGAGGTTCGCATGTTGTAATGTAGCAGCATCCTGTTGTCCTACACTGACATCTAGTGGTCTCAGAAGGTATACTTTTATATGTAGGTTGCTTCTTAATATAAATGTTATGATCGGACAACTTAAAGACAAAAAAAAAAAAATCTTGACGTATATTCCGAACAATACGGTAATCATCTCTACTTTATACAGAGGTGTTCTCACAGATGAGTTCCACAAATCAACCTGTCGGGGGAGAAAAATCACTGAAGAGAAGTCATGCCTGCACAGGTAGAAGATGCAAACTCCACCCAGAAAGGCCCGGAACCCAGGTTGTTCTCTGGGGGACGCCGCCACGCAGCCCGCCACGCAGCCCGCTAGCTGACAGATGATGAAAAGCTAAACCGCACGGATGAAGGGGAAAAAAAAAAAAAAAACCCAAACCAGAGTAGCGTTCACATTTCAGACAATAAATCATTAGTAACAACCATGGCATCTCGTTCCCTCTCATCCCTTCCTCCTCTCCCCCCCTTCATTCACCCTCTTAATGCCAATCAGAGCAAGATGGGAAGATTCCCTCCAACTCTTGAGATCCAGCATGTGTTTCTCCCAGAGGGGAAAAATTAATTCCTCCTCCTCCTCCTCCTCCTCCTCCTCCTCCTCCCTTTCTCCTCGCCAAGGTGCTGCATGCTCGCTCTCCCTCGCTCTCTCCCATCTAAAGGAATACCAGAGAATGAGAACCTCTCCTGAGGGGATCCAGCTTATATACTATTTCATCCGCGTTTAAATCCTCTGATAAATGCGAACGTGAATGCCTTCGCAGGGAACTTGCGAAATAAAGAGAGATTATTTTCCGGAGATACTAATATTAGTCTTTTGGCATGGGGTAGAGTGAATACGACACCCGAGCGTGGGGAAGTCTATTGACGGTGATATTTAATCTAGTGTAAGCATTGCGCGTTGTCAAAGCGGCAGGAATAAAGGGGGAGAGGAATATGGGTTGTTGTTGTTTTTTTTTTTTAATTTTTGTATATATATTTTATATTTACATACCTGTGAGAATGAGGATCCATTCAAATAGATGACTTATCAGGCCAGAACAGAACCTCCCTCTCCCCACAGGCGATGAAGAGGAAGAAAAATAAGTTAAGTCTGGTATTATTCTGACTGCGAGCTTTTGTTGGCACCACCTCCCCCTCCCTCCCTCCCTCCCTCCCCCCTCGCTCTCTCTCTCTACACATATACAACTTTTTAACTTCTTTACAAGTAAACTATTGTTCCACCTAAGTTTGCAGAGGAATTCCAGGTTTGGATCGTCCAGGTACGGCGCGTCGCTCTTCCTTTCCTGCTCAAAGGGAGAAAAAGATCAAACGAATCCACGAGACACTCGTGATCATTTGAAATTCTTCTTTTTTTTTTATTTTTTATTTGTGTTTATGTGTTTATATTGTTTCCTGGGACTTGTCATTTTCCAGCAGCCTGTGTGCGAGGAGACGCGGCGAAGGTTTCCATCACAAATATTCCTTTCAGGATCTGTTAGGCCCTGCTTGTCATCTGGATGAAAAGGAATCGCGGGGATTTTTGTGCTTGCCCTTAATCTCCCTAACTGATGCTGGGAGTGCAAATCAAATCCAATTATAGGCAATGTGGGCCTTCAGCCTCTTTGAGGAAAGATATTGGAGACACCGATGGTTATCTAATGCTTTTTTCTTCTTCTTCTTCTTCTTCTTCTTTTTCTTCTTCTTCTTCTTCTTCTTCTTCTCCTCGCCTCTTTGAAAGTGTGAGCTGTGAGAGAGGTCACGATGGGAGGAGAACCACAGTGAGACGCCACTTCAGGTTGTTTTAATTTCTTTTATTTTTTTCCCATTGATACAAAGATTATTGAAGCTCTTGACCTAATGTGCTGTAAACGGTTAGATCCACACTTGACGGTGCTAATCCTCGTGAACAAATGACGCTATGATTTCTCAGATGGTGACAGGTTCAAAACGAAAAAGGATTTTTGAATATTTTAGTATTTCAGCAAGGCATGAATGTTAGGTTGATTTTAATTGGTTGTATAGATAGATAGATGGATGGATGGATAGATAGATGGATGGATAGATAGATAGATAGATAGATGGATGGATGGATGGATAGATAGATAGATAGATAGATAGATAGATAGATAGATAGATAGATAGATAGATAGATAGATAGATAGATAGATAGATAGATAGATAGATAGATAGATAGAAAAAACTCTAGTTATCCCAAGAGGCTTCCCCACCAGATTTATTATATGAAGGTCTTTACTCGTTGTCGTCCTCACTGGTCGTCTCACAGTAAAGGACGACTCTCCGTCTCCAGGTATGGCGGGGGGGCCTCCCTGTATCTCGGGAGGAGGGCGGTGAGGTCGGCCACGGGTTCAGACTGGCGGCACCGGACCGTTGTGGTGAAGAGGAGCGGTTCACCGGTGGCTCTACGTCCACACACTCACCTGTCATGACTCACCGGGGTGGAGGCGTCACTCGCTCTGACATCCCGGAGAGACTCAACGTCTCCAGGCAGGTCCAACTGGGAGGACGACCGAGGCCGTCGGCTCTGGAGAGTCGATGTCCCACCAGAAGACCTCTGTGGAGGACAGACCCCTGGACTTCATGCTGTCTTATACACCAACAAGACGCTAAGGAAGATGAAGGGATGGAACTTTGTATCCATTTATGAATTACACTTGTATCTTTTCGTATTTAGTTGTATGTTTTTGAAACAATGTATTTGGGACTTTTAGAATGTTACAATTTAATTGTAACTTTTAAAATGTTTCAAAGACAATGTGTTCAGTCATATGATGAAATGATTTTGCAGACAACTTATGAATGCACTTTATTAAACTATGTGTCGTTTAGTTTTTATTCGTAACTTTAATAATGTGTTTGGGATTTTAAAAATGCTACAATCTAATTGTAAGTTTTAAAATGTGCTCATTGTCATGTAATGAAACAATTCTGCCAAAATGTGTTTTTAATAATCCATATAGAGTCATTTATAAATGCACTTTATCAAACTATCTGTTATATTTTATGTAAAATTTTGTGCACAAGGTGTAGAAATGTTTCTGTTTCTAATCCAATACTGCGGTTGTGTTGCGTCCTTCAGGTGTGAATGTGGGATTGTCAACAGATTCCACAAATCAAACGCGTCTTGACCGCTGCCCAGAGTCTTCCCGGGGACTAATGGACGCTTTGTGGGTCCTCTGACACCAACTCCTATCGCCTTTGATCCTCAGCTTTGAAGAGCACAGTTAAGAATGTCCCTGTGAAAACGAATCTACGATTACAAAATATCTCCAACTCAATAAACTGAGATTATTCAAATCCCTGGCGGTGTAATCGCACCCAAGTGCCACCATGTAATCTCAACTTGAACGTGTTCTGCATTCATCTCTCTCTCTCTCTCTCTCCTTCTCTCTCTCCCAGACGGCATTGTAAATAAACCTTCCCCGCCGTGCGGGACGCCCGCAAACTTAAGAATTCGCCGCTTATTTTGTATCATTAAAATATTAATCGCAGATTAAGCCCCCTTAATACCCCGTGGATTGCCATTTTAGAAAACAAATACAATAGTTGCCCCCCACCACACACACACACACACACACACACACACACACACACACACACACACACACACACACACACACACACACTTCTTTTCTTTTTTTTGCGGAAACCTCCTGGCATCTCAGGAATCAGCCGCATGTTTGGGCTGTGAAAGGAGAGACAGGAAAGGATAGAACTGTAATCCCCATCAATGCACTTTAGAAACCACCTTCTTGCTAAAATGTGTGACTAATGGGCACAAATCTGCGGCTTTAGGAGCTGTCAGCGAGGACTGCCGAGGCCGTTGTTCTGCCATTCACCGCGTCGACGTAATAAACCCGGCCCCGGTTTTTTTTTTTTGTTTCTTTTATTTTGTTTTTTTTTGTCTCCGGCTTGCAGGAAAACGTACCTTGAGGTCTTGTGTAGGTCTTCTTCTTCTTCTTCTTCTTCTGTTTTCTTCTCGCCCGGCCGGTGCGCTGCTTCGTGGCGCCGTAATGACATTAAAACACGAACACTTAAAGGGCTTTTCGTCGAGAGCCGCATTGTCTGCTCCGAAGGCTTCCAAAAAGAGGCTTTTATTTAGTTGTGGGATTTAACGGCAGTGTGTGTTACCTGATAACATTAAGGCAGAGCAGGGGAAGCAGGAATATTCCCTGACTGGCAGAGCTTCAAGAATATTGACCACCAACAGGATTGCAGCTGAGAGCCGTCCATGTATATTCATGCGCTCAGAACGGCCTGATTATAGCTATTACGGAATTATATCCGGGGAGGCGCAATTCATTAGCCCTGATTTCTCTTTATCTAGCGTCACAGTGCGGGGCGAGCTTACAGGGAAGGCCCCGGATAATGTTGCTATATTTTCACCGCCGCAACCAACTTCTGGGACGTGAGAACACAAAGGAATGAGTTGTTCTGCACCCAAACGTATATTTGTCAGGGAAAAAAGACGCCCTGGAGTGTACAGAACTGCTCCTAAAGGTGCTAAATACGTGTCTTTGTTTATTTTTAAAAGTGCAAAGTGACAGAAAACGGTGTATAACGGCCCTTTTAACAAGCCGAGGCTTTAGAAAGTGTTACACAGAAACCTGTTTTTGATGTGGGTTACTATTAAAGGTACCAATGTTGAAAAGTGTAGCGCTCATAAGGTTGCAACTGGAGCGACAAAACATTTGCGCCCTTTAAGGTTCCCTCCTGTACTTTGATTTCGTCGTACGCAGACGATCTCGCGCTCTCCGAGGCGCCTCTGCGTCGAGAATCACCGACTAAAAGTTAGCGATTTAAACTTTGTGCTGACGAGCGGAGAGAAAAAAAAGTTCCTCCACAATGTATTCACGGGGATTTATCCTTTTCTTTCTTTCTCTTTCTCTCTCTCGCTCTCTCTCTCTTTTTTTTTTTTAACTGGCAGGTGAGATTTTGTGGATCCAAATCGATTTATGTTGTTGTTTTTGCAACGGCAGTTAAATACACTTTGGGAAATGAGGTGAATGAAACCTATAAAATGAAGTTTGCTTCCAGCTGAATAGTTAATTCAGTGCATCCTGGAAAAGAAAAAAAAACGCCGGTCTCTCTCTTTTTTCTGTTTTTTTTTCCTCCTCCCATCGCTGCCGTATGTGAGGGAGAAATAATGACAGTGTTTCGGCGTTGTTTGATCATCCTTAGCAAATTTGAATGCCAAATTTGTTTTGCAGGTGTTGCTCATGGAATAATTGAGCTGCATAATGTGGATAAGGTGTTGCTACCATACTACACTTAATACGCATTTTAAGCACCAAAACAGACCCAGCCGGTACAGAAGCATGAAATCATTACAAGTTTAGTTTTATCAGGCAAAAATAGATTTTTTTTTTTTTTTTTTTTGGTTGTTGTTGTCTGACGGCGTTCATTTAGAGGGAAAAAAAACACACATTTTTAATGCACAGAAATACAATTAAATGGAATAATTAGAATCGGTCATGTCTATATTAAACAAAGAGGTCAGTAATTCTTCTTTTATTAAAGGTTTCACGTGTATATTGTTGTGATTCGTGTGTTTTAAGCCTCCTCACATTGGTTTCTTTACTTTTTAAAGTGTAATTTGCTCTCGCACAAGGGTTCTCGTCGGACGTTTTGGAGGGGCGTCCGAGAGGACAGGACAAACTTTCTCCACTGAGACTCTTTTAACTTAATCTGCAAATGTGAACTAAAACCAGAATGAAACATTTTTGTCTTCAGTGTGACGTGGAGTGCAGAGCAAGCAGGTCTGCAGCCTTTAACAGAGGATTTCTCATGGAGGGAAACCAGACACACACGCGTTAAAAAGTATTTTCACTGACAGTACTTTTATATTCAAATTGCCTTAGATGTAATGTGCAGAATTTTAAAAGTAGCGAGAGGAAATAATCATATTGAATCCTTTAATATATTCCTAGACTGATCAAAACTTCTATTAAATCTAACTTTTGTTTCAGTAAATATTAAGAAATGTGTTTTGTATTCCGGGGTCATCCAACGTTAAATCACCAAACTTATGTCATAAATACACCGGAAGCAGTGTTGCTTCTTGTCAGTTTAGTTTTTAGATATTTTAAAGTCATTTTCAAGTTTATGCACTGTTATTTGACCGGCAGCACACCTGAACCAATCACGAGGGGTTTTATGTGACAAGCCCCGCCCACCTGGTACATCGCAAAGGGAATCACAGAAAGAAGCTGTGAAACAGTCCTAAAATACATTGAAAGTCATAAAATGTTGATTTCAGTGTAACCTTTCTACACATCTGTCATGAAAACAATTTAAAAGAAATGCGTCCTGCTCCAATCAGAGGAGGCCTTACATGATAAACCCCGCCCATCGGGTGAATCGGAAAGTAAAACAAACTCTTGTTTTAACTTTTCTAATTTATACTTTTAAGTGATTTTGTTTTTGCGAAGCACTTTGTGACATTGGCAAAGAAAAAAAAAGATAAATGAATTAATAATGTGAATTTTATACCCAGTCTTGTGCCAAAATGTCTTTAAAAAGTTTTAAGATGCATTGAAATGATTGGAGAAACTTTTTTTTTTAACTAATTGAAGAATCAGCAATGTTAAATCAGGCTGTTTTAAAGTAATTAATTAACTAAAAAATTACTTTCTTTGACCGAGAGCTGAACCAATCAGAGGAGGCCTTACATGCTCAACCCCGCCCACCTGCCGAATCAGGAGGCGAAACACCGGCTGGATTTAGCTTTTCAAGCTTCATTTTTAATTCTTTTGACCGACGGCACAGCTGAACCAATCAGAGGCAGGCACTGCACATTAGACTCCGCCCACCCGGACATGAAAAACAAAACCGACCCCTGGTGCGACGCTGCGGTTTTAAATACAGCTTCAATACAGATTTGAGGGTATGTGCACACATATTCACACAGATTCGTCTTCCAATGAACACAGACACACACACACACACACACACACACAGACACACACACACGCACACACACACACACACACACACACACACACACACACACACACACACACACACACACACACACAGTCAAGACAATGGCTATTACCAGGCACACCTGGGTTCCCGCCTGCGCCATCCTCCTAATATCTTTTAAATCTTCACATAAGGTATGCCTTCCATAGGGCTTACAATACCATTTGCTCTAATAAATTCTTTTGGCAGCGTCGAGCGCAAGCTGCTTCTCTAAGGCCCCAGGAGGAGCGCGAAGGGAGAGGCAGCCCAAAATATGAGGATAAATAGTGGGGGATCCTCCAGGACCGCGGCCCTGGTAATCAACATTCTTCCAACTGGAAACATTTTCCAATTCTTCATCTTCATTTAGCTTCCTTACCTAGTAATTCTTAGCAGCGGGCTGCAATAATTTGCATCGACGCTTGAATCGGAAAAGGGCCCAAATTGAAGGGTTCTTTTTTTTTTTTTCTTTTAGGGGAGGGGATGAAGAGAGGAAAGAGATGAGTGGGAGAGGAAAAAAGAAGAAGAGGAAGGGGGGGGGGGGGCGATTGTGATAAGCAAATGAAATTAATGACAGGCAGTGTTTGCCTAGTGAAGACAGGAAGGAGCGCGGCGGCGGCGGCGGCGGCGGCGGCGGCGGCGGCGGCGGCGGCGCCGGGTGCCATGTTAAACACTCCACACACGGTAAAGTAGCTAATCCACAGCTCTCCCTCCATCTCAAGCCTCCGTGTGATTACAGCGAGCTGCCTCCTCATCGTGAACGCCGCGGAGCAGAGCGGCGGCCCTAGTTACCTCTCCAACAAGAGGCTCATTAGGAGCGAGCGAGAGAGAGAGAGAGAGAGAGAGAGAGGGAGAGAGAGGGGGAAGAAAAAAAAACGGTTTTTAAGTGTTGACTAATAGAGGAGCTCCAAGGTATTTATTTCTTATTGTTTCCCCTGCAAAGTCATTATGCCACACTGGAGGTTCTTCTTTCCACTTCTCGAGAGCAGTGTGTGTGTGTGTGTGTGTTTTCTTTCCCTCCCATCTCTCTCTCTCTCTCTCTCTCTCTCTCTCTCTCTCACTCTCTCTCACTCCCACTCCACTTTAAAGGGAGGAGGATGGCTCGAGGCGAGCCTGGATCTCCGGCTCTCCTATTGTGGCTCTTTGCTGCTGCAGCATGTGAACTGTCACTTGTTAAAGTTAAATTATACATCGCCTCTCCTAATTCCCCATTTCTCTGGCGGTGGGGCCAGAGCATGCGGACGGGCAGCATCTGCTAACCCCCCCCCCACCGATGGAGGGCAAAAAATTAATAAAAAACCTCAACACTCCCCCATTTTTTATCGAAATTTAATCGAAAATATTAATTTCTCAACTCGTTTTCACTTCTTTTCTTTCGACATTTGTTGATTTAGCTTCCTTTTAAAGGTTAAATGGTTTAATAGTAATTATAGTACAGCAAACACTGGAATATTACACCACCTGATCGCAGTTTTTATCAGTTTTCAATTGTCTTAACAATAGTTTTAATTGTGAGCTCAGCCGCCCACGCGGCGGCGGTTCGGTTTAAAAAAAAAAAAAAAGAAACATTAATGGCTCAGCAAAGGAGAAGATGAATAAAATTAAAAGACACCTGCACACACCTCTTCTTTTCTGTGTGAATAGATTTCTTTGTTAATTTTGGAAGCGAGTTCAGTCATTACAAGCAGCACCTACCGTCCCCCTGAGCTGCGGCGCGCCGCGCTTAAGCATTTATCAGCACAATAGCCCATTCAATTACACCCATAACAAATGCAAAGTGCCGCATCTGTTGATTTTAACTTTTAAATATGCTTTAAAAAAATAAAAAAAAAATTCTAAAACTTGACATTATAAAACCAATTTGGTAACTTAACCTGAGCCGGGTTGTTGCTCGGCGGTATTAAACCTGCATCTGCCATCATTAATCAGTGTGTAAATACTCCTGTGTGCAGATAATTGTTGAGAGGCTGCCGCGACTTAAATAATCACTTTGACTTTTTCGGCGCGTCGAAGCCAAAGGTCAGAGTTGGAGTTGGAGTCGGCGAGAGACTTGCAGCGATTGTGGAACGGCGAGAAGCACGCTGGATTCCAGTGAGGAAACCACAAGTTGGATAAAGCAGTGAAAACGTGTGCATAGACAGGAGGGGACGGTGCGTAACAGCTACAGGACAACTCTTACTGGCCGGGGGGTCAAAGGTCAACCGATAATGGAACAAAGGCCGAGAACAACAGACTTTCTGACAATTTTTAAAGAAACAGTTTTCTACAAAATGACACGAAATGAATTCACCAGTGTCTCAAGAAGTTTCTGATATTAACTGAAAAAGTTGTTACGTTATTCGCTGCTTCTGATTTTTGTTCAAAAAGTGTTCAAAAACAATCCAGTGACAGTTTAATTCTGCAGCCGATGATGCAGATTTTACACCTCTCACTTTCTCTCCGTTATGATTTTTACCTTTTCATTACATTATTGGCATTGTGATCAGCTTTATTTCATTTAAAAGTCTTGTGTTAATGACTGCAATTACATAATGACCAGATCACACATGACGCATTAAATAGTTTTAGCTATAAATTGACGAATCAAAGCCATTCTGCTTCAAAATCCTCACAATCATGTTTGTATGATTGTTCAAAAATGCATGTAATTCATATATAGTGCGTTAAAAGGCCTTTTTCTTTGTCAATATCACATTAAATTGATAGTTTTTAGCTCTAAATTCTGAACTGAAGCTACTTTAATTCAGTTTTACACTGTTGTGGGACGAACTCATCAAATATTACTGGCCTCAAATTAAATGGCAGCAGTGAAACAAACTTATTTCTCAGAAGTTTAAATGCAGACGAGAAATTCCGCTGTGACAAAAAAAAAAAAGGAATCGTCAATGGCAATGACAGGAGACAAGTGAGTCAAGACCTGCATGCAAAAGTCACATGAAGTTTCATATGATGTAAATCTCAACCTCACTGAGGTCAAATAAGCCAGACGATTTGACGAAACGCAGGGGTGGAAATCATCGAGATGAAAGTTTCCTGTGAAGCACAGAACACAAGAATTCCCCCCCCCCCCAAAAAAAAAAGTTTTGGAGTGGAGGGGGGGGTGTGTGAAAAAGATGCATAATAACGGGAGTGGGATAAACACATGCAGCCGACAGTAAAATCCAGGCATGTTAAGCAGAATGGATGAGTGGGAAGGCTGGGTGACAGCATGAATAACTTACATGCATGGATTGATTTACAGTGGCTTGTTGCAGATGGTACAATATTCACCGCTTCGCTACAGAAATATTTAATAAAAACAACCAAATCAAAAGAGGTGCGTTAACATTTGACGCACAATGGAGGGAGAGGAAAAAAAAAAGACAAACAAAACACAAAGATGAGCTCAAGTATCAGATTAATTCTGATAAGAAGGGTTTGAGTTCACCAGCGTGGCGCTTCCTGATAGAATAATGAAGATTCTGCTGCGTGAATCCAGAGTGAAGTAGAGTTTGTGGTAGTCAGGTGTGTGTGCGTGTGTGTGTGTGTGTGCGTGTGTGTGTGTGTGTGTGTGTGTGTGTGTGTGTGTGTGTGTGTGTGTGTGTGTGTGTGTGTGTGTGTGTGTGTGGAGAGCGTCGTTCTCACCTCGCCGTCTCGCTGCATCCTCTCGTTACGCGACACCTCCTGGTGGAGACGGAGGCTGCAGCTGAGAGCCGTTCAGTGTGTGTGTGTGTGTGTGTGTGTGTGTGTGTGTGTGTGTGTGTGTGTGTGTGTGAAGAGATGGCGTGCACGTGCGAATGCATACAGTTCCATACCCCCACTCAGGAAAGCCAACCACCCTCTGTGTCTCCAATGGCTTCGGGCCTTCTCCTCTCTCCCACGGGGGCTGAAGCCAGAATTCCTCCACGTGTGCATGTATACATGTGTGTGTGTGTGTGTGCATGCGTGTGTGTGTGTGTATGTTGGGCTCGTATTAGACAAAAGACACACACTTTGCCAGCGGCGGTGGGAGAAGACGGCAGCATCCCACCCCACCACTGGTTCCCCCTCTCTGCTCCCAGCTTCCCTCGGTCCAGCCAGCCAGGCGGCGGCGGCCACGGCGGCGGCGATGATGGCGATGGCGCCCGCTCAGGAGGAGGAGAAAAAAAAAGAAAGAAAAAAAAGGCCCCTCGGGAGTCTGGAAAGTGAATAAAGGAACGCGCCGAAAGAGAGAATGAGCATTTTTCTCATGCTTATTTTTGTGTTTAATGCCATTTCCAAAAATAATGTGAGAAAACAGAAGGTAAAGATTTATAAGGAAGAAAGAAGAAACGCGTGAATGTCCACACGCGTGCACACACACACACACACACACACACAGAAATGCCAGTTTGGGGAGGATTGCTGTGAATACCTGATTCTTCCCCCTCTTTTTTTTTTTTTTTTTTTTTTTTTTTTTCTCCTCATCTCCCTTTAAAAATCTGCAAATCCATTTGCTAAACAGCTGCACCTCTGTAGTGCACAGATAACAACCTGGGCCAGACTGGCTTTGCGGCAGCGAGTGGAGGCAGATAGGCCCAAATCTCTGGCCCTTTTTTCAAAAAATGCTAATGACGAAGGAACCACTTCCCCGGCCAAAAAAAAAAAAAAAAAAAGGATGGAGAGGGAGAGGGAGAGAGAGAGAGAGAGAGAGAGAGAGCGAGGAGGCTCTTGTAGATCTGTCAATTGCTATTTTGACAGATATTTGCTTGTAAGTACACACAACACTTGTTCCCTGTGTCTTATCTGGTGCTGTGCAGAACACTGACCTACATTACATCAAGCACAATATGATGCACAAACACGCTCTGTTCAATAGCCCGCTTTTCTCTCTCTCTCTCTCTCACTCTCTCTCTCTCTCCCCCCTGTTGTTTGTTTTTTTTCTCTCCTCCTCACTCCCCCTCTTCTCTCTTTTTCACCTTAAAAACAGATGGATTCAAATGAAATGGCTGCAAATCCTATGAACAGAAGGTATTCTTTCTCAAATAAAACCTTGTGGCTTAAAGGGAGAATCTTGCGACCATCTCCGGATGTTTGATTGCTCCTCAAAGGCCCGAGCAACTGCACTCGGCGGAGGAGAGTAAATATTGGAAATATTGCCACAGCTGCTCGTTCGCTCTGTCTCTAACTCCCCCCCCCCCCACCACCACCACCACCACCGCCCCTCCACTCGACTCGCCGTCTTCGCCGAGGCGCTTGAACGTTCGGTAAACTGATGGTCGTGACTCGACGCGTCGCTTATCGGCGAGGTCAGGAGTCAGCCGGGGAGCGCCGCCCCAGACCCCCCCATCCCCCCCCCATCCCCCCCGGCGGCTTTAGTGCCTCGTGTGAAAACAAAATATGGGTGAAATGGATGATTTCCAGCGCCACAGTTTGAAACTGAGGTGCTCCGGTTTTGACAGATTGGCTCGCTAGTCACCAGAGGCTGCGTTACAGAAACTTCCTAACTGTTTGAAATCCTCTCTTTATTTGTTTGGTCGCCATGAGAAATGTGAGTTACTCCATGATTTACAACTTTATATATGTAAATAATTGAAAGGGCTGAACACAAAGGTCCAACTTGTGGTCTTCATCAGGACGGAGGCTCATCGGGCGGTTGGAGGCTGTTCCAGTTAGTTGGGTTAACTCTGGGTTAAGAACGTTAGTGGGATGTTTTGTAACTTTTAGCTGAATGCTAAAAGTGAACGAGACTCAACAGGAGTATGAATTAGGCTTCGTAGCATTCAGATGAAGGGTACAGGAGATCGTTCCTTCCTCCACTATCAGACTCCATGGGAGCGTCCAAATAGTCCCTCCTGTCTCCTAATAGTCCCCCCTACTTCCTAATAGTCCCTCCTGTCTCCTAATAGTCCCTCCTGTCTCCTAATAGTCCCCCCTACTTCCTAATAGTCCCTCCTGTCTCCTAATAGTCCCCCCTACTTCCTAATAGTCCCTCCCATCCCCTAATAGTCCCCCCTACTTCCTAATAGTCCCTCCTATCTCCTAATATTCCCTCCCATCCCCTAATAGTCCCTCCTACTTCCTAATAGTCCCTCCTATCTCCTAATAGTCCTTCCCATCTCCTAATGGGCCCTCCTATCTCCTAATATTCCCTCCTATCCCCTAATAGTCCCCCTTACCTCCTAATATTCCCTTCTACCACCTAATATTCCCTCCTACTTCCTAATAGTCACTCTTATCTTCTAATAGTCCCTCCTATCTCCTAATAGTCCGTCCTATCTCCTAACAGTCCCTCCTATCTCCTAATAGTCCGTCCTATCTCCTAATAGTCTGTCCTATCTCCTAATAGTCCCTCCTAACTCTTAATAGTCCATCCTATCTCCTAATATTCCCTCTTATCTCCTAATAGTCCCTCCTATCTCCTTTCCTATCCACTTCTCCTTAACCCCAGAAGTGTTTAATGATAAGGAGTGTTGGAATTCTCACTAAGCAAAGGAAATGAGGCTCAATGCTTCCTAAGAAATGACTAGAATCTCAAGATGAATGAAACATTTGGAAAATACAGTGAATCTATCTTTTTGGTTTTTATATTTATATTTTGATGTAGATGCTGCTGTTTCTTTAAATGTAAAACCATGAATGAAAAAAACCCTGTACAACACACACATATATTATTATTATTATTATTATTATTATTATTATTATTATTATTATTGTTATTATTATTATTATTATTATTATTATTATTATTATTATTATTATTATTATTATTATTATTATTATTATTATTATTATTATCGGGCTGCCATAGCTGATCGACAAAAACCCAGTTTTGTGTTTTTGGTTATTTTTTTTTAACCTAAGTATTCAGTTGAAATGCAATGAAGCATTTGTCAATTAGAAAACAAGCAGAGTAAAACGTGTGTACCGGAGCTGCCAATTTACTATTTATAAGTTGCACTTAGGAGTTTATCAAACTCGCCTGGCAGATAAACAACAATGTGACCACAGCATCATCCATAACCAGCTATTACTTCCCATCAAGCGAAGTTCTAGTCCTCAAAGAGATAATTACAGGTTCCCTTTTCACTGTAATTGTCAGTTCACTTAATTGTGTTTTGATATATTGGAGAATGTATAGCTTATTCCCGCCCCTCAATCCATCATGCATACATTAGCTTGTTTGTCTGTAGGATGCTTTACAGTCGCTGCCCTTTGGGATTTGACCCTACTTTACGTTGACTGGCAGGTGTGCTGCCAGGCACAAGAAGTGGGAGGTTCGCCCTGCACGGCCCCAAGCAAGGCGAAGGAGTTGAGAGTGTGTATCGCCAGCCTGCAAAGTGTGTGTGTTTGTTTTTTTGTTTTTTTTACACAAAGTGCTTTTTTTTGTACAAATAGGATTATCAGTTAATAATAAACGCAGTTTCACGCAATCCTTCAGTCCGGCACCTTCACAGAGAGGAAATACAAGGGACGTGCCGATACCACTTTTAAGTAACCTTTAGCCACGTACCGATACCGAGTACCGATACCAGTACTTGTAAAATGCCTCCGCATTGCTGCTCCGTATACCTCCAACAGTCTACAGTCGTACTTTAATCATGTTTAGCATGTAGCATCGCTCGTGTGTGAGCCCCAAAACTCTTTAGCATGTAGCATGTAGCATAGCATGGAGCAGTTACTACTGCGCGACATCGTTCTCACTGCTGGGCTGATTATCTGGCGATTCAGTTTTGCTGGTGTTGTACGATACTGTCGCCGTTCAGTTTGACTTTTGTGTTGCTCATTAATATTAAACAAACTCCGAACCGAAAAAAAAGTACAGCTACCAGCAAAACATTAATACCGATCAAGAGAATCAGACTCTTTACCAGCAAGCGGGCCCTATTAGTCAGCAATTTGACATTTTCCTCTGCAAGTTAATGTGTACAAAAAAAAAATGTGTAAAGATTTTGAGTGAGTATACAGATAGAAATTGTGATTATGAAAACATTGAAAGTCAGGAATGCTTGTTGCCTCCACAATGTGGCCAGAACGTAATATTCTTCTGATACATTTCATCGACATATTAAATTTACTTACGACAATGGACAAAAAAGAAAAAGAAACTCAGAACCGTGAACATTTTTCTTGCATACCGACACTGCTGACGCATGACATCACAAAATACTCACATAAAGCCTACTGTCAGACCCCAGTACAGCTGGATCAACATTATGACATTAAAACCAAATATTGTGGATTCAGGTTCTTTTTTTTAGGTTCAAATCAGCCATTCCACACGGACCGGGGACTCGGTGGGACCTCTGGAGGTCAGCTGTGGTAACTGCGCTCAGATGCTTTGCAGTGGATGGTGGGAGGAAGACGATTGGAGCCGCCTGAAGATCTTTGGGAGTTTAAGCATCTTCCTGCCCATAAAAACTCACGAGGCCGTGAAGCTGGCTGGCCTGGAGGAGCCTCCAGTGGTGTGTGTTGTTCAATGAATGAATGAATGAATGAATGAATGTTACGCCTGCACCGGAGAACCCAGGAGTCCAGTCGTCTCTTGCTGAACACACCTTCCTCGTCCTTGGAAGTTATGAAGTGGAACCTCCATGATTAGACTTTTTTTTTTTCAAGCATATCCCAGAATATCTTGATTTGTAGGTCAAGACGTCAAACCTTTTCCGCTTAAAGTTCACAGTTTTACATTAAAGGGGTTATAATATCCAGCTTTTCAACAAACTGAAACAGTTCGGGGAGAGAGAGGACAGACTTTCTTCACTTCTGGGGCGTCGCTCCAGATGGGGGGACGATTATTCCTCTGAGAAAGTGACTTTTTAAAGGCCGTACCTCGTCGACAATCCTGAAGTAGGCGCTTGGTTTACACTCCAACGGAGCTCCGAGCTGCTGAAAACGCAACTTTATCAAAACGGCTTCCAAAGTGGAACTTTTTGAAAACGTTTCCGTGTGTACTGAGGAAACGCTGAATCGCGAAATCATTCTCCTTCACATACACGAATAGACGGAGCGAACGAGACCTCCGGTCTTGACAGTACATCGATTGAGATTAAAAAAAAAAACCTAATAAAAAACCTGGTTTTCTGGACTGGCAGGGAATGGGCGTATGAAGAGTGCACAGTGTACATACATTACATTATTAGAGCTTTACTGCTGGAAACCAGCTGCTTTGTTCTGGCTGGGAGCGACGCTGATGAGAGTTTTACGACTGAACCCAAAACAGTGAAGTTACGGGGGGAAAAAAAACAAACAAACAAACAAACAAACCCAGAAAACGAAGCAGAGCTGAGGGGAAGTGCAGACTTTCATGATGGTGTCTGGCGTGTTCATCACTTACGGCAGACAGCTTTCAAATTACACATCTGAGACATCTTACAAATGGAAATATTGAGGAGTTCCGCTGAAAAATGGCAGAGATGGCGTTTCTCCCCGGCAAAAAAAAATAAGTGTTCTATGCAAAACAAAACTACACAGTAAATCCAAAATGTTGGTGATAATTCAGTGGCACAGTGTAAACGTGTGTCTTACATGAACAGGAATTTAAACATTTTTTATTAAATAAATAAATTAAAAAAAAAAAAAGATACCTGGAAGTGAGTGTGATGTTTTTTTGAACCGAGCACCGCTGACGATTATTTGTATTGTGTGGACGTTGGTGTTTGTGTGGTTTGTCCCGGGGTAACAGCGGGGCGTCCAACTGCTTTATGGAGCACCTTTCAGGCAGAGGAGGCCGTTACACATGCAATTATCAACTGAGGAGGATCAAGAGGAGCAATATTTACAGGGAGAACTCAGAAAGTCGGGAGTTTAGTATTAAAACTTTAATGAACCTGCATAATTTGAAGAGATGCAAAAGAGAAAAAAAAAAAGTGGGCGGTGGTGTTTTCGGATGCAGTTCCACGTAGAATATTTATGTTTTGGGGGAGAAGAAAAAAAAACAAAAAAAACATTTAAGTTTGTGTACTTGCAAATTTTAGGGAAATCAGTTGTCTTAATTTTTTTTTTTTTTTTTTTTTTTTTTTGACGTTCTGGTTGCTTATTGGTATTTAAAGTGCAGATGCATCTACATAAATTAAGTTCCACTTGCATTCGCAGAGAAATCGTCTACAGGGCATTCCCACCTACCAAACACTCCGGTTGCTGTTTTTCAGTAAGAAAAAAAAACCCCGACTTTTTAATTATCTTACTAGTTCCCAACTTGAGGACTACTCCGAGGTTGAATGATTAAGATTTGAACGGGGAAATGAAAAAAAAAACAGTCTGTGTAGAATACAGAGCAGAGGTTTGACTTGATATTGTGGAATATTCCGGAAGCTTAAAGTTCCTCACCCAGTTTGATCTCTAATACCTTCCTGAAGGACATTCAACATTACAGTTGTATAAACGCGTATTTCCTGCCACGACGCCATCTTTGATATCCCAGAAGCCCTTGCGTACATCAGTTAGAGAAACGTAAACACAGTTTGATGGCGACAAACTCCAGTTGGTTTGTAAACATATCGACTTCACTGTGACGGATTAGAGGGACTGAGGGTTGGACATGACTTTGTTCTGCTTTATTCTCTGTGCAGAAGGGACTTCCTCTCATGGAAAGTATATTTTAAAGCTGTTGTTTTTATTTTTTCTGGCAGAGTAACTTTAATAATCTGTTGTGCTCCAAGAAACAAATGACGGCAAACAATTTGACCAATTTAGATTTGGACTTTGTGACGAAACAAAACAAAACACGGCCTCCAAGCTCAACGTTCAATGCAAATATTTATGAAGCCTTCTGACTCTGCTCCTCTGTCGTCCAAGACCGTGGTGACGTCAGAAGAATAATTAGAAAGGGGTGAAACATTTCAATTCAATGTTTCCAGTAAATTTCAGTGCAAAGTTAGATGAGAACCGTTTCACTATTATCAGTGGCCTCCTCTTCCTAGGACCTACAGTATGTCCTCCACTGTGTGATCTGTGTCCAACTACTGCCACCGAGGGGGCGTCCTAATAGTCTCTCCTGTTCCCTAACAGTCTCTCCTGTCTCCTAATGGCCCCTACTGTTCCTTAACAGTCCCTCCTATCTCCTTTCCTATCCACTTCTCTGTGGCAGCCATGATAAGGAACGTTGGAATTCTCACTAAGCTAAGGAAAGGAGGCTCAATGCTTCCTTTAGAGCCTCCTTTAGCCTAGGAAACACTGATGCTTCCTTTAGAGCCTCCTTTAGCCGAGGAAACACTGATGCTTCCTTTAGAACCTCCTTTAGCCGAGGAAACACTGATGCTTCCTTTAGAACCTCCTTTAGCCTAAGAAACACTGATGCTTCCTTTAGAGCCTCCTTTAGCCTAGGAACTACTGATGCTTCCTTTAGAACCTCCTTTAGCCTAGGAAACACTGATGCTTCCTTTAGAGCCTCCTTTAGCCTAGGAAACACTGATGCTTCCTTTAGAGCCTCCTTTAGCCTAGGAAACACTGATGCTTCCTTTAGAGCCTCCTTTAGCCTAGGAAACACTGATGCTTCCTTTAGAGCCTCTTTTAGCCTAGGAAACACTGATGCTTCCTTTAGAGCCTCTTTTAGCCTAGGAAACACTGATGCTTCCTTTAGAGCCTCCTTTAGCCTAGGAAACACTGATGCTTCCTTTAGGGCCTCCTTAAGCCTAGGAAACACTGATGCTTCCTTTAGAGCCTCCTTTAGCCTAGGAAGCACTGGTGCTTCCTTTAGAGCCTCCTTTAGCCTAGGAAACACTGATGCTTCCTTTAGGGCCTCCTTAAGCCTAGGAAACACTGATGCTTCCTTTAGAGCCTCCTTTAGCCTAGGAAACACTGATGCTTCCTTTAGAGCCTCCTTTAGCCTAGGAAGCACTGATGTTTCCTTTAGAGCCTCCGTTAGCCTACCTAGGAAACACTGATGCTTCCTTTACTAAAGAAGACCAGCTCATGCTGCCCCACAATTCCTTGCAGCAACAACATTTAAAGGGACGCGGGAAAGGAAAAGTGGACAGGAAAGGAGGTACCCAAAGTGTCAAACATCCCAAAAAGACTTGAATAAACCAGATATCCTGCCAACATTAGGTACAAACGGCTCCTGGAAGCCCACTGTTGGAATGATTGTCAATGGATTTGCACGTGTGTGCAGACAGAAAACGGCGTGTTTTAAAAAAAGTTCCAGTCTGGAAGCTGTTTTCAAAAAGTTCAGCATCCAGTGGCTCCTCACCTTGTTGCAGTGAAACTACAAAAAAACAAAAAACACAAACAGCCGGTACCCGATGAAAGTTTGTTGGTTTTACTTGAAATCGTTGAAATCTGTTTGGGTGTGGGGGAGGGGGGGGGGGGGGGGGGGGGTGCTTCAAGCAAATTAGGTTGTGAAAAAAAAAATCCATGTCTATGCAACCAAGGCTGGCCAAAATCATCAAGCTTTTACAATATTCACCTTCCCTGCAAAAACATCTGCAATAAATACCAACCTGTAATAGAGTTTATATCACCGCCAGTGATTGTGAAGTAAGTGTGAATCAGCCACAAAGGAGCGTAAAAAAAAAAAAAGAGAAAAAGTGGCGCGCCGGCCCCCGTTCGGTACAATAGGCCTTAATGCGGCGTTGGAGCGAGGCTGTCGCCGCATGCAGCCCGGAGACGGCAGGCAAGACAGAGTAAACAGTTTGTTCCTGTGAACAGCTCGATGCCAATCAGCGATTAATGAGGCGACGCTGGAACCACCGGCTGAGAGAAGTTAAACTGAGCTGAATTAAGGAGCAATATCATCCCTCATGCAGGTGCTCGCCGAACGAATAACTGCTTTAATTACTGTTATTCAATCATTTGCTTTTTTTTCCCTTCTCCTTCTACTTCTTCTTCTTCTTCTTCTTCTCCTCTCCCGCCGCATCCAAACACCACTCCGGTATTATCCCCCCTTTTTTTTTCTCCCCTGTCAATTTGCACCAACGCCTATCGCTGACGTCCTACATGCTTCTCAGGTGGCGGCAAAGCATGTGTGACCCTCGCTGAAGAAAAGAAGATGGGGTGGGAGGAGGGGGGGGAGGGGTGGGGTAAAAAAAAAAAAAAAACAACCAAATAAAAAAAAGGCAACAAGCAGCAGCTTCCAGTGTTGAAGTGTGTATTGTAAGAGCATGAAAAGCTCAATAGCAAGGTGCAGTTTGTCGAGTCCCTGCGCTTGAATGGCTCCTTATCTCGGTTTACATACTGGGGTGGAGAGGGCTGTGCCTTTGATGGGAAACATCTGTGTGTGATGTGTGTGATGTGTGTGTGTGGGGGGGTAGGGGGGGTCTTCAAGGATGGGGGAAGACAAAGTGGGCGTCTCCGCACCTGCTTTTCATACACGGCTTCACAATGCTTATTATTATTATTATTTGTGGCGGAGAGGTGTGCCTGCCGCCGCGCCGCGGCAAGACGAACGGCCGATACCGTAGCGGCGGCGGCGGCTTGTCAGCTCTAATTGCTCGTGTCGCCATTAAAGTGTCAACGCCAGATATCAAACGTTTGACTGGCCCGGCGAGCGGATCCCGCTTACGTAACGGGGAGGAACGTGCAGAGGGAAAAAATCAGGTGCCTGCAAAAAAGAAACAAAACGGAAATACGACCGTGTGAAATTTACATTTTTTTTTCCACAACCGAAATTAAAAGAAGACACAAACACTGTCGTCATGGCAACAATAAATTAAATTCAATTGTGTTTGAGACAAGAAGAAATGTATTTATTCTCCGTTTTAACTTATTTGCACTTATTTATTCTTGCACTGCATTTTAGGTCTATCTTTCTATCTATCTATCATCTATCTATCTATCTATCTATCATCTATCTATCTATCTATCTATCTATCATCTATCTATCTATCTATCTATCTATCTATCTATCTATCTATCTATCTATCTATCTATCTATCTATCTATCTATCTATCTATCTATCTATCATCTATCTATCTATCTATCTATCTATCTATCATCTATCTATCTATCTATCTATCTATCTATCTATCTATCTATCTATCATCTATCATCTATCTATCTATCTATCATCTATCTATCTATCTATCTATCTATCTATCATCTATCTATCTATCTATCTATCTATCTATCTATCTATCTATCTATCTATCATCTATCTATCTATCTATCTATCTATCTATCTATTTATCTATCTATCTATCTATCTATCTATCTATCTATCTATCTATCTATCTATCATCTATCTATCTATCTATCTATCTATCTATCTATCTATCTATCTATCTATCTATCTATCTATCTATCTATCTATCTATCTATCTATCTTTTGTATTGAACCAAACTTTATGACTAGCATCGCGCTAAGGCCCCATTTCCACAGCAACGGTGCTCGGAGCCACTGAATGCGCAATCTTTTTAAAACTGCTTCTGCGGTGGATCTCTTTGAGGAAATGCTCCGTCTCCGTGGAAACGGGAGGGGAAACGCAACTTTTCGGAATCGATGCTACTGTGCACCGTCGTAAACTGTTCTTCTGCACATTCGTGAGGAGATGGACAGTAAAAAACATGGCCGCCTCCCTGGAGGCATGACTCCCAGTCCACATTCTGCTGGGATTTGGTCATTTTATTTTGACAGTCACTGTAATAACAATACAACTTGGTGGTTTTATTTTGACAGTCACTGTGATAACAATCCAACTTGGTCATTTTATTTTGACAGTCACTGTGATAACAATCCAACTTGGTCATTTTATTTTGACAGTCACTGTAATAACAATCCAACTTGGTCGTTGTATTGCCCGGGACCATCTGGTGCTGGGCCACAAACAAAGTATAAATAACATTTTGTATTATTATACATTATTTCTGTTTTATTTATTATCCGAGTCTGAACAATCTTTTATTTTGAAAAATGAGCGAATCGTCTTAGTTACATCCGTCTGTGACTCGCGCTTGTGCCGCTCACGTGACACATTCGCGCTGATATGAAACCCACAAGCAGCAAAATGAGTATAAAAACGGACGTCTTTGGAAAGTTTCTCTGCAAAGGGGAAAAGCTCCAGTGAGGAGGCAGAAGAATAACGTGCAACGAAGCAGAAAGACACACAAGAACACAGTGGATTCACATTTATTATTATATTTACAAAAGACCACAGTTTTTGTGTTGGTCGAATCATTTTATTTTGATAGTTATTTATCCGCCACGCCTTAAAGACTGTGAAAATATTGTCTGACATTAAACCGGCCTGTGGAGCAAAAAAAGGTTGGGGACTTCTGTCATAAAGAAATTCATTTGAAGCTCATTTGTTGAGGCAAACGCCACTGTGACGTTTGTTTCTTCTTGCATGGAAACATTTTTATATATATATATATATATATATATATATATAAAGATATTATTTTCAATTGCTCTGTTTGACTCCAGTGTATTTTGCCTTGTGAGGTTTTACTGTGAAATTCTCCTGACGAGATGCGTTTTCACTTGAAATGTTGTCCTGTGAGCTTGTTCGCTCGTTTGGAGAGCAGATGAAATAAGACGAAGAGTAAACCTATAGTTTCATTTGTTCTTCTTGTTGAGACACTTTGCTAATTTCTTCAGTCTCATAAATCACTGAATACATGAATAAACAGTCGTGGTTTTAGGGACTTATGAAAATGTCGTGCTTTAACTTTCCCATTGAAAATGTTGTTTTTTGCCATTTTACTACCTGCAACCTGAAAACCTGCTATGTGACACTAAATAATGTAATTTTTGGACTTTGAGTGCCAATTTTAGAACTCCAGCTTCTGTTCAAAGCAATAATCTCTTAAATACGTGTGATTTTGGTCAGTTTTTATGTTTCAGAATTCCATCTATTCCAAATGGAAGGTGTAAAATAGCGTATTTCGAGGTGAAATAAGTCACTAGATCCTGAGAAATTGAAATGTGAACTCTATGAAAGTTTTCTGAAACATCACTAAAGCAGGTATCCGTGATGGGAAGCATTCAGTGAGATTTGTTGACCTTTTTAAACAGAGGTGGAGATAATATTCTCTGGGGCGGGGGGGGGGGGGCTCTGAGCGGATTGACACAAAACAAACGAGGTGATTCCCCCCCCCCCCCCGCCCTCCCCCGGGTCGGAGGAGGGATATATCCGTGCGAGAGCAGCGTGCTGACAAGCGGCGTTCCCCCGGGGGGGCGGCAAATAGAGACGTGAGCGCTCCGGAGGGGGAACGGGCGGCTTTCATGTCTCCAGGCGGGAGGCAGAGTGACGGAGGGAAAAGAGCTTTTTTACACCACAAACGATACCGGAGCATCACTTGGAAGGCAGTTGTGTTTTCTGGGAGGTTTGTCAACATTTATTGGTGGCAAATAGCGATAATAGGTTTGCATGTTTAGTGGAGACGAGTCGTGTGTTATATATAGTTACCAGGGATGTGTCGATACTGCTTTTTAATGGATGAGTATAAGTACGAGTACCAACCTTGAGCTACTTGCCGATAACAAGTACCGATACCAATTACCAATACCCAGTACCGTTACCAAATACTATACCAAGAACTGATACAATTACCAATACCCAGTACCCTTACCAATTACTATACCAAGTACTGATACCAATTACTATACCGAGTACTGATACCAATTACCAATACCCAGTACCCTTACCAATTACTATACCGAGTACTGATACCAATTACTATACCGAGTACTGATACCAATTACCAATACCCAGTACCGTTACCAATTACTATACCGAGTACTGATACCAATTACCAATACCCAGTACCGACACATAATACCGATACCAAGCAGTGTAACAATACCAAGTACTGACATGAAGTATCGATGCAAAATACCAATTACCAATACCCAGTACTGATACCAAGTACCGATACAACTATCAATATCCAGTACCGATACTAAGTACTATGCCAAGTATCAATACCAATTATCGATACCCAGTACAACACCATGTACCGATACAAAGTACAATACCAATATCCAATACTGATACCAAGTGCCGATACCAAGCATTACCGATGTCAAGTACTGATCCCAGCACTGATTAAAAGCCCAGTATATACTGTATAAACACAATAGGCGAAGGCTATGCGTTGCTGTCAATCACCTCACAGTTCTCTGTGACCTCTGAATGGGAGCTATGGATCAACAAGTTGCGTCTTCCCTGTTTCCACAGAGATGGAGCTTTTTCAAAAAGTTCCACCTTGGTGGCCATTTTCAAAGAGTCGTGTGTTCAGTGGCTAATAAGCACCACTGTCGGGCGCCAGAGCGCTGATATAAGCCCTGAGGTCTTAATTCAGCGCCATTTTAATCCATTTTTTTAAATTCAGCAATAGTTTTTTTTTCCAAATTGATGATCCGATATGGCTGATTTCATTGTTGTTTCAAAAGTTGTTTTAAAGAATAATAAAGGTTTTCATTTTTGGCTCTTTGCCCGATGTTGTAACGTCTCAGGTGGGCCGGAGGACACGCCCACCTATGTGACCCCGGCGTGTCGGCAAACAAAAGCCCCCCCACCCCCCCAATGAACGAGGAACACATGTGATCCACAGACAATAACACAATGCCCCCCCCCCCCCCACCCCCACCCCCCATTGTTGTTCTCAGTGCATCTCGTTCTCTTTTGGCACCTTCATTGTTGTTTCCCTCCATTGTTTATGGTCGATTTTACAAATGTTCATTCTCCTACGTAATGAAAATTGGAAGAAGGGGGGAAAAAAAATGTATCTGCTTTGTTTTTGTAAGTTTCTTTCTCCTTCCTGTTTGATGGCTCGTTTGACGGAAGATGATTTCAAATGTACAATAAAGACGCGCACTCTTTCAATTTCTCCTTCCAATCACGCCAGCGCTCTTTCGTTTAATGCTCGGCTGCTCGGTTTGATGGTCGCCGCTTCGAAAAGCTCGTCTTTGTGGAGCTTGCGAGAACTTTCGCCGAAGTGCGGAAGAAAAAGTGAGGAAGAAATTGTTGATTGCGTGGAGGGAGAATCAGAATGTGGCGTCTGTTGATCCTGGAAGTGGGTAACTTTTTATCCAGAGGGTTGAATTGTCATCTTCCACAATGATTTATGACAGTAAATCCAAATCGTGGAAAATAAGTAATAATTCATGCATGAAATTAATGGTGTTACCTTATGAAGGACTGAATGTGCCTAGATTAATTAAATAAATAAATACACCATTCAATAATTAATTGCGTCATTAATTTATTAAAATTGGAATTAAATATATAAATGTCATTGGTAAAAAAACAACATATTTAACTATTTCAGTATTTCATGGTCTGAATCTGCAAAAATTAAATAAATACATAAATATACCGCTAAATAATTAATCAAATGTGTCATTAATGAATTAAAATCAGAAATAAATATATAAACGTGCTATAAATTCATTAAAATACGAATTCATTTGATGTTAAAAAAAAAAAAAAAACACATTTAATTATTTCACTATTTGATTAATTATTTAATGGTCCAGTTTTTCCGCTGCTTCATGAATTTATTTTATCTGTCAATCTCGCTCAATTCATTAATTCAATAATTTAGAGACATTTCAGTTGACGTTGTGGTGCAAATGAGTTTAGATTACCTGGGAAATCAGTAGAAAATAAAACATTGAATGAATATATGAAGAATACATACATACATACAAGAATACATACAGCAACACATTTTATATGTTTGTTGCCATAATGTGAAGTATTTCTTAATTTATATCTCTTTTATCATCTTACATACATCAGTTATCCACTCTGATGGTTAGTTTTACCAAAACAAAAGAATCGACCTTTGACCTCTCTACTGACCGCCCAGGTGTCGCTCTTGTTTGTGAAGTTGAAGTTAAATATTATGAAGATGAGCTGAGCTACAAATATTAGTTGAAACGACAATGTTTCAGATGAAAATATATTGTTGTTTTTTTTTGTTTCACAAAAGCGCTATTGTTGATTAAACACACATAAAACATGACAGCGGAAGAAAGGCAATGAGGAAATAGAGCATTACAGCATGTTTGCATTTTTAGTGGAGAAGAGTTATGTATTATAATTTATTACCAGGGATGCACCAATACTACTTTTTAATGGGTGAGTACTAACCTTGGGCTAATTGCCGATACCAAGTACCAACACCAAGGACTAATACCATTTACCTATACCAATTACCAATACCCAGTACCGATACCGAGGACTAATACCATTTACCGATACTTACCATTACCAAGTACCAATACTCAGTACCGATACCGAGGACTAATACCAATTACCAATACCCAGTACCGATACCGAGGACTAATACCAATTACCAATACCCAGTACCGATACCGAGGACTAATACCAATTACCAATACCCAGTACCGATACCGAGGACTAATACCATTTACCGATACTTACCGTTACCAAGTACCAATACTCAGTACCGATACCAAGGACAGATATCATTTACCGATACCAGCACTGATTAAGTTAGTAAAACATCTAAAATTAGGGAGGAAGTTGTCTAAAATGGCGCTGAAGCAATAAAAGATAAAAACAGGAGACGATACGTCACAATTCCAAAATTTCAGCCCAAACACAGAAAACATTGCAAACGAAAGCCATTTAGCCGATTTCACACTTCACTTGTAAATGTAATGAAAACAGACGGACTCATAAACAACGCAGACGTAGTAAATATCCTAATCTATTGGTACAAACTTTTCCTGTTATTTTGGAAGGCAAACCTTCCATAATCCTGAGTCTAAGTACTAAAACCGGCTTGAAATCTCATCCTTGCACTCATTTTTAAATCTTTAATCGATCGGGTCCATTCATTAGCTGTCTCTGTGTTGGACGTTGCTATGGCGACGTGTCCAGGGTGTTTTTGTCCCTTCGTAGTCAAGTGGGATCGAATCTTCCAGTCCAGAATGTGGAAATACAGCGGGGTGAAAAGAAAAAATAAAATAAATTAAGCGAACTGCTTCCCCTTAATGTGAACAGCAGCATCTTGCAAGAATTCCCCTCGTAGCGTTTCTTCACAGCGGCGTGTCGGCGGGAAGACGCATCACCGTTGCCGAAGCGTCAGCGTTGAGCAGAGTAATGGTTCCACGGGAAGACCGGCGGAAAACGAGCGCCGGGGACCGCCGGGCGCCGCGAGGCCCCGGCTCTCGCTCTCCGGCGCAGTGCGGCGCCGGCCTGCTGAGAGCTCGCCGTCATTACGGCTCTGGCGAACATGTGGAGACGGCGCCTCGTCATTTAGCCAAACGATCACTTAGCTCCCAACGCCGCGATGAGATGGCGAACCCCAGCGGAGAGCGGGGAAGTGTTTGAGGAGTTATTCAAACATTTACAGAAGCCAATAACTCCGCTAAATCTACCAGGATGCTTCATATTTACATTTGATTCCGCGAAGCCCTCCCCTCAACGCAAAACAATAACGCGGCGTCGTGAAGGGAAGATTAAATAACGAAAAAAATTAGCCCGAAATAATGTAATGGCATCCTCTTTGGATCTCAGCTGGCGGCGGCTTTAGGCGTGATTTCAGAGTTTTATTAAAGGTGCTGATGATAGGAAAACCGTCAAATGCAAAAAAACAGAAAAATGGCTATTAAAGGTGTGAACCTGCAGAGCGTCTTCAGATTCGCAATGTGAGTCGCTTACGTGGAGCAAACAAACAAAAAAAACGAAACAAAACAAAGAAAAGATAGAAGTGAAGAACAACAAAATAACTGGAGAAAAGGTGACATCAGAGGTCTTGGACAAGGTGGAGAATTCATCTAGAACAGCGAAGAAGCCATTACCGTATTTTCTACACTAGAAGTTGCAACTGTGTCAAAAAACAAAGAGGAAAAAATTTGTTGTTTTTCTGTCTCGATAGAACTGTTGATAATTCTCATCCAGCAGCTTTTGTTTGAGGTGGTTCCTCTGTCCTAGAAGTTGCCTGAGCAGCCAAAGAACCCCCCAAAAAAGTGGGACTCATTGTATTGAAAATTTAATACCGTAAACTGCTTCCGCAGGCCAAGACACTTTCGACAATCTCATGCTCAAAACGTTTGCGGGAACAGTTTGGAGGGCCGATAAAGACAGGAAGGAGCCAGTTTGGTGGTGAAGAAATTGACTTTCCTGACCTCAACAACATAGAACAGCTTCGGGATGAATGAGAGCAGAATTAGATCCCGGCCTTCTCCTCCCACATCAGTGCCATAATCACTGCAAACGGTGGGTTTGGTTGAAAGGGCTGATATTATGTGAAATTTACTTTCTAAAAGTTTTCCAGCAGTAATAATCGTCCCCGTACCTGGAATGACGCTCCAGAAGTGTAGAAAGTCTCTCCTCTCTCTCCTGGCTTGTTCCAGGTTTTAAAAAGTGTGTTGCTCCAAGCAGCCAATCAGAAATCAAACCCTATATAGTGTCATCAGGGGTTTAGCCAATCACAATCAAGGTAGGCTCCTCCCCTTTGACCCCTCCCACAATCAGACAGCTCTGCTCTGGCACATGGCACCACGAGAGGAAGTACTTCCTCCTCTTCCCATACATGGGCTTGTGTGTGGGCGGAGCCAGTCCAGCTCACACAGACACAGCAGATTCTGAATGTAGCTCCTATGATCTGATATTCTAATGGAGGAAAATCAATCCTGTAAGAAGAGGGGGACGTCTGTGGGACGCTGTTGAATTCTGGTGTTCTTTGCGTCCTCGCAGGTTATTTCCATCACACTTTGAGTGATTTAGTCTCTGCAGCACCTCCAACATGACATTCGTTGCCCCAGATTTCCCGCTGGAGACTCTCACAGTTCATTAGGCTACTATTAATACGACACTGTATTTCTAAAAATAACCACACATGGAGACAAAACGGACGTGAGCAATCAGCGTCTGCAGATTTGAGGGATTAATGTTTCTTCTTGTTTTACTACATCTTCACAGAAATGTGCAGAGTTTGTACCGGAGCGTCTGGATGTAAATGTTGAGCTTTGCAGTGGCTGAAATGTGTATTTTCTGTCAGTTGCAATGCTTCGCAGATTAAATGTTGAACATTATGAATCGGTAGGTAATATTATATGTTTCAAATATCACGCTTCTATCCCTACGCTGATGTGCAAACAGCAGCAGGCAGGTTGAGGCCTTTCTGCGCCAACAGCACGATGAATAAATGACAGGAAAACGCTGAATATTTGAAGGTTTTTCTATCCCCGTCTGTTTATTTGATGACGGGTGTTGCAGTTTTAGTGAACACATTTTCTGCAGAGCTCTGACCTTCATGCGGCTCCACAGGTCGAGGGCGTGATGCATAAAAAAAATAATAATGTAAAAAAACAACAACACCAAAATCCAGAGAAGTCACCTTTTAATGTTTTGTGTCAAAACTACCCATGCAGCCAGGAATATAAATATATGTAGTGAATTTTCAATGAAATGTTTGAGTAGATTTCTGATAAACAACATTAGTATATGAAAAAGGTCATTTTAAGTATTATGGTACTTTTTCCTTTCCACAGTCGCAAACAAACCTGCTTGCTCATGTGGGTATGTTGGGCTTTTCTATTTTCTCTATAAAAGCACATTGGAATGACTGTAGTGTATTTAAAAATACAATTTTTTTTAAAGATTGTATTGTATTGCAAAAAAAAAAGTATATAAAGTATTATGGTACTTTCAATACTATAAGAGACACTTTATAAGTGCCTGCATTAGTTTGTATATGTCTATTTACAAACTTTAAGTATCTGTCAAGTTCATATATTTTTGCAATAATTTGGAGTAAAATGTGTCCGAGAAAAAACTTTTTTTTCATCATATTTTATATAATTGTATATTGTATATACACTGTGTATATACATATATATATATATATTTTTTTATTATTTCATGCAGTTTTTGGGGATTTATTTGGAAACGGTTAGCCATCAACATCCTGAACATTTCATGTACTTCAGGTGAGTAGTTTTTGTGAAAAGTTGGTCAAATATATACATACATATATACAAATCAACAAATATATACGCGCAGATGAAAACTTAACCTTCTCGACCAACTTTTGTTGGCAAGGGGAAAGATTACAGTAATTTGTGGACTATTGTGTACACCTGAATATAAGACGGACCCACCATATTTAAAAAGGAAACAAAAAAGGAAGTTCGGAGTTACATGATGCACCTGAACGCATCACCGATGTATCAGCAGCATGAAGCTTGTTAACCCGTAAAAATCCATAAATTTGCCAAGTCATTGTTTGGGCTGCAGGGCTTAACGTGTGTGAAATTACTGGATGTTTGATCCATTATTTATTCATTGCAACATCAAATTCTATAAATGTGTGTGTGTGTGTGTGTGTGTGTGTGTGTGTGTGTGTGTGTGTGTGTGTGTGTGTGTGTGTGTGTGTGTGTGTGTGCGCGTGTGTGTGTGTGTGTTTCAGCCATGAAAAAATGTGTCCAAATCTCCTTTATCGATGCCAAACAGCTTCTGTTTTCTGTGGACTCTTGCTTGGTGGATTGGACAACTGAGGTGTGAAGAAACGGGACGTATTGTTAATTGTTATTGGGAGCCTGGGTTTTGTTTTGTGTTGGAAGAGCCAAACACAACCGTCCTGGCACCTCCACCCTCGTGGTGTTTCCCTCACACACGGCGCCGGGACGGATTCCATCCTTCAACCGGTGTTTATCCAGAGTCAGAAGACACCGGCAGGCCCGTCCAAGCTCATCCCGCAACAAGACTCTTTTCATCAAATATTGAACTTTTTCCTTTCAAACTAAACGGTGGTTTGCCTCATTGCAGAAAGGTCACGGGTTCTTGTCCACACGAGGACTTTTCTGAGCCGAGGTTGCTCCTGGAGTCTGAAATCGGCGGATTGACCAGAATTTATCCAGAACTTTTATCCAACAGAACAAAATGGACTGAGGTACAGTCCTACTGCCATCATCCAGGCAGCGTTGGGTCGAGGGATTTGTCAGAGCTTCACGGCCTTGCTTAACCCTGTCAATTAAGCCCTCGCTAATTACCTTTTTCACACCCCGTCCTCCTGGTCCGTGGAGAAATCCTGAATTTAAAAACTGCTGCAAAAAGCTTTTGGAGCACTGCTCCATAACATGTGGTGGCTCAAATCTGGGACCTTGACCCACAAACGGTTATCACGTGATGCAGAGCGCAGATCTGAAGAACCGAGGGAGGACTGCCCTTCGAGTTTCCGTTTCAGGATTCTGATTCGGTCGACTCTCGTCAGAAGTGACATCCAGCCAAAGACGAGGCCTTGAGCTTCACCCGGGAAGGAACACGTATGTCGGTCGACCTGGGAGCCACATTCAGCTCCAAGTGGTAGAAGTTAGAAAAGAAGGTATTTCAATGGACGTATGGACAGAATCGGATCGTTGTTTTGTTTTGTTTTTCTCCTGTCGAGCTCGATGCAAGAACCGTTTCCTATTTCACACGGAATGCCAAACAGCCAGCAGCAGAAGCAGCACTTCATGCATGTCACACCTCCAAAATTTGCCCTCCATATTTAATCAGTGTATGTGCATTCAGTCTGCAGAGAGGAAGGGGGGGGGTGCGGGGGGTGATGTTACGCCACACTTTCATCTGCCTCCGGTATACTTTCGGCAAACTTGAGTGAAAGAGCCGAAATGGCCGGCGAGTCGAGCCTCCCTTTCATCACTGTAAAGACGCTGTATTCGCCAACATGGCGGCTGTGAAGCTGCGAGAAGAAGAGTAGAAAAAAAAAAAGAAAAAACATCTATTAGGGTAGTAATTGCAGCACGATTAGCAGACGTGCTGCTTGGCATGGCTGTGGGTTTTTCTGCAGAGTTTTGGAAGAAACACACCTACTGGTGCCTCCTGATACAATAGAGCTGCCTGGGTGGCCATACATCCTGCATGTCTTACTCCCTTCTCCCCTTCTCTCTCGCTCTCTCTCTCTCTCTCTCTCCACCCACCCCCGTGGGTCTCTCCCTCTATCAATCCTCCCCCCCCCCTCCTCTGCCTGTCTGGACTGGGACCAGCTGGCTTCATTAGAGGCCTCCTCCATTCCACATTGCCTGGTTTTGTCTGTTGCACATTTTTCGACTGTTTTATCTTAAGCGCTGTCCGTCCGCGGACCCTCATACATATTTTCTTGGCATTTCTGCAGCCGCACAACTGGCTTCTAATGAAACAATCCATGTGTCCATTGTACAGCTTTTCTTTTTTTAATTAATCTTTGTGTCTGCCACCTCTTTCCCCCCCCCCCTCGCTTTTGGATCCTCATTGTTTGCAATCACTGGGAGAGGATGAATTTTAATGGTTTCAGAGAGACTCAGAAATCGAACGCTACCTGTACATTTCTCTCAACTTTACCCGGTTCCACATCAGAGTGGAGACTCGCAGTTCATTTTTTTTGAGCGGAAGAAATATGCAATAAGCAAGAAAAGTAGTTGACGGTGACCTTCTTTATCCTCTAACTTTTTCTTTTTTTTTTTTTTCTTAAAAATCCTCGCCGAATCCACAAAGTCTGTTAAAAGCCTCCATTATAACCGAGAAATCAAACAGTATTTCCTGCCACTGTGTCTCTGTTTGATTGCGCTCTCTTGTTGGATGACTTCCTTCTTTGATAGATACACCAGTGACTTACTCACCCTGCTTTTTCCCCCCCGTTTGTCATTATTTGGTTTGGAGGGATAACAGGACTGGTGACTAGACCGCAGATGGTTCTGTTGATTGTTTCTTGATAGGGTAAGGTTGATCGGCAGATGGCTCAGGGAGAACCGATGTCTTCGATGGGCAGAAAGCGACGTGGGCTAAGAAGTCTCCGCCGCGTAAGCCCGCTGTGTAATTTCGCAGCGTTTGTGGCGAAACGCCGGCTGACAAGAGTAAACACCGACAGAGGTTACGGGAACTTGGATGTGCTCCTGCCCTTAGGCCCGAGCAGCTCGGGCTTCTCCTCCTGCATTATTACTGCTGTGTTTACGCTCTTCTGACATTAAAGGAACTCGGCAAAAAGCGGAGTTATGGGTCCAAACTGAAGACGTCCCTCAAGACAGAAGGTTAGCGTGAACTCTTTATTGGACAGGCGGCCAGTTTAGAAAATATCTGCATTTTTCAGAATTTTTTTTAACCACTTTTTTAAAAGGACGGGTACGAGTACGCTACTTACCGATACCAAGTACCAATACTATTAAACCCGATTCATATTCCATAAACATCGCTCGTGATTGCTTTCGTTGCTGATACATGACATCACGTATTCCGGCGTGGTTGTATTGGGGATCTTTTCCAAGTACCAGTACTCTATGCGGTATCCGACACGATAACCAATATCGGCATCGGTGTGTCCCTACATTCAATTTAATGCACAATAAATATGAATACATGCAGAAATCTGCACAAATGACAGCAGATGTAATGGTACTTTTATTCTATATACTCTTTTTTTCAAAGTTTATTCCAATGCTTTTTTAATACCCTCGGTTTAAAATAAGTTGCCTCAGGTATCGTATTGCTATCTAAAAGCTGAATCGTTTACAAAAACTACTTACCGTACCTCTGGTGTTATATACAATCCTGAAGCAAACTGCTGCCTACCAGTGATTTCTGTGGTTTGTGTTGATTATTATTGGATTTTTCACGCCATTTCATCGCCAGACCGTCATCTACTAGTTCTTTAAGGGTCAACCCCTTAAAGAGGTGGCTTATTACTGTTAAAGTGTAATTTATGGACGAAAACCTCGCAGAACAATGGGCTCAACCGTCTCTATGCTTGTATTTTCTTTCGGTTTTGCGTTGCTTCCTGCATGCAGCAGCCCGCCGGAAAGATTTAATCTGATGCTTTATTTATGGCGTGTCATCATTTATTTATTTGATTATTTTGTAAATTATTTATCTATTGAATTATTAATTCTTCTTCATGACTTTTCCCTCTATTATTCATGACTTAATTTGAGATTATTGCATCAAGATGCCGCATTGTTGCAGTGTTGGGTTGCCTTTTCGCATCAAGTCAGACAAGGATATTAAATCTCCCTCTCAGGCTATTTTTTGCCGAAGTGAAAGAAGTGGAAAAATGATCCTGAAAGCTCGCTATTAACATACAAACTGTCGTCACGGCAGGAAGACGAGGAGTGATTAGTCTCATGACAAACAGTGAATCACCCTTTGATTGATCTTTGTGAGACAGCGGCGGCGGTGGAACTCGTCGTCAGCTTCGCACTGGATCCTGTAATATGGCTCCCACTGTGGGAGATACACATTTTATCGTCAGTTTGCTGCTCTGGAGCTGAAGCTTTACCCCGAAGCCGATACCGGAGTGTTCAAATAACCTGAATGCTGTTTAAATACCACACAGTAAAGGTGGTATTTAGTAGTTTAGCTAATGTGGCAGGTGATATTGTGACAGGAGAGAATCATCAACCCAAATGTAGTTATTTTTTTTCTTTTTAAATGAAGATCGGTTCATTCTTGAATTCCTTTATGGGCTGCTGTATGATGTATACAACCTTCAGTTATCATAAAATCACTCTGGGTGTAAGAAAATGAGAGTACGTTGAGTTTTGTGTGATATGTTTAGAATACCTTTCAGATTTTGTTTTGTTTTTTTTCATTCAATGCAGCACGATTAACTCAGTCGCCTTATTCAAGTGAAATACTGTTAGCAAGCAGAGCTAGGCAAAGATGTTTTGTTAATTCATAAGTTTTTGTAGCAGTAAAAAGAAGTTAAGGTCTAAAAACAACAACTTTGTCATTGAGCTAATGTTGCTGTAATTCCTTGAAGTACCACTAGGGGGCAAAATGTTTTATTTCAGAGGCCACATAAAGCCCAATTTCATCTTGAGCAATAAACATTTAAACGTGACATTTTTCATTTTTGTGGTACACAATTTATGTGGTTAAAAAAAATTCCTCTCTTTTTGTAAAACCAAATAAGTGCTTGTACTGGTACTCGGTATAGGCAAGTAGCTAAAGGTTAGTACTCGGAAAAACGCGGAATCTGTGAATCTCTCATGTCCAGCTCATGTAAACATTGTCCAAAGCTTGAAAACCCTCATTTTAATGCTCCATGTCTCTTTAGTTGATAACCCGTGAAACACACATGAAGCAAAAGTGCCATGTATTTTCTTGAACATATAAATTATCATAGTTTATGGAGGATTTTAGTACATTTAACCCATTTTCTTTCACCTTCACAACTATTTCCCCTGTTTAGGGGAGTTAATACAGGAAATATTTTAGGGGGAAAAAAAGTTTTGAGCTTCAATGAACTTAACTGACCTGCTTTGACCTGTTGAACAGATTTTAAAACCCGTCATAGAACAAATCAACCTGGACCGAGGCCAGAGATATCGCAAAATATGACGATTTTTATCAATAAGTCTTAAGCTTTTATTCCCGCTGTGTATCCATCCATTAACCGCTCGCTTCGCCTCTGTTCTCATGTAAATCTCTAATCTGCATTCATCACAACATTTCTCATGCGATTTCTTTTTTAACGGCGCAGATTTTTAATCCGAAGCCGCAAAAGAAAGATGGATGAAGTCTCCTCTACACATTACGTACTGTAAATTATTATAATGGGAACCCGGAAACTTTTCACACTCACTCTCTTCTCAATCGTTTGTTGCTTTTAAGCTTAACAATATGAAAGCCCGATTTTCTTTTTTTTTCTCCCCCCAGCGTCGCATCCATTGCGCTTCAGTGTCGAGAGGAGCGTCAGCTAAAGGCCTTTAAAATGTAAATATCAGAGTGTGTGCTGTTTAGAAAGGAAATCAATTTCCTTGCTTCTTATGTAAATGTAAATAATGAAACTGTTGGAGGCTGCGCTGCATTATCAATCACTTCTTGAATAGCTGCTCTGCATATACACCCCGAACACCGATAGCATAATCTCTGTATCAAAGAAAGCACATATTCTTTGGGACCTTGTACGTTTTTTTTTTATTTAAAAGCCCAGTGTTCTGCTTGCTGCGCGTTATTGACAGTTCAATTCATATCAGCCGACATCTCCTAAGCGCTTCACGCCGGATCAAGGCTGCCATGTTATCTGAATTGGAAGTGGGAAACTAAAGGAACCTGTCATGTTGCATTCAGAGGGAAGAGGTGTGTGCACCGCCGTCTGATGTATGTGCTGCAGAGATAACGGTCCCTCTGCGGCACACTGGGGGGCAACACGAATATTCCTCTTCATCACTCCGGCGCTGCCGCTCGTACTTTGACACAGATAATAACTGTTTATACGCAGCCCATCTCAGAGCGGCGTCATCCTCTTTAAAAAAAATAAATAAATAAAAGCTCTCAGGAAGCGATGTGTTTCCCTCTCTGCGCCGTGTCAGATGTTGGCAAATAATGTCGTTTAAAAAATGTTTTATCTGTTCTTATCGGGAACGCCACTCTTCACTCTCGCTCCTCCGCCGCTGCTTTTATTTTTTTTTAAGTGGGTATTAATTAGTAAATAACGGTGTCTGGAGAAGTTGATCGGAAAATTCTTCTGGATTAAGCCAAACGGAAGCAAATCGGTAGAACTCCAACTGGCCAGAACGGAGGGATGCTCTTGTAAAGCCGACACATCCATGGCGTGGGAATGAGCATTTAGCCATCGATCCTCCGCAGCTCTGAAGAGGAAGGTCAATAATGAAGCGTGTTGATATCAGCAGGAAGAGACAAACTGTCTGTTGCTCTTGTTTGATATGTAAAGCACCTTTTAATCAGGAACAATGCGCCGTGTTTCTTCACTTTATCCTCTGAACCGAGATAACAAGTGATCTCTGGTCCCCTTGAAAACCTTGTCATTTTTCTAGCGGGTGGAGTGAGAGGACGTGACGTAGCGCCAAAATGTCTTGCGGGCAGATGTGAAGAAGAGAGGAAGAAGAAGTAGTGAGGAAGACTTTCATTAATATCTGGTCTGAAGACTTTATATCGCGGTTGTTTGGGGCTACCCGTTAGCCACAAGCTAACTAGCCTAGCTGCCGCAGGCTAAAGCGGCAGAACGTCCGGGTTTCGGTCCGGACCAATCAATGAGCCGTGTTTCTTCTTTGCTTCCTCTCTGGTCAGTGTTTGTTTCGGGCGACAGCACCCCCAAACAAGCAGCTGGCGTAACTGCAAGACGTTTTCCAGGCGGTTTGATTCGGTCTCTAAAGTGAATGTGAACGCCACTCGTCCTTTTAGGCAGTGAGACGTCCAGCCGTCATTTGGACGGTCTATTTTAGGGACAAGACGGCCAATAAAATAGCAAATGTGTTGCTCAAAGCCTCTAAAATGTGTATAATGACCGTCACTACCTGTCACCGTCTAATTTTGCCTGAATTCATCTTTTTTCACCAAAATGTAGTGAATTATTGTCTCATGTACACAACTCGCGACTGACTTCCAGTTTTGAATGACGCCCAGTAACGAGCAATGTGATTAGGTCAACTGATAGCATGTGGTCTGTACTTTTTGAAGGGTGGCCTCTGATTGGTTTGTAATTCTCTGACTCATCCTGATGCATTCAAATGCTGAAGCAGAGAGGAGGAATTTCCTCTCTGTAGAAGGTGGTATTAGATCATAGGTCAATATAATTATCAAATTTTTCACTCCCAAAATTAAATGAGAAAAGGAAATATATTACTCTTAAGAAGCAAACCCCCCCCCTCCCCCCACCACCACCACCAGTATCGGTTGAAGACAAGGATTGAGGTTCCCACCTCATAAATGAAAGGATAAATTAAATAAAGTATTTGAAAACGTCCCCAGCGTGTTTCGATGGAGCATCTCCCAACAGAGAAAATAAAAACGAGGAGTGAAATCTGAACTCACCTCCGTAATAAATGCGCCGCTGGTGAAGTGTTTGGTTTTATGAGTGACGGGGGACCTACCCCCCACCCCCCCCCCCCTTCCCACCACCACCATCACCACCAGCACCACCAGTACCACCCCCCCGCCCCCGCCCCCCCAGGGGGGGTCCGACATCCCTCACACCCACTTCACCACACCAGCCTTTGTGTGATTCCTCCAACATCTGCCTTAATGAGTCTCCCCCCACAAGTCTCCCTCCAACTTGTGATTGACTTGACGATATAAAAAAAAAAAAAAGGCAAAAGAGATGAAACTGTAAATCATGAGACGTATTGTAAAATGTACTTCTGTCTTCCCCGTGCTCCGTAATGAAGCAGTCATTATGATTATTTTATAGGACTGAAGTTTTTAAAAAACTACAAGAATGCATTACTCTGCATAATGAACAGATGTTGTGGCAACAAGCACATACATTATGCATAAAAAATTATTTCAATTTTGATTGTAGACGCTGATTTATCGAGACAAGTCTGGCTTACAACCGTAATGGATTTAGGATGTGCTTTTGTTGTGTTATTTCCATAATTAATAATAGGGAGGCAGGGCATTATATATGCTTTGTATTCATAAAGATGAGAGGGGTTTGAGTTATAACAGATAAAATACTGCTTGCTGAACTTTAAAACCACACCGGATTAATTATACATAAAACCTAAACTCCTCTGAATGAAGAATAAGACAGAAATCCGTCTAATGCCTTGTTTGTCTGCGTGAAGAGGAGAGGAGGGAAGGGAAGAGGAGATCATTATCGCAGCATGATGTACTGTACGATAAGAGGAAATCAGCCCCGAAACAGGAAGCCGGGCTCGATCCCTCCACTGTATTCATCTCCACCGACGTGGAGGAATAAATACGTCAGGTTTTAAGTGCAGTGAGTAAGAGGCCATCGCACTGCGTCATCATTTATAGATCTGTCCGCGTAGAAACGCTCCTCTCATGCTGATGGATTAGAAATCTGCACTCGTCATTTTAGCAATGACACTGAGGGAGATCCCCGGTTCAAATCCAGGCTTTCTGTATAGTCAATTCAATTTATCTTCTATTTATTCTTGTAAATAGTTTTTTTCCCCCTCTTTTTCTTCCTTTCAGGTTTTTACAAAAAAAGAGTCCGACATGTAACAACGACCAAAAGTCTTATAAAACAAAATGTAATAAAACCTGAAATGTAATAAGCGGTCAATAATGTAACAAGACGCTGAGGCCAAAACTTAAAAAAAAAACGTTTTAATATTACATTATGAGGCGGGCAAAGTATGTTTCCCCTAATAGAGTAAAATTGTATTACATCATAAAGTGAGTCAATGATTTATGGCTTGGACTCGAACTTAAAACTATAAAAGTTTGCACTATTTGTCGACACATAAACCTATATATAGTTTAAGGTATTAGTATGTGATTTCGGGTGAATCCGGTGTTTTCTGTCGTGTAATATCAGAAAAACAGTTGCTTTTGATACACACTAATAAATTTAACTTGTTTGTTAATTTAGGGTTGGAATAGAATGACTTCTGCCCCGTTTTAGCCTGTAGCTTGTACGTTTGACACAACTTTAAATTCCCCATAAACATGTGCAGAGGTGTAAGGAATGAGTCAAAAGCATTGTATTTTCCACATATTTAATTACAATTCAAACTACGTAGTTCATATAACCACACTTGTGTGTTTTGAGTCAATGTTGAGACCTTCTGATCGAGTTCTTTATATTTATATGAATAAACATCTTTGGTTTCCCGATTCGTGTGTTTGTCACAATTAAAACAATTTACTTTTCTCTTTAAATCCAAGTGCAAAGCAGATTTGGTGGTTTAGCTGGATGATAGTATCCTTTGATCACTTTGTGATAAAAAAACACTTGTGATGTCTTTTTAAATGAGGCACAAATAAACCTCAACATGTGCACCAATTTCTGCTATTTTTCCTGGTGAGTGTTTTGTACCTGAGTGTCACCGATATGTGTTTTCCTTCATTTCTCTCTGCTATCATTTGGCCAAATATTCAGTTCTCTTGTAAGTTTAATCAACATCTCATAAATCGACAGCTGTTGTGCAGAAACTGCGCTCTGCCACAACAGTTTCTCTTGTGATTTTTTTTTCCTTTTTTTTTTTATAGAAGAAAAAAGCTTTTTAACAATGGCTGGTGAAACTAAGAAAATCAGAAAAGCATTGAGAAAATCACAAAGCGAACAAGTGGATCCACCATATGTGAGGGGGACGGCGCCGACTGGCTGATATCCAACTTTTAATGAAAACAAATATTAGTTTGATGGTTTGGCTGTTTCATCATTTCAGAGTCATCGTTGGAATCAAAGCTCCATGTTTTCAATAAACTTTTGAGGTAAATCTGTGAATGTTTACATTCAATTTATTTTAATCATTTCACTCTGAGAGGAAAATCCCGAGATTTATTTTACATTTTGAAGAGAAAATCCAGTGATGACCCTTTTTTTTTTCATGCTTTTCAAAATGAGCTTAGCATGCTAGTAGCTTGAAATAATTCCAAATTACATTGAAATAGAGTATTTGGTTCATAGTTTGGCTTTATTTAGTATTAATAAATAGAAATAAACCAGTTTCTTTTAATATAATTTGTGTTGGCTTCCTGTCACATGGGTACACATGTGATTTAAAGTTAGCCTAGCATGCTAGCATACTAAATTTAAGCTCAAAACATTTCTAGACTATTAAAAACATACTAATGTGTGGCTAAATTTGTACAACAGAGCAGGTTTGTTTGTTAGTCCATATAATTTTAAATCATCCTGTATTATCATACATTTTTTAATCTAAACCTAAAATATTTATAATTACAGTGAAGAGGTGACTGTGGTCATGCTATGGCTTTGTTCAGTAGAAATATATATTTCATTTGTTAATAATTACTGTTATATGCATACGGAATTCAAAATTAGCCAAGCAAGTAAATATTCTCAATTTACCTTAAAAATAGCCTTGCATGCGAGCATCTTTATTTAAATTTAACATATGTACACATTACCTTGTCGTGGCGCTATTGTGTGAATGTTTTGGCTTTGTTGAGTGTGAATATACGGTTTAAAAAAGCCACATTTGTTTAAGTTACTGTTTGATAAATTACGCGTATGGTTCAAAAATGTGCAGAGCATGCTATCATGCTAAGTGTAAGCTAAAAAAAATTATAATAAAAGCTGCTGATACGAAAAAAAAATCCACTCAGAATCATAATTAAAAATCACCAAACCAGCCAGTGAATTCAGCATATGGAAAGGGTTAACACTGACTGGCTGATATCCAATTTTTAATAAAAGCAATATTAGTGTGATAAATGACTACTTGGCTGTATGTGATGATATCTGTTGTGTCTGAGCTTTTAATTTGAGCTGCATATGCGACGCATTCAAATCACTTGATTATTAAAAAAACCCAGGACAATCTTAAACAGTGAAATGAATTTCAATGACTATTGTTTCCGAATATCTCCATCCTCGGTGGACTTCCCGGTGCGCCCACTACCCCCCCCCCCCCATACGCAACTGTCACGTCTCTGCTGGACTCTCCACATGCAGATGTCCGCCCGGCAGACTAGAACCTGCCGGTGGAACTAGTCCAAGGTCTGGTACACGAGGAGCTACATGAAGTGGGACGGCGTTTGGCTCCACACAGTAGAATTAATGATTTGAAGACACATAGTTGGTGAATAATTGATTCCAGCCCCGAGGATGGTTAGGAGCTGAGTAAAAGACTAATAAATCATTTGTGGCGCTGCCAGTTGTCACTTTCAATTATTTCTGGGTTTGTGATAAACTGCTGCACCTGCCAGCTGCTGGTCCCACGATTCCTTGGAGCAGAAAGTGACGACTTTGCCCAAACTTTGCTCTCGGCCATGCCCGGCGCACACAGCTGCCCTTTCGGAGGAGCGCCGGGTAGAAAGGAGGAAAACAAATCACATAAAAGACACGGACTTTAACTATCAAACCTATTTCCACCACACTCACCCATCATATTCACTCATATTTCTGTTTTACATCAACAGAATTACATTTGAGTGTAAATATAATCAGACTACGAGGAAGGTGTCACTGTAATCAGATTATAACTGTTGTATCAAATTGTATGCCATATTACTCATATGTATGCGTTACAAATGCAGATACCGATACCAGTAATAATTATCAGTACCAGTACCGATACAATTATCGTATATCAGTACCAGTACCATACCAGTATCAGGTATCAGCATTGGGCATCAGTGCCAGTACCAATACCAGCATTGGGAATCAGTACCAGTACCGATACCAGTATCGGATATCAGTACCAGCATTGTGAAGTGGGTATCACTACCAGTGCTGAACCCAGTAACAGAAACCAATACCAGTATCAGGTATCAGTGGGCATCAGTGCCAGTACCAATACCAGCATTGGGAATCAGTACCAGTACCGATACCAGTATCGGATATCAGTACCAGTATTGTGAATTGGGTATCACTACCAGTGCTGAACCCAGTAACAGAAACCAATACCAGTATTAGATATCAGTACCAGTACCGAACCCAGGAACAGAAACCAGCACCAGTATTGGGAATTGGGTATCACTTCCAGTACTGAACCTAGTAACAGAAACGAGTACCAGTATTTGGCATCAATACCAGTACAGATACCAATATCAGGTACCAGCATCGGGCATCAGTGCCAATACTGATATCAGTAACAGAAAGCAGTACATGTATCGGGTAACGATACCAGTATCAGGTATCAGTATCAGTATCAGGTATCAGTACCAGTACCAGTATCAGGTATCAGGTATCAGGTATCAGGTATCAGGTATCAGGTATCAGGTATCAGTACCAGTATCAGGTATCAGTACCAGTATCAGGCATCAGTGCCAGTACCAATACCAGTTAAAAAAGTAGCATTGATATATTCTTAATACAAAAACACTATCATCAGAATTCTGAACAAAAATAGTTGGGTATGAGTGTAATCAGATTACCATTAGATGAAAATACAGCCCAGTGTTTTATATTTTCACTGCATTTTTTTTTTTTTTATAAACTTCACAGAAACTATTTATCTTACAGTTTTAAATGATTTGAACCAAATCCAAACGAGTCCTAAACCAGACGTATATCTGTAATAAATCTGAATGAATGATGGATAGAATGGTTAAAAAAAAAGATTCCATAGCAGAAGCTGTGTGTGAGTGTAAAGACGGGTCACGGGAGTTTCACACTCCTCATGTCGCCACCTTCTCGCTCCATCTTTCCTCCTCCCGTCGTTCTCGCCGGGTTGCCTTGCTGACAGATGGATGCAGATTGATTGATTGAGCTGTTTTAAGAGGCCGCAGTAATGAAAATGTGATAATCCGCTAAATAAATAAATAAAATCAAGCGCGTCGCCTCCTCCCACATCTGACAAATATAAATCTCACTGATTAACGCCGTTGTACGTCGGCGTTTTACTTCCTGTTTATTTGTATGTAACAGCTTGCATATTGTAGCATTATGAGAACATGTCTCTAGGTGTAAAAGATGTCTTTTTAATTCGGCAACGCAGCAACACATTGCCTTTGTTAACATATGTGAGACTTGTCAAAAATGCTGGTGTTTTGTCACATGCGCCGATCAGCCTAATGCACAATGTACTACAAGGGGGACCTTGTCGAGTGAATAATTACAGCGCCACGGATCAGTGGCTCCTGCGGGCGCCTTCCCGCAAGTGAGGCACGTCGAGGTAAACTAGGTGTACCGTGCTGCTAAAACCTTTTAAAGTGTTTTTTTTTTTTTTTTTTTTAATTCTGGTGGAAATGTCATCATTACTGGACTCTTTCGTTGCTTCTGCACACGGAGTGTCAAATATACATTTCCTACCAGAGGGTTGGATTCGGACATGGTGGTTGTTTTCAAAGCTGTTGTTCTTAGGTTGTCCACTAGGGGCAGAGACCAAACACTTTACTGAAACAGATATGAACCAGCAAAGCGTCTATTCATGCAGCGGTACAAGCTAGCAACCTGAAGTGTTCAACTTTGACCAATAGGTTATTGACTTGTTTCAAAGGTCTGGTTCAGACAACTACACTTTATTTTAAAAAAAAGTATACCTTTGATACAAGGAGTCTGAGGCAAGTGAAAATGCATGTTTTTGTTTGTTTGTTTTTATGTGCTCTTTTCATTTTGTTTATTCTTCCTTTTACTTCAGTCTTTTCACTTCTTTTTGTCACTAATCTTATCTGTCTACGGCTGTCTTCCTTATATCAGTTTGCTGTTGTTTTTGTTTTCTTATCTGAAAAAAAAGGAGAAATGATCACAGACCATGACAACAACCAGTAGAACTGTACAACTTCGCCTCTGAGATTTCAATAAATAAAACTGAAAGAAAAAGAAAATGCATGGTTTTTGCATATTTAGTTTCAGAAAAGTTTTGCGTTTGCATGGGAGCATTTTTGAAAACGATGTCACAGAAACTGTGAAAACGATGTAGTTAGCATGCTAGGCCATGAGTTGGCGCCGTCTGTTGTTTTTGTAACAAAACCACACACGCGCACAGACAACAACACGCTATAAACATTAACAACATGTACATTCTCCTGGACAGACTGTAAGGAATTGTTGAACGGCATGTTAAAAACCTAACAAAGGTTTTTTATCACCTTCGCCAGTGATCGTTGGGGCGTAGGTAATGTTTTGGTCTGAGGGTAGCCGAGGCTCGTCGCCTGCTAGCACACGGCGAACTCAGTTATTTCAGTTTGCCAAGTGTGCAGAAACACCAGTGTGAGAGCAGTGACTTGGGTATGGTTTTATCTTGTGTTTCACACACGGATGTCGCTATCTGACATGCTGGTTAGCATCGACAAGAGCTAACTGCGAACATGCTAGAAATGCTGACTCGGCAAACTTGTGTCGTTGGTGAAAGTCCGTGCTCTAGCGAGTGTAGCTTTACTTCCTGAATGTCAGTGTAATGGAGATGAATTAAAATATGATTCAGAAACATTCGAGGCTGCTTATTTAAATATTTAATTTAAAATGAAAGGTCTCTAACCTGCACGAGAACGTGTTTGTATCATCTTAACTTCTTCTACTGAGGAAAATATCATGAAATGCAGCAGTGAACTGTGGTTGCTCCTTTGGGTTCCTTTTGGGTTTAACAAGCCCTACTTTTATTGTAATGTAATTATGGTAACTTTTTAGTCTTTATGGATGAGGAGTGAAATTTGCCTCGTCACACCACGATCCAGCGCCGCCTCATTCGCTGCAAACGAGCGTCTTTCAGGTGACAAGCCCGTTGACTTACCGCGATTTCCGTTGCACGGCGAAGTGGTAGCGCTGCGTCTTGACAGCTGATAGAAGCGCAGGGAAGCATTAAGTAGACAGCGGTGGAGTGTGGTCCATCTGTGTGGCGGAGCAGGGAGACGGAGGCAGCACACCACCCACCCCACCCCACCCCACCCCACCCCGGGGGGCCTCCGGGAAAGCCGGGCAGCATTAGTGGGAGGTGTCCCCGTCTTCACCGCAGCTTTCACGCCTCACTCCTCTTCCGACGCAGATCCGAGGCAACACAACTTATCCATTTGAGATATTGAGTCGATATGGAGATAAAGCCTGCACTTACCCGCCACGGTCATGAAAAATATCATCAAGGGACCGGCGGCCTGTTTATCTGCCTCCTGCATTAGTGCAAACAGGCACTCGCTTCAGGTGGCATGAAATATTCAAGGGATAACCTCGTTTTGCAAAACTGACCAGAGGAACGCTGTTGTATGAATCTTCAGGTTAGACGAGGTCTCGCTGATTTTTCTTACCATTGTTGTTCTATATCAGGATCCGTGAGTCACTATCATCTCTCCGAGACTCTTTCACCTTTATTAAATATGGCGTCTTTATGCTTTTTTTCCAGCATTTCCACGCAGCACCGCAAAGTTTAATTTTTAACCCTCTCTGACGGAAGACAGTCCATCACATCCGAAGCTGTGAGTCGCTTTCATTGAAGTTTGAGTTCAACTCAAACAACAACAACAACAACAACAAAATCCAGCTGACCTTATTGGAATAACTGGAAGTACCACGAGCTGATAGGGAATCCTCATAAAGATCAGGTTTCTGACGCACACCGTGATGTCACAGCTCGTTGAGTAAAGGCCAATTTTGCATGGCAACGATTTCAAGTGAAAACTTTTGTCTATTTACACGACAATGGCGCTCGTTGAAAACACAACTCTTTGTAAAACATGTCCAAAACTAGAGTTTTTCGGTGGGGGGGGGGGGGGGGGGATGCTCCGTCGTTACGTAGACGGGCAAAGACAGCACTTTCTGGAAAATGTATCCAGCGTGATAAAGATGAAGGTTCATAAGCCTGCCGGAACCAAAACACACAAGTTTTCATTTCAGCCTCACAAAGACACTAACTCCTGCTGCCAGTCACCAAAACCTCTGCAAGAAAAATATTCTCTTCAGTGGATCTAATTATATTAATAAACACTGCATAGAGAGAAGGAAAACAAATCATCGGTTGTTGTGGTTTAAAGCAAAGGCATCAGTCATTTTTTTTTTGGGGGGGGCGCTCCATGTTTCATTACTATTAGCAAGTCACGCAGTCACCATGAAAAATGTGCTCGTCGTAACAGGAAGTTGTCAGTTCAAAGGTTAATGCGTGCTCTGCAGCGATTGGCTGAATCATATACACTGCTTCTTAGTCTAAAAATAAAACACATAAATACATGTTTTATTGGTGTATTTATTAATTAACCGGGCAACAAATTATAATCTTCACACAAAGTACTTAAAAAAAAAATCACATTTCTTCAGGGTGATATGCTTTAGCTAACCTAGGGGGCGCTGCAGCACACCCTGGTGCAGCCTATGGCGAGTAGACGGACGATAACAACAATAGCCACCTCCAGTGTCATAACTCCCGGTGCATATTAGTCCATTATTAATGTTTATAGCATATTTTTCTCTGCGTTGCTTGTGTGTGTGATTTCATGCCCACCCCCCCCCCAAAAACCCCCCAAAAAACCCCAAAACAACAGCATCAACTCAAAGCCTGGAATTAAAAGTAAATAAACATGGTATTTACTGGGTCTACCATTTCCATGTCGACGAACCTGAACCGCGATTAAATGACCCTGACGTGGTCGTGTTGTGCGGCGCCGTGCTCCTCGGCACTCCGCCCAAACACATCAATGTCGTCGCCACACGCGTTTGTTTTCACTGCGAGAGTCGACAGCATTGCAGCCGTGTTGCTAATCTTCATACCGGCGATCACTTATAAACACGCTACTGATAAAAAAAAAAAATATATATATATATATATTAAAAACATTCCTCTGTATGGCCGGTTTCTGTCAGACAAGGAGTGCGTGCGGCCAGCTCTCCACCCACACATCTGCTTCTTTTTGCATGACAGATGAGGTTTGAGGACAGGCGAGGGCCCGATGTGCAGCACCGGCCAAGTTTCTCCCTCTAAGAAGTTGGCCTTGTGGGTAATGTATGCGCGACATCAGGCCAGTGTTGAGGGGAGCTCGCTCTCTCTCTCTCTCTCTCTCTCTCTCTCTCTCTCTCTCTCTCTCTCTCTCGCTGAGCATACGTCCAACGACAACGGCGGCCAGTTTTGGAGTGTCTGCTCAGCGTCAGAGTTGTTATCTTCATCCTCCAGCCAGAAGCTACACGATGCACTTTCTGCCGCGAGGTGAGGGAACACGCGGTCGCGTCGACAAACTCTCAATCCCTTTATCTCCTCCGCACATCAGGATTAAGCGATAAAACGTCAGGTTGCATGGACTTGACGCTCACCTCACCTCGCCTCACCTCTTCTCACCTCTCCTCACCTCTCCTCACCTCACCTCGCCTCGCCTCGCCTCACCTCACCTCTCCTCACCTCACCTCACCTCACCTCTCCTCGCCTCGCCTCGCCTCACCTCACCTCACCTCACCTCTCCTCGCCTCGCCTCACCTCACCTCACCTCACCTCACCTCTCCTCGCCTCGCCTCACCTCACCTCTCCTCACCTCACCTCACCTCTCCTCACCTCACCTCACCTCTCCTCGCCTCGCCTCGCCTCGCCTCTCCTCGCCTCGCCTCGCCTCGCCTCGCCTCGCCTCGCCTCGCCTCGCCTCACCTCACCTCACCTCACCTCTCCTCGCCTCGCCTCACCTCACCTCACCTCTCCTCGCCTCACCTCACCTCACCTCTCCTCGCCTCGCCTCACCTCACCTCTCCTCGCCTCGCCTCGCCTCACCTCACCTCACCTCACCTCACCTCTCCTCGCCTCGCCTCGCCTCGCCTCTCCTCACCTCACCTCACCTCACCTCACCTCACCTCACCTCTCCTCACCTCACCTCACCTCACCTCACCTCGCCTCACCTCTCCTCGCCTCGCCTCGCCTCGCCTCTCCTCACCTCACCTCACCTCACCTCACCTCACCTCTCCTCGCCTCGCCTCGCCTCGCCTCGCCTCACCTCGCCTCGCCTCGCCTCGCCCATTGACCTTTCAGTTTCACATTTACAAGCCTTGAGCGTTTCCGTCGGTCCGTACAAGGCGACGGCAGCAGCAGTTTGCAAGTGCATCACACTTTCTTTTTGTGCGCTGCGTCTTCCTTTGAGCTTGCTGATTATGATTTCAGTAATTAATTTGATTTAGTTGCATTTAAAATTGTATTTAAAATCCCCACCAAAATACAGTGGAGGACATTTCATGATTTTATATATTAAAAGTAGAATTTGTGTTGATTAAAATGCTATTCAGATAGACGAGAATGCATTTTGTTGGAGTAAAAATAGTAACTTAATTTCAACTAAATTATTTAAAATTTGTGTTTCTGTACTAAATTTACATACGAGTTTGGATTGCGAAAGAAAAAGACACTTCATCGTGAAGTCAGTTGCATACATGTGTGCAGTGACATGATTTCTTTGTTGTGATTTCTTCGATAAAAGGTTTCCTACCTACATGTACCTATGTCCAATAAATAATGGAGAAAATGAAGGAAAAGATGACTGCAGGTGATTGAGTGGAACTCTGGTTCTGCTTCTGGTCCCTTTCAAGTGGGGAATCTGCAAAAATAACCCAAGGAACTTGACATTAAGTAAACTCAAAACTGCATTAGTTTTGGCTTTTTACTGTGTTTTTGATCCTCCATAAACAGGAACACGAACATAAAAGTGAATAGTTGCCCAGCGAGAGAGCTGGGATGTGAATCGACGGCGCATGTTAATTAAATCTAAACGCGATAACTCCCCCATTTTCACGTGGACATAAAAAGTGTGAAAGTCCTGGGTTTGATCCAAACCTCTTCCTTTATGTGTCTCCACTTTTATCCTGACATCAGCTGACCTGTCTATCCCTCGCTCCCATCCCCAGAGCTCAAAGGGCGGCTTTCAGCATATCTCTGTCGCGGCAGCAGCAGCCGCTTCCACGTGGCGTCCAGGGAGCGAGCGCCGCCGCTCTGATCACCGCCTCTTCCCGGGCCCACAGTCACTTTGGTGTGGCGTCCCGGTTCTGTCCTCGACACGTGTCTGCCAGGAACCAGCAAAGAATAGGTCGCTTTCAGTTTTAAATAACTGTTTTCAAGATAAAATCAGGTTTGTTTGTTTTTTTTTGTTTTAAAACGGACAGAACAAGACTTGAAAATAAAAGCAAAGGTCTATTTTAGGTGGTATAGAGTTCTTTAACATATAGAAATCTATATTTTTGGGAACCATACAGCAATCGAACCTTTGAGGTCCCTGTGATCTCCGTCAAGCTCCTAATGGGTTCCCTCGGCCCAGTTGGAGAACCAGAGCCATCATCTGGAACTGTTGGGGACAGGGGACCCGTTCACGCCTGGCGTTACCAAGGGTTTCGGGCGATCAGATCACACGTGGCGATTCCATACACGGGTGTGAATGGCCAGAGAACCCCGCAGGTTGGATGGGACCTTGTGACGGGGGACGAGAAGATTCACGATTCAGGCCTTCGGGGCGTCAACAAGAACAATCGTCTGTCTTGAAACTTGCTTAAAAATCCACTTTATTCATCTGGCACGTCAAAAAGTCTTCTGTTCAGCACGAGCAAATACGTGGTAATTATGAGACAAGTCTTCTTAAAGGACACCTCTTTCTTTCTTTCTTTTTTTATAAGTCCCCACATAAGTTGGAATCATCCGACTCGCTGCTGGCAGAGGATCAGCAGCAGCGCCGAGCTGCCAGAGCAGCCGGCTCATGCGATTGGCCGGGACGGGTTTGACGGAGCCGCCGGTTTTTGGATTGAGTGGCAGCTGAGGCGGGGTGAGCTGGAGCGGCGAGGAGAGGAAATAAAACCTGGGGGGGGGGGGGGTTGTGGGGGGTAGCAGGACTTGTCGGGCAGTGGTTTGGGATCTGCGAGGAACAACAGCGTTGCTCCTGTGCGTCTGCTCCCTGACACTTCCCTAATCTGATAACGGATGAGGACAGGTTGCCTTTGCTGTACCTGGCAAGTGCCTTCCCCAACCTGCACAGGCGGATTTGGGCGGATAAGGCCAGGCTTGGCAAACGCCGGCGTCCTCTGGAGAATAGTTAAAGGGTGATTAATCATTGTTTAGGCACAGAATGCGCAGGGAAGAATGGGGGAATGCGGCGTTCCACACCTCTGAAGCAATTAATCCCTGTGATCTCCACCAGGTTTGTCTTGTAGATAAGTCAGGGTACAAAACTGTTCCTAATTTATCAACCCACTCATGCCATCCGGCATAAAACACACAATTTATTTCCAATCATTTATAGTCAAATTCTAAAAAAGAGTGACTTTGCCACATCCAAGTGTGCCTTATATTAGCTTCATATAAACTAAGTACCCCAGATTACAATGGGAATCTTGTTTTATTGTGCACATCTGGTGGAGTCACAATGCATTTTCACATTCGCTGTCTGAATTTTTGAGTGATTGTGGCATAAATCATTTTGCTAATCAGAAACATAAGTGACATGAATGCATCTCCCCTCTTGGAACAAAGAAGCAACATATGGCTCTAAAAGCATTCAGGTCTTTTATTTCCAAGGTATATAACCTGTGCATAAACCAATATTATTGGGACTGATTTGCATTTTTCTTTCATTCCGGGCTCTTTTTTCAGATCTCATATCTTTGCAGATGACTTCAATAATGGGTAAAACAAGCATTTCTCCCTCGTTATATATTTGATTCTCGACTTGAGTGCAGTTAAGCAAAGCATAAGACTCGGCTCGATGGTTTGTTGCAAGGTGAATTATGGCGCCGTACTTTGCGTTTCGACGGGAACATGGACCGGCGCATGCACGATGGGTTTATGTAAATATGCAAACCCCCCCCCCCCCCCCCCTCAAAAAAACCCCCAACTTCCTTCCTCTAATAAACTGCATTAACAGACAAACTATTGATATGACGAGATGAATTCCTTTATTGCGAGTGGGTTCTCTCTGGATCTCTCTGCATTGCTTCCAAATCATATTTGCCTCCTAAAATGGGCAGTGGGGCGGGGGGAGGGGGGCGACACACACATTCTTGCCAATAATAGTAAAATGGCTCCTGTTTTAATTGCATCATTACGTACCCAATATCATCAGCCTGCCTGCCAATATCAATATTGCCATAACATGGGTGGAATATAGATGACCCAGGGTATGCGTGGGTCTTCCATGAGGTTCCTCCCATGCCAGACTCGTCCCACTGCCCGCTGTGCAGGGACCGGGAATGTAGGCCGGATAGCAGCTCGTCTTTCTAATGTCCCCCTCCGTATTCCCTTAATTGCTGACGGATCTTGTTTGGATTTTGATGGCGGCTCTGGAATCTGCGGTTGCTCCACATAGGAATTGATGGGCCTTTGGGGAAACATCATGTTACCCTCCTCGAGCGTCTCTCTCTCTCTCTCTCTCTCTCGCTCTCTCTCTCTCTCTCTGTGGTGTGCTCGCGCATCCATCCGCAAATACCGATACCGGCGTGAGGCCGAAGCAAACGAGGGTCACACCCGTTGGTCGGGTGGAAAGTCAGGGGGAAAAAAACACAGTTTCTCCTCGTACACTTTTACAGAAAGGGCAAATAACCACCAAAAAGAAAAAAAAGAGAAAGGTAAAAGTCGTCCAAAGGTAGAAAGCCTGTTTTGCATTTCTCATCCAGCAACGCCGCACATATGGCACGGCGGCAAACTTAACAATTAGTTACCGCTTTGATGAAGGGAAAATTACATCTTGTAGGTCCCACTTCGAATGCACTTCACATATCCACATTAATGCATTCAAGAACTGGAGAGTGAAAGATAATTTTCCTGTTTAAATATTTCATTCCAGCTTAAAATTTAGCCCGTAATTACGGCTCCCCGATGGCGGCGGCATCCAGTTTGTCCGTTTTAATTAGATTGTTGTTTAACTATTAATTATGTATCCTGGTGTCATATAGTTTTGATGCTAACAGATGGTGGAAGGGGTTCGTGGCGGGGTAGGGTCGGGTGATAATTTATTTACCTGCACTCTGTTAGGAGGATCCATACTCTGACTTTACTCTTCCTCCGTCTAATGCAACATCTCAGTCTGCGTCAGTGGGGGGAAAAAAAAAAAAGAAGCTAATTATTCAGTTATTTTTTTCCTCATCTGTTCACGGCATCACTGATAAAGTCTCTGATTTACAAAGAAGAAACCTCTTCACATTTGAACATCTGGAAGAAGGAGATGTGTTGTTTTTTTTTCTTTTTCTTTTTTTACTTTAAAATAGAAATCGCAGTGGTAATTGAGTATCAAAAATAGCCCTGAACGCATTTTAAACTCGAGAACAAAGCATGTGTTACCAGGCAGTGTGGCATCAACTTTGGCCGCGACTGTATAGGAGTCCTGTTGTTTAGTGCCGAGACGCACGGAGGAGCTGAGGCATGCTGGGTAGATTAGATACACCAAGAATACAACGTGACTTGGTGGAGAACAAGGTAAAAAAAAGAAAAGAAAGAAAAACATGCAGGTTAATAACGTATCAATGCAGTTTAACCATAAAATCGACAACAGTGTGGTTATAAAAAAAAAAAACTCTAGTACTTCAGTTCGATCTGCTTTTCTAATCTAAACGCTGTATAATGAAGAAAACTTTTCTTTGATTGTTTGAAGAATTAGAAGGATCCCGACACCATAAAGACACTCAAACAACGGCTCTTCTGTCCCGTGAGGTGGCAGAGCTAACTGCTCTATCTAGTAATGTGCAAAGTAAGGTATTTGACCTTTTTTTTTCCTTTTTAATTTGTTGTTTTAACTGACTGATTCCAACTGCAGTCTTTTTGTTGTTGTTTGGCTGGTCATGCCACTTATATATGTGTCCATACCACTAGATGTCACTGCATGACAGCAGAGTGCTGCTACAGTGCGACAGAACAAGCTTCATGAGTCGCGACTGTCTTTTACTGACAGAGCAAGATGAGGCAAGGCATTTTGTCATTGATGTGAATTAAAGCCGCAACTGCAACTCTTGATCATCAGAGCAGATTTGCAGCATCAATTTTTTTTTTTAAACCACATATTTTATCAAGTGACAAATATCTGAATCTCACAGTTACACTTGCCTGCAACGTCCAAACCATCGCACAAGCATACGTGTAGTATCCAGAAACTTCGGGCTACTTCTGACACTACAATAGTAACGCTACAATAGTAACGCTACAATAGTAACACTACAATAGCAACACTACAATAGTAACTCTACAATAGTAACGCTACAATAGTAACGCTACAATAGTAACGCTACAATAGTAACGCTACAATAGCAACACTACAATAGTAACTCTACAATAGTAACTCTACAATAGTAACGCTACAATAGTAACGCTACAATAGTAACTCTACAATAGTAACTCTACAATAGCAACACTACAATAGTAACGCTACAATAGTAACTCTACAATAGTAACTCTACAATAGCAACACTACAATAGTAACTCTACAATAGTAACTCTACAATAGTAACGCTACAATAGTAACGCTACAATAGTAACGCTACAATAGTAACGCTACAATAGTAACGCTACAATAGTAACGCTACAATAGCAACACTACAATAGTAACTCTACAATAGTAACGCTACAATAGTAACTCTACAATAGTAACTCTACAATAGCAACACTACAATAGTAACGCTACAATAGTAACTCTACAATAGTAACTCTACAATAGCAACACTACAATAGTAACTCTACAATAGTAACTCTACAATAGTAACGCTACAATAGTAACGCTACAATAGTAACGCTACAATAGTAACGCTACAATAGTAACGCTACAATAGCAACACTACAATAGTAACTCTACAATAGTAACGCTACAATAGTAACTCTACAATAGTAACTCTACAATAGTAACGCTACAATAGTAACGCTACAATAGCAACACTACAATAGTAATCCTACAATAGTAACGCTACAATAGCAACACTACAATAGTAACTCTACAATAGTAACGCTACAATAGTAACTCTACAATAGTAGCGCTACAATAGTAACGCTACAATAGTAACGCTACAATAGCAACACTACAATAGTAACGCTACAATAGTAACGCTACAATAGTAACGCTACAATAGTAATGCTACAATAGTTACTCTATAATAGTGACTCTACAATAGTAACGCTACAATAGTAACGCTACAATAGTAACACTACAATAGTAATGCTACAATAGTAATGCTACAATAGTAACGCTACAATAGTAACGCTACAATAGTAATGCTAAAATAGTAGCGCTACAATAGTAATGCTACAATAGTAACGCTACAATAGTAACTCTACAATATTAACTATAAAAGAGTAACGCGACAATAGTAACTCTACAATATTAACTCTAAAAGAGTAACGCGACAATAGTAACGCTACAATAGTAACACTACAATAGTAATGCTACAATAGTAATGCTACAATAGTAACGCTACAATAGTAACGCTACAATAGTAACTCTACAATAGTAACGCTACAATAGTAATGCTACAATAGTAATGCTACAATAGTTACTCTATAATAGTGACTCTACAATAGTAACGCTACAATAGTAACTCTACAATATGAACTCTAAAAGAGTAACGCTACAATAGTTACTCTATAATAGTAACTCTACAATAGTAACTCTAAAATAGTAACGCTACAATAGTTACTCTATAATAGTAACGCTACAATAGTTACTCTGTAATAGTTACTCTATAATAGTAACTCTACAATAGTAACTCTACAATAGTTACTCTATAATAGTATCTCTACAATAGTAATGCTACAATAGTGACTCTACAATATTAACTCTACAATAGTAATGCTTACAATTGTAATGCTACAATAGTAATGCTACAATAGTAACGCTACAATAGTAACTCTACAATAGTTACTCTATAATAGTAACTCTACTATAGTAATGATTACAATTGTAACGCTACAATAGCAACTCTACAATATTAATGCTACAATAGTAATGCTACAATAGTAACGCTACAATAGTAACTCTACAATAGTTACTCTATAATATTAACTCTACAATAGTAACTCTACAATAGTAACGCTATAATAGTTACTCTATAATAGTAACTCAACAATAGTTACTCTACAATAGTCACTCTATAATAGTAACTCTACAATAGTAATGCTACAATAGTAACTCTACAATAGTTACTCTATAATAGTAACTCTACAATAGTTACGCTACAATAGTAACTCTATAATAGTAACTATAATAGTAACTCTACAATAGTGACGCTACAATAGTAACTCTATAATAGTAACTATAATAGTAACTCTACAATAGTGATGCTACAATAGTAACTCTATAATAGTAATGCTACAATAGTAACTCTATAATAGTAACTCTACAATAGTGACGCTACAATAGTAACTCTATAATAGTAACTATAATAGTAACTCTACGATAGTGACGCTACAATAGTAACTCTATAATAGTAACTATAATAGTAACTCTACAATAGTGACGCTACAATAGTAACTCTATAATAGTAACTATAATAGTAACTCTACAATAGTGACGCTACAATAGTAACTCTATAATAGTAACTATAATAGTAACTCTACAATAGTGACGCTACAATAGTAACTCTATAATAGTAACTATAATAGTAACTCTACAATAGTAACGCTACAATAGTAGCTGTATTGTCTGTATGTCTGTCTGTAACAACATTAGATGTTATTTTTCCATGAAACTCCACAAGAGGATCTGTTGCCCGTCCTCTGCCCGAGATGATCCGCCGTTCCTGAGAAATGAGTTCATGCCGCTTTTTGTTGTTGTTGTTGTTGTTGTTGTTGTTTTTTCAGCACGGCTAACCTGAATGAGTGGAAATCACTACCTGGCAGCGATTCTGTGGCGGGACGTCGGCCTCACGCACGGCTCAACTTCTGACCCTTTCAAAGGTCTTTTCGGAGCAGAATGCGAACGGCGCGGTTTCTGTCGCACCTGGTTCGATTTCCGGGCCGCACGTTTGGCTGACTCTTGTTTGTTTTGTCTCCTGATGACTGGTGGTGGTGGGGGGGTGGGGGTGATTGATGGACGGGGTCCAGGACATCTCCGATCGACAGCTGTTGATAGCTCTGAAATCGAGAGCAGCAGTCGGAGCGTAACAATGAGCTCATTGCGCTCTTGGCTCGGTCGCCAAGCCCAGCGAGCCCCCCCAGTGAGCCCCCACTCCCTCCCAGCACTGGGGGGGACTTCATGAATCTCAACCGGGGCCGCAAATGTGAGTGCACAGAGAAATTGCACTGGGGTGGAGGGAGAGGGGCGAAAGTGGAAATATAGCCCCGATAATTACAATAATCATTGCAGAATAAAAAGGAAAGGGGATTGCAAAACCCAGCTCATCTCCTGCCTGGAAAACAACAATGTTTTTGGTCGGGTTGTTTTTTTTAAAATAAACTACATTTTAATCTCTATATGTTATCATTCACAAGTGTCATCAGCTTCCACTGCTACGCAGATGATACACAATTATGTCCATATAGTTACATTGCCTGATCCCATTTTGAAATGTATTTTGAATATTAAGCTCCTGATTTACAAATCTCCTGCATAAATAGTGCTGACAAACATTCAGGTAGAAAGAGTAGATTGTGATTTATGTGTCACGGCAATTAAATCTAGATTTGACTTTTAAAAAAAGCTATATGAGCCATGAACACTCACGAAGGGAAAAACATGAGGTTAGACTAAGTAAATACCTGATAGTAAAGGTTACAAATAAACATAGTAGTGGGCAACAGCAGGATCTCTCTATCACTCTTTATCACTGTTTCTTGCATGATCTGGAACACACATCCAATATTCCATATTCATGAAAGCACACATGCTAAAGAGATGGTGGGTGTTATTTTAGACTCAGGCCACGTTTACACATAGCCTGGTATTTTAAAGAAGAAAAAATATATCTCCCTCTACATTCTTAAAAATAACTACATTTACACATAGCCTAGTATTAAAAATATATATATATAAATATAAATCTATATATATATATATATATATATATATATATATGAAAATACAAAATAATAAAAAAATATTTTTTAATAATTTTTTTAAAATTATATATATTTATATAATATCTCTCTACATTTAAAAAAACATTTACACATAACCTGGTATTTAAAAAAATATATAATATAATATAATATAATATAATATAATATAATATAATATAATATAATATAATATATAAATAAAAAATTTTAAATAACCAAAAGAAATGTGTTTTCAAAATATTTTCCATTCATCACAAACCCTCATAACAAATCTCGTTAAGAGCAACAATGAACATGCCAAACCTGTAGGTGGCAGTGTGGCGCGAAGCCTCTGCTCCTCGACATTTAATACAGCATTTGTGATTGTAAATGCAAACAAGCCAAAAGCGTTTGGACAAACGTGAAAACAAGCACTGCTTTTAACAGCATCCATTGTCATCACACAGGCTGCACATATGTAAAATAATGCTGATGACCCTGCTGTTGCATACTGTGATGTCAAACTTGTTTTAGCAGAAACAAAAAGCCCCAACAAAAACTGCCTTAAATCAACGAATGAATGAATAAATACATAGATAAATAAGCTAAAGAAAACATAGCATCAAACCCTTACCAATGATTCAGCTTGAAACGCTGAAATTAAGTGGGATGTTACTTCCTGACACGTGGGGGGAAGACGACACTGAGCATGCCCAGAGGTGATCATGTGACTTCTAACTGCTTGATTGGAGGAACTTATGTTAGAACAGATAGATGCTGGAGGTGTCAGTCCAGAACCCCCCCACCCCCTAAAAATAAGATCACAAATAGTTTTATTCACACAATCGCTCATGTTTTTATTCACATTTCAGTGGAAGACGCCCTGATCAGCTCTTTGTCAGTTGCTCGGAAACATGAGCTCTGAAACCCCGACGTCTGTGCGCGAACACGCAGGTTATTTTTCTTGTAATTCAATTGCTTGTGCATGAAGGGGATAAAAAAAACAACCAAAAAAAAAAAACCAAAACAGAAGAATCCATCCAGCGTCGTGCTGGCGCTGACAGATTTACGGTTGCTCTGCAGGTTAACGACACAGGTGAGGAAGTCAAGCGTTGCTGTTTCGTCGTAACGCCGTCCATATTTCAGCTTTAATTGGACGGCGCCGTGCTGTAATAAGCTGCGGTTGCACAGGTTCGATGCCCAGCCCCCCCCCCTCCCCTCCCACCCCCTCCACCGCCCCCTTCCGGAGGGGCATGGCCCTGCGACGCGCTCCAACTCAAATTAGCATTCTGGGGCGGCGAGAACTCCCCGAGCTTAATTACGGTAAACTCAAGATCCTAGTTCATCACGGAGGTTTCATATAATCTTAAGAGCAGTCGGTTGGCAGCTGTTTATTCCTTTATATTAAAAAAGAAAACATTGCAGATGATTTTTTGAGGGGGGGGGGGGGGGGGGGTTTGTTGTTTTTTTTTCTCCGTTCTCTCTGTTATGGGAAATCTGGGTTTGCACAATGATTAAATGCTTAATAAAGAATTCACTGTTGTTGCCAACATCTGTACGGTACGGGCTAACGGCTCACTGGAGTGCGCCAGACTTGTAAAGTTTCCAAAAAAAAAAAAAAAACCCTGGGAAAGTTCACCTCCGAGTTCGACTCCACCCAAACACCCCCCCCCCCGTCAACCCCCTCCCCTCCAACTCGTCGCCGAGCTACTCGGGCGCGCGCGATTAGACCGAGAGCGTCTTTAATTGCTTTAAAAATCCGAACGCATGATAAGAATGGATTAATTTGATTTTTCTGTTCCTACAAGTAGCAGATGGTTTATGTCTTCAGAATGCTCATGTTGTAAAAATGAGATCCCCCAGCTTGTCTCTGATTGGTCACTGTTAATGAAGCATGCTGGGCTGATTATTGATTTAGAAAATGAGGACAACACGAGTGCCGCCGTAATAAATTAAAGACCTTTTTTTTTTTTGGTTTTGTTTTTTTGATTAGGTTTTTTTTCTTCTTTTTTTGACAGAAACTTACCTTTCGATGACACCAAACTATAGAGTTTTTTTCTCCCCCTCCCCCCCCCCCCCCCATCCTCCCCCATTTCCTCCTCCGTCAAAGTCATTTTTATTGTTTATCTGAAAACACTTTTATAGGCGCCGCTAACAAGCAGATGGTCGACTTGACTTATTTGTGTTTTGTGTTTCTGAATGACCGATCAGATGCATGATGGGAAACGCAATGAGCTGCTTGTCAGGGAGGGAGACAATTCCCGCCGAAGCTGTACGCGTTCCCAATTTAGTCCCGTCTCCGTGGTTTTTAAGGTTAGTCATTTCTTCTTCTTCTTCTTCCTATTTTTTTTTTTTGGGGGGGGGGGGGGCGTTATTATTGGCTGTTGCGAGAGCAGCTGTTCCCCAGCCTCCTTCCACCTCTCCGAATCGGCGTCCTCACACTGACAGACAGGCAGCTGATGGGGAAACTCGCTGCGTGCATGAGGAGATCCAATTCGGCGATGAAACTAATGTGCTGCATCGAGGGGGATTGGGGGAAAAAAGAGGAGGGGGGGGGGGTTGGAGAGAGAGAGAGAGAGAAGTTTGTCTCCTTTCCTGCATTTATTTATTTATTCCCTTAATTATTTATTCATTTATTTATTCCGGTCCCTTGGTAGAGGCTTCTTCTGTTTTTCTGGCTGCAGATTTGAAACTGGCAGCCCTCCATCACCTCCCAGGGAAAGCACTCGAAGACCACAAATACATTTTTCATTTTTTCATTCCTGGGAGGGGGGGGGGGGGGTATAGGAAGACCTGCATGTGCTGTAATGTATCCCCACACTCACGTCTTACTCCCAGGACATGATTTAACATCTCCAGCTCGCCTTACTAAGACCTGAACATCATCGCAGCAACTTTTTACTACTCAATGAATGTGACTGGATGACTGGTTGTCACGATGCTAATGCTAACCCACACTCGACGACACAGGAACTCGCTCACGGTCTAAATTAAACATTAGCCGACTAGCAAACCGAGCAAGATGTGTGAAATACATGTTTTTAGCAGAGGCCTGACGATTAATGGTCCGCACGAAATCATCAGGCAATTGCAGCCACGGGAAAATAGCCATTGTCGTCGTTGTTGTTGACTTGAAAATGAACTTTACTCTTTGGTGGACTGGTCGCTAAATGTTCATTCCATGAAAGCATGGTGACAAATACAGCAGTTTTAGGAGCATTCATATCTACCTTAAGTATATCAATATTTCCTATTATACATATTTCCCACAGGGAGCATGTATAGTCTGAAAAGTATGGGTCCTAACACCGAACCCTGTGGGGCTCCATGAATCAATTTAGTCCCCTGGAAGTAGTATCTTTACATTAATGATTCCAGAATTGCTTCCACTGGAGAGCATACAGAGTTCATTTAGCGTGAATCTGTCCTGACTCTGACTATCAGATGGCAAAAGTTTAACCGAGGTGGGGCCGTTTGCATTATGTACAAAGAAGCAGCCGAGGATCGACCGGCCGACCACCCCACCCGCCCCGCCCCCACACCCGCCCCCACCCCCCATCTCCCTCGTCGGGCTCTCCTCTGAGCTTACCAACCAACAACCCCCTCATGGCTTCTTCGCTCTTCACGTCTGCTTCTATCAACGCGCTGCACAAACATTTAGAATCACCTGATATCACCCCCGCCACCCCCCACTTCCCATAACCTACTGTGGCAAGGTTTTTCTTTTTGTTTTTTTACCACCTGTTACTAATCGCTCTGTGAATTCGTCACGGCACCAGCAATGATTCAAACTAACACGGGGCGCCCCCACAAGACCCTCCAGGAAACGCTGCAACCGGCAGCTCGCGGAGCCCAGGGAGCGACTTCATGGATTTTTTGCATCATTAACTATTTATGAGTTGCCACTTCATGTTATTTACACTGGACTGATGCTAATGCTGTTCGGAGCTCAAACGGCATGCGGGGACCCACGGGGGGTGGGGGTGTGGGGTGGGGGGGGGGGGTTGGGTGGAGGCGAAGGCATGTGTGAATCTGTTAAATATTGTACGGAAACGCCACCTGCAGCTGCAAACGCAACGAGGGGTAAAAAAAAAAAGGGGGGGGGAGGGGTCGGGAGCACATCTTGGGGGGGGGGTCAGCAGCAGACTGCAGAGCATGCAGACAACAAGGGCACACTGTGACTATATAATGTATAAGACAAAGTCTAACCACAGGCCACAAGGAAGCTTCAGTTGACCTGGTTTATCTTCAAATCAGCAGAGCGGATGACGTCGTCGTGAAGGAAGACGGAGAGCGACTCTCCAGCTGATTCTACACTCTAGCTTGCTGTCTATCAACGTGTGGGTATCATTAAAATGTACTTTCCCCTCCAAAAGTATGATTTACTCTCGCTTCAGTTTCAGTCTGGCTTCACATCTTTTCTTTTCTATGACACCATGAGTTTTCACTGAAGGTGTTAATTCGGTCCGGTGCCCTCAGATCCAACGTTTGAGGAGAAGAGGACGATGTTTGACGCTGAATGAGGGTCACATGCGGGGATGTTTGGTCGAAGGGGTTCAGTGATGTCGGGCTGGAGGTTCTGCAGGTATTGAAGCAGTTTATGTTGGACGGGGACGGTGTGGTGATGAGAACTGGTGTGGGTGAGGATCCGGCGAGCAGAATGTTGAACAATACCGGAAGAGTTACCAATGATTCAAGAGACTTCAGGTCAATAAGGAGCACAGCTGATTAGTCAAAGTTTATTTGAAGACGTTATTGGTTATTTTACATGGTTTTACTTCTGCTCTGCTGTAAGTGGAGTTAGAAATGATGTCGGTAGACATGCGTGTCGTCAGCGTAACAGTGGAAATTATGATCGTGGCGGCGGATAATGTTACCAAGAGGGAGCGTATAGAAGATGAAAAGGAAAAGGGGCCAAGATCTGAACCTTGAGGGACGCACGTCTGAACAGAACACAATCTAAATATCTGAATCATAAAGTCAACTGATTAACAATAAAGTAGATTTTTATGTTGTGAGGTGATGAGCAGCGTCTTCCGAGCTTTTTCACGACTGTTACTTTGAACGCTGAGGGACTCTGTGTTGCCAGAAAACACTCATTATGTCTTCCCACTTATCTGATAACTGCTGGCAGCGCTGCCCATCCACACTGGGTGAGTGTATCAGCACCCTTGACTTTTTTTTTTTTTTTTTAATGCACCGAGAGTCTTTGAGAATGTCTATTCCGTTTGTCTGCAAGATGCTGAAACTGTGAGTTCCGACCCGGTTACACTGCACATAAATGATGTCAAACAAAGGCTGGAGAGGAAAGGGAAAGGTCATCAGGCCTTTAAAGGACAAACGCAGTCACAGTATTGATAGAGAAATAAGAATACCGAGATGTTTCAAGAATTGATGGACTTTTGTTAGAAAGGCTTCAGCGAGGTACTTAAGAATAAAGAATAAATATTTGTAAATATTGTTTACAGTAATTTTTCATCATAACCATCAATTATTTTACATTTCAGAGGTTTTTTTTGAAGCACAACAGATTTACACAATACGTCAGAGTTGGGCCCATTCCATAATATGACTCCCAGAAATGTATCACATTTATATTTAACATTGGTTCCTCCCCTACCTCTTTCAAAGACACACGATACTCTTAAATTATAATTATTTTCTCTTAATTCCCCACAAAATTTTAATACTGGTCAGAAGACTTTTATTGTTCACTCAAAATACTATTTGTAATGTTTTTAAGTATACAATATCTACAAATTTTACTGTGTAAGATGCTACAAATAGTTTATTAGTGGTTAAATAAGTACTTGTATCTGGGTATTGGCAGGTAGTTAAAGATTAGTATGCGTACTTATATTGGCCTTTTAAAAATGTGGCAACCGTGGAATTAGTCTATATCTTTATAACAGTTTGGGTTATCTTCTTTCTTATTGCTGAAAAAAAATCATAATCCCAATTGTCTGAAGAAACCTGATGTGAAACATATTTTTTTTTTTGTGACTAATATTCACATTGAATTTCCAATAACTACTGACTCAAAGTGTCTGTTTCCAAGTGTTTTTCTTACAACACTTTAATCTTTTGGCTCTTGAGTTTGAGCGTTTTATAAGAATCTTTTTTTCTTTTTTTTATTGTGACTTCACCCGTCCAGGTTTTTGCGTGTCCCTGCTGGAGGGGGGGGGGGGGGGGGGGGGAAGAAAAAAAAAACATCGCTCCACATATAAATGTGTTGCTTGCTGGAAAGGGAAAAGAAAAAAAAAATAGAAAGAAGAAGACGAGAAGCGCGGCGCGAGCTCGGTGATCGGCGGCGTCATGCTAGGTCTGACTCACTTCCCATCAAATGTGCGGAGATAAATGCGGAGCGCGGCGGCGTTTCGCGATCCAGACGTCCCGCGCTTGTATCCACTTGTACTCACCTGCATCCTCTTGATAATGTTGACTTCACTGCCTATGAGGGCCTTGATGTTGGCTCATTAAATACCCCTTTCTGCCAGTTATTTAGGCTCTTTTACCTCACAGTTTGCAGCCGCGGATATTAGCGTGGCTTCACCCGCCGAGCGAAGGTTTTTTTTTTTTTACTCCTGATCCCTTCATTTTTTCTCTCTATTTTCCACTTCTATCGTCTGAATAACATAAAACAGGCTGTAATTTGACCACTGTGATATTCCTTCTTCAACAATCCAGCCATTGTGGCGTAATGTTAGCGGCCCAGACTCCCCTCTGAACTCGTCCCCATTCAAAGGCTAATTTTTTTTATTAAATAAGTGCACACATTATTCGCGGCGGTCGCTCGAGCTTCTGAGGAGTCGTCATGACGAGTGGAGCCCGAGAGCTTAAATCGGCGACTCCCCGCACGCGCACGGCTATAATTAGCCCCGAAATGAACGAGAAATGTTTGCTTTAGCTAAATAATTCAAAACATTTAATTTGCCAGTCGGGGGGGGGGGGGGGGGGGCTGTTTGCCGTTGTTTTTTCACTCAGTCATGACGATGATGGCAGGTGGAGGCTGGTTTTCATTATTTACTGACCTCGGCAGCTTTAAAACAAAGTGGTCTGGCGACTTCTTAACACTCATGATACATAAAGAGAAGAAGATGTGCTGCTGTCAAACTTCGGCTTAGCGAACGTAAAGCCCGCGGGTCAAAAGCGGTCCAGGACAAGCTCCAATCCGGTCGAACCCATGAAACCGAATGAACGCTAACAAACGAGCATTAGCCTCAAAACCCTGCTGTCAGGTCCAGAGATATAAGCACCAGATGCCGCACAGCCAATCAGCGCCCGTCGACGCGATGTGCCGCCAGCGCCGCCATCACCTGCTCATGCTGGACGTATAGGTCCCGGGCTAGAAATTCAACAAAAACGTTGGTAGCTCGCTTGCTAGCCCACGCAGCAACACCAGCAACACCTCATTTTAAAGCTGAGGTGAACTTTTCCCTCCTCCCAATAAGTTTTACAAGAGATAGAGCTTTTCCTCCGCTTTAAAATGAGACAAAATGTCAATATGGCCTGTTTCATGGCGTCATCAGGTCACGTGTCCCTCTGGAAGCCAGACCTTTGGGGGGCCGAGGAGGTCTGGCGAGTCGCCGTCATGGTCTGGACTCTCTGGATTGTTGCACTGCTGCTGGGCCGGGTGTCGCCGGATCCTTGTTGGGCGGGCGGAGGGATCTCCCTGCTTGGGGATGGGGTGGCATTTGGCTTCCTCTTCCTCACTGGGGGGGCCGGGTGTTGAAGATGGGGGCTGCTTTTTGCCCTTATTGTTTCTTTAGCTAACGTTAGCACTTTAGGGAAAGATGTAGTAATGTTTTGGTTTGTTTTCTGTACTGTCTGTTTGGTAATGTAGCATTTCTCCCCGTGCGTTATGTCATAATCGTATTTTATAGTGTATTTTATAGTGTGCGCTATGTTTTACATGTATTATTTTAACTATGTATGTTTGTGCTTGGTGGTTTGGTTTCACCCCATGGGACTACAGATGGAAATGAGCTCTGAGCTAAATCTTGCGCATTTACAGAACTGGATGTCTGTTTATTAATATGCACTGTCCCATTGAAATAATAAAGTTAAGTAAAGTAAAGCACATATCTTTAAAAATGCCTACGATGATCACTTGTTATCTGAGATCTTGAAATCATCAGCACAAGCGTGTTTTTTTCTTCTTCTTTGCGTGGATGGGCAGCAGCTCCAATCTAACAAATACGCGTATTTCCCTTTTTGAGACTCTGGTTAACATCTTTGGGGTATTTGTTGTTGTTGTTGTTTGTGAATAATGCTGTTCATGGTGACTAATTCGCACTAACTGTCACATCCTCGCGTATTGATAGCAGACGGATTAATTGAAGATGACATTGTGTCTGTTTGGCGAAGGCACAGTTATGGAAGTTCACCATTTATTAACACAACACTGACCCCGAGGCGCTGAGGTAATCTGTTTCTCTTTTCTGTTCTTATTTTTTTATATTTTTTTTGCACTCTATATGCAGACTGTGTGTTAAATCCATTTATAAAATAAAAACAAGGCGGGGGGAGAAAACAGCGCCCAGATTTTTAATGCGGCGAGATTGACGTACAGATAAAAGCGGATACAGTAATACAATGACGGCATGACAATCTTGCTACGCATTTTATGGTGACGAATAATCAAAAATCCTTTTATCAATGACACATCAAGGAGCATTTAGTTTATGCTTTGGTTAATCCTATTGACTATTTTGTGATTTCTCGCTCTCTGACTTGTTCCAGTGTGCTATATTTGTCTCATAAATACTGGATATTTTGGCTTGACAAATTGCTGCACAGGCACAATCCTATTAAGGGTTGCAGTTTTGTGTTCCCTGCCAGTGACATTCTGTTTGGGTGTTGCATTATAGGCTATGACTACTGTACTGTGTTGTCATTAATGGATAATGAGAGTATTTTGTATTTTTAGACACTCCTTTCAGCACATCACTATTTTTTTCCCTTCATTATCCCCCCAACAATCCAGACTTCCCGACTTTTGTTATTCTAATGTGCCACAAGATCCTTTTCATCAATCAATCAGTTAATTAATCCTTCTTTATGCAGCAGTTTACTGAAGGGAGCCACATAAGATGAGGCAAAGCTCTTTAAAAAAGAAAAAACAGACAAATGGGTGGTGAAATCTGTTGAAATCGTAGACGACGCTGCATGAGAGGACTGGTTCCACAGAAAAAAGAGGCTTTTTGGTCACGGAGCCTTGTCCCTTTGAAATTGCACTTATTTTTTTAACTAATAAAGAGACATTTTTGCTGCATGGATGGTGCTCACAGTGTTATTTATTATTAAAAATCCACCTTTCCGCGGCAACGTTGTGAAAGCGATGTAGTTAGCATGGCAGACCACTAGTGGGTGCAGTTGGTTGTCGGGACGGAAGGTTATGTTTTTGTGTACTAACCTGAATTGATGATTTGTCATCATCTAAGGACCAATCGATTGAAGTTTGGGATGTTAACGGCTCACCGTGAACAAATGAATCCCCCAAAAACCTGCGAAGAAAAATGTCCCATACAAAGCGGATGGAAGAGCGGATGAAGCATCATAAAGGATGTGTGTGTGTGCGTGTGTGTGTGTGTGTGTGTGTGTTGGTCCTGTGATTGCTCAGCTGAATTGTCCAGGATGTAACCTGCTTTCTCCCGCCGTCAGCTGGGATCGGCTCCAACACTGTGACCCTCAATTGGATAAAGTGATATCCAAGATGGATGGAAGGACCTGCTTAGAGCATCACAAGAGCTCCAGACAGGTGTTTATGGGAATTCTCCTGGTCAGGAAATCAACTTTACGGCAATTACATGGGGAATTAAAACGTGGTGATTACTTCCCCCTCCTCCTCCTCCTCCTCCTCCTCCTCCTCCTCCTCCTCCTCCTCCCCCTCCTCCTCCTCCTCCCACATTCACGTGTGCAAAAGTACCTTATGTCAGTGTGGTACAGAGGAATCTGAAGTACCTAGGTGCCGAAAAATGTATACTCATGTGTGTAACGGTGTAGCAGACATGGCAAAGCCTACCTGTGGGCCAGATCTAAACTTATTTTGAAAATATTTCCAAAAATAGTGATACAAAAGCAAAAAAAAAACCCAAGGTCAAATGTTGTGTTATAAATATTATAACATCACAGGTGGGGATGTTCAAATGCATGTATTCTGATTTAACAATCTTTGTTTTTGTTTTTTTTCCGGATCTATTTTTCACCATCTTGTTTTGTCCAAAGTGGTTCTTGGTTGTTTTTCTCTTGCATCGCGGTACATTTATGGTTTACTACTAATAATTTGTGGCATGATGGAAGTTGCATGTTGTATATTCTCAGCTCTTGTTCCATCTCAGTGTGGAGTTTGAATGTCCTCAACTTGTGCATGTGCTGGCTTTTTCTGGCAAATCCTTCTTTTTTTACTGACCAAATCCAGTTTAATGGTAAATAAAAAGTGATTCCGGAATAAGATTTGTGTGATTTTACAAGTACTCAGTTTGGAAAAATGCACTTCACGAGTAAAATTTTGTTCATTTTTTAAAAAAATGATCGATTAACATTTATGTACATTGAATTCCAATTTTTTTATTTTTCAGTCCAACTCCGTCGTCAGTCCACATACCAATATCTGTCTTTCTCGCATTGCGGTGACCTGCAGAAACTTGTTTAGAAACTTCACACACACACACACACACACACACACACACACACACACACACACACACACACACACACACACACACACACACACACACACACACACACACACACACACACACACACACACACACACACACACACACACTCTGTCATGTTTATCCTCCTCACCGTAATGACAAAAAGTCCCAAACAGCAGCGACGGTTCCCCTCCATCGGTCAAATTGCTGTGTAGGTTTAATGGTTGTAATGTAATGGCGAGTGGGCGTGTGCAGTAATATACACTGAACAGAATTATAAACGCAGCCTGTTGTGATTTATTAATTTCATGAAATTTATATTGAGCTCATGATTATGGATCTGTGTACGAAGGGGAGATAAAAGGGATAAAAGACTGCAGACAGAGTCAAAAAACACTCACGTCTTAACCCCCCCCCCCCCCCCCCCCCCCCCCCCAAAAAAAAATAAGGATGTGGGATATAAACAAAAACTTTTTTTGAGATTTCTCTCAGAACAGCAGAAAAATGCCACGAGGGCTCGTTCATGTTTCGCTACTTTCTTTCTTCGTGATGGATGTTGTACGTTTAGGACGTTTTGTTCTTACGCAATCATGTCGACTCAAGCTGGTTTCAACTTCAATGTAGTTTAAAAAAAAAAAGCATACTCAAACTATAAATCGCAATAACATTGTTTCAGTTTTCATAAAGTTTGTTAAAAAACAAACTGTTTCTCCTAAGAAAAAAAAAAAAAAAGAAGATAAAAAGATGATGCAACAGTTCAAGTTTTACATGAATTTGAAGAAAATAAAAAGAAAGTAAATAAATAAATATATAAAATAGCATGGTGTTCTTGCTTTAGGATACCAAAATATTATCAAGTTTAAATTTAATAAAATTTAAAAAAGTATAATTCTGGAATAAGCACTAAAACACAGAATCTTGTTTTGCTTCATTAGACTAAAACTGTTCGTCCAACATTTTCCTTTCTTTACTGCACAGTGTTTGCTGTCCTGTTTTAATTGACTTCATTTACAATCCAAGTCGTCACATGAATCTTCCTCCGCTTCCTGTGCTTTGCCGGATCAAGTGAAAACTTTCACACAACTTTAATTTGAAAATTGAAAACAAAACATACAATCAGAGTACAAGCACTCTTTGGTTTTGAAAATGAGTGGAAACAATACAAAATGTGATGTTTTGTGCCATTTTCTGCTTCATGGACCCCGAACCTTTCAAATTAAAAGATACATGTCGTGGCCCCAGACTTATTAGACTCACCAGATTCACGCCATCATACAAAGATGGTGACATGAAGAGTCGCCACCTCGTTGGGTGTGGTGTGAAAATACCAGTCATACCATGAGAATGGCTGTCCTTCGTACTTAAAGGGTTTTAAATTCTTAAAAAAAAAAAAAAAAAAAAAAAGTCTCCCCTCACTTTATATTTTAAAGAGGATTGGAAAAAAAAAGTGACTTGTATTGAGCTGAAACAGAATGACATTATAGGAAATTACTCATTTTTATTGAATACATTGAACATTTGGTTTGATTTATATTGATTCATAACATAAATATGACATACAGTATTTAGCACCGATGTAAACGGAAAGGTTTGACACTTGTGGGTCTGCATTTTCTAGTATTGTTCTTAATACTGACTGATTGATTTATTTGTTTTTTGACCTTTTATTTGTCCTCTTTCTTTTCTTTCCATTGCTTTCTTTTGTCTTGTTGTGTTCTGTACGTGTTCACTGTGTGGTGTTGCATTATTAAAGAAAAAAAACATATATATTGATCGAAAAGAAGAAAAGATTCATGTCACACAGTGTCGCGAGCTGTGAACGTGTACAACTGTTAAAATCGTACGTTTCGTATAAAGCAGAGATGGAACATACAGCCGAGTTTTCAATTGGACCAGTAAAATAAGAACAAAATAACCCTTGGCATTCTCGACGTGTTTTTTTTTTGTTGTTCTTTTTGTTTTTTTAAGTCTTTCGGTGCTAAATCACGTCTCCCATCTGTGTATCATGCTTTCACGATGAAATTTGCTTCCGTCCATAAATTGCGATAAATGACGTTGCTTAGAGCTAAAAGGTCTGAAATCCAACCTGCCACCGTGTTTCTCTTCAGACTGATGTTGCTTTACAATCCCGTAAATTAAAAAAAAAAAAGCCTTACAGAAGACGCCATTTAGATGCTAAAACCAAAAAAATTATATTTTACTGCCTGTGATTTCTTCTATTTCTGGGAAAGAACTAGATTTACACACACAAAAAAACCCAAAACGTCTCATTCATAAAAAAAATAAAAATATATATATAGTAAAAGCTGAATAACAACCAATGTAAACACGCTACTTAAAGAAGTGGAACAGATGTGACGTACTTTAGGTGAAAGCCTGTTTAAAGTTCAGTTAATGTGCCCTGGACATAAAAAGTGAAACAACATGTGATGCCGCCTTAAATTATGATTGAGACGAAAGCGCAAGCTATCACATTATTCCCACCGCCCTTCATAACATATTTCATAACTAAGCTTTTTAAACACTAAAATTAAATCTCAACGGAAAAGGCAAAAAGGAAAAAAAAAAAACAACAACTTTCATAAATATGACACATTTCCGACATAAATCACACATTTGCGCAATAATACAATATGCTGTCTTGAGTGTAAGCGTGATATTTGTGTCAGCGCGTGATTTAGGCTCCGGGTTTTCTCCTGTTTCTTATCCTCCCGAATTTTACACTGAAATATTAGCATTGCTTCCTGCAGACTCCATGACCAAGAGGTGTGGTGATGCAGACCTTAAATGGAAGGGGAAAAAAGCCCATTACAAACTCTAAAAACCACATCAGCCCAGTTTGCCACCTGCATTTCACTCGCAGCTCTCCACCTCGCATTACATCCGTCACCGAAAGTGAAAGGATGCAGCTGCAGGCGCTTTTTAAGCTGTTGTGGGTAGAAATAAACATCTTGACAGCTTGAAAACCGCCCTTGTTGTCTTTGTTATGGCGAATCTGCTCTCTTAAGAACACTTTTTGGACTTTTTGGGACTCGCGTCTCGTACCTGTTTCGATTTGGACTTCTCTGGATAATGTCCATTCTCCGGGAGTAAAGATTTTTATTTTTAATCATGTCTTGTTTGCTTTGTCTTTTGCCAATTTTGTGTGTGTGTGTGTGTGTATCATGCTCTATTTAGAAGAGATATTTTGCAAAATCCACTAATTGATCTTCTCTTGGAGTGGGGTAGCCGACTGTGGACGAAGTCACCATTTCCATTACGGTCTCATTAACAGATCATTTCAGGTCACCAATGACCCTGAAATACACAGTTTTGGGTCTGTGTATGAAATTATTTCAAGCATACTGAAATACTCGAGTGCTTGACGCTAGTACGTCAAGTCCAAGCTCAACAAAACCGCATGCGGGGTTCCACACGGCTCCGCCCTCGGCCCACTACTGTTTAACATCTACTTTTTACTGGCTGAGCATCGAGATGAGAATAAATACACATCATGTAGTCTGCAGGCGACTGACGCAGTGCAAACCAGCACATTCACACACATGGTCAATTAAGAGTCACAAATAAACCTTTGAGTTTGGAATATAAAAAGCCTGGCTGTGAAACAAGAGCGTTTCCTACAAGAAGGTCTAGTCGACCTAAATCACACGAGGAGTTCCACAAGGCTCAATTGTGGGACCTCTACCTATATAAAATCTACAAGCTTTCTCCTGCGGGTTTAATTCAATCGTCTCACTTTGTAAATGGTAGAAACGAATATTTACTACTTTGTCAGCGTTCATAAGGAACTAAATTGACCCAAATGGACTTTTACTTGATTTGTTGTCTGCTTTACGGTTTGTCCTGGAAAAAAAAGACCCGGAAGTAGATTAAAGCCAGACTGGAAAAGATGGAGCTCTCAGTTATTGGTACATGCAATGGGTTTAATCAGTTTCGGAGGCCATTTTGTTTCCCATTCCTTCATCTTCTGTAAAACTTAGACCCCGTTCCCATTGACTATAGGCGAAGACAAGCTGCACGCCAGACGGTCACACAGGTTTCTCTGAGACTCTGAACTCTTTCTCCATTTTCTGCTGCTTTTAAAATTCACCGCATTTGAAGGAATCGGAGCTTTTTGTCGCTGTTTTCAGAGCTGAAACATCTTGGCGTGGTATTTTTCCCCTTCCGGCCAAATTGTCCCAGCCGCCAAGCACAGTCGCGCACAGCAGGAATACTTGTCCGTACTTTCATGATGCTTTGATCTGATGAATCAAATCACAAAGCACTGTCAACATTGATCTTTCAGCATGGAAATCGATCCTCGAAAAGACCCACCCAGTATCACAAGTACATCAATAACATACACGCCGAGTTTAAAGTCCTGAAGCGTCTTTTGATGGTGGCGCGTGGGATTGAAATGTCCAGGAAGTGCCCCGTAAAGGGTTAACGTTACTCCTGGAGCACGTCCCGTGGCCCGTAGGTTCCACGCCGCCGCTTTAAGGCGAAGCTGACCTTCTCCGAGTTTCCGCCTGGGTCACGGACGCGGCGAGAAGACGGCGTCCCGGAGAGCCTTATTGAGTTTCCAGTGACATGAATTATGATAAATTATCGGTCAATAATTCAAAGCGGGTGTCAGATAGAGTATATTTACAGGACCACCTGGCGACGCCAGAATAGAGGTTACACAATAGGGAGTAAATAAATAATCCTCTTCTTCGTCTTCTTCTTCTTCTTCTTTTTCTCCCCCCCTACGCTTTAATACCATTAAATATTCAGCTATTTGGATGATCAAATTTGCTGCTAAATTACAGCTTCCCTGTTGATAGGCCTGGGAAGAGAGGTGGCCAACGGGTGCTGCAGTGGGACGGCAGCCAGAAACGCTGTGCAGGAAACACACGTGCATGTGTGTGTGTGTCTGTGTGTGTGTGTGTGACACGCAAAGATGCATGCAAATACACACACACACACACACACACACAACCCCAGGTGGCGCATGCTGGCACACAAACGCCTCACCTGATGATGTTGTATGCATCAACGAGCGCATCCAAAATAATGTTTACCCGAAAGAGGGCTGGTAGTGAGAGTTCGCATTCTGTCTGCGTGTTGCACAGCGAAGAGAAAAGAAAGAGGGGATTATTCGATAAATAATATATGTACCAATGCACTGCCATCCTGAGCTTGTGTGTCGTACGCTGCTGTACACAACACAATGCTGTGACGAGCTCCATCTTTTTACTCTTTTTTTTTTTTTTTTTCCTGCCCTTTTGACAGACTGGAGCAGTTATTAGTATTAACTACAGTTTGAGTCATCAGCACACGCAGAACAAAAAAAGAGAGAGAGAGAGAGAGAGAGAGAGAGAGGAAGGGAGAAAAAAAATTGGCATCCCTGACTATGATATGAGAATTGGTAAGCAAAATGAGAAATGAAGCAATTAGAGAGGTTCACATACATTATTTAGCTCTCATTAGCTTCCTGTGACACCGTAGGCTCCACACCAATGGAAAAGTGTTGGCCGGGCTCAGACAATTAGTAAAATTAGTGGCACAGGATTTGGCGTTGATTCAGGCCACATGGCCCAGAAGATACCAGGCTGGTGTCAGTCGTGTAATTTATAACTTTGCGCCTAAAATAATAGGTTTGAAAAAAAAATCAGCGGGGGGCCGACCGGAGCGCGTCAACCTGTATTATCCGGGCAGCAGAGGGTTTGTCCCTCGGACAGCGGCGGGCTCACACTCTTTCTGTGTGTGTGTGTGAGTGTGTGTGTGTGTGTGTGTGTTGTCGGCCATTTTGTGTCTCTTCGAGAGAGAGAAAAAAACAGAGAGAGAGAGAGAGAGAAAAAAACGTGAGGACAGAGGTCCAAGCGGATGGTAATTAGCAGTCTGGGTTGTGTTTGTTTTCATTTTGCGCATGTTTGTGCTGATAAAGTTTGACTTGCCAAAAAAATCCCAGTCCCGCGCTGGATTCCGCTCAAGCTGTTCCCCGGCATCCTTCAGGAACGATGGGAAATCTTGTACGCTGCCACTGGTCACAGCACAAACAGACGGCGGTAATCAGTGATTAGTGGACATGTTACAGTATACAGAGATAAGCCCCGCGCACCCCCCCCCCCAAACCCCCCCACCCCCCCCCCAACCCTTCTATCTGAATCAATAGCGCCACATGAAATACTACAGAAAAACCTACATGTTTGGTGGCAGATATTCCACGATTAAGCAGCTAAATAAGCGCCGGGTGTTTTGTGTGTGTGTGTGTGTGTGTGTGTGTGTGTGTGTGTGTGTGTGTGTGTGTAAATCTATTTGCTTAAATTGTATAGGGGAAGAAAACACAAAAAGGCCGTTTTGTTGAAAACAGTTTTTGATCCCTTTTCGGTTCAGCGGCCAGCTTCAAATGATTGTAGGTCCACGTCTAACATCCAACAGCCTCTTTATCATGACACAGGAGGAGGAGGAGGAGGAGGAGGAGGAGGAGGAGGAGGAGGAAGAGGAGGAGGAGGAGGAGGAGGAGGAAGAAAAAAATAAGAGGGGAAGGCAGCGGAGAACAAGCAAACCAAATAAACAGGTGTTGTGTGCTTTAGAAAAAGCTAATGCTAACGTGTTCTGGAATAGAGAGGCATAATTATACTGTGCTGGATTATGGAAAAACATTGTGCATGTTAATTACAGCAGGTATGCTCATTGATTTTCTGTTATAATACTTAAATGTGTCATTAATAATTCATTTTCCTGCCAGCTCGCTCCATTTTTCATGCACCTGTGTTGTTGACGCGAGCGGCGCTGTGTCATTGCTGATGATGGCGACGCAGTTCATCACGGGAAAGTAATTTCTGCACTGACACCTACTTATTTGTCTTTTATGAGCCTCTGACAATGTCCGTATTGTACCGAGCGACTCTCCACATGCCGGCTGACCACTTTTTTGTTTTTTTCCCTCTCTCTCTCTGTTTGTGGAAATCTTGTAAACAACAGGGGGGGAGAGGCTTTTATTTGCCCCTTTGTTGTTCAGATTTAATGGGATAAGTTTTCACAAATTAGGGCAGAGGCCAAAAACATTGTAAGAGTTTAAATATTTTATCTAAAACTGCTTCTAAAGGGCAAACATATATACAGAATAAAGTAATATCAAATAATGAACCATATTTAGACTGCGAGTAAGTTGTAGCTACATTTATTTATACTTTTTTTCTCCCCATGTTTTTCCTGCCATAAAAGCTTTTCTTACGCCTACATTCTTCAAAATGAATCTTTACACCTTGTTACTATGACAACGGGTACCTCCCCCTTGCTCCTGACTCCTCCCCCTGGTCATAGGACTCATGGTGTGGTTACTGTTTTGGCGTGAAGACGTCGTTTTACAGACTTTTAAAATAGTTCACTGACGTGGTGAAGGCTGACACTTGAACCATGTTACTATGACAACAGGACCCCCCCTGGTCACATGACTTACAGAAAGCATTTTTGGCAGGAAAACAAGAAGAAGCAGCAGGAAAATGTCACAGTGTGTCAGTTGTGTTGATGTATTGAAGGCTGACAAATGCAGCCTGTTACTATGACAACAGGAACCACCCCCCTGACTCCGCCCCCTGGTCACATGACTCTCATGAAGCCGCTACTTTGTTGGCGGGAAAATGTCAACAAAAGAGTTATGCCCATTCTACGGTTTTACAATAGTTTACTGACGTGTTGAAGGCTGACAGAACCAACCTGTTGCTCTGTCGCTGGACACTGATTATTATTTATTGTGATTGAAAGAAATGTTTTTTTTTAATAAATGTACATTTGTTGTTAAACTCAAGGCTAGCTATATGATGTTAGTCTGGTATGGGCAACTCAGGGTCACACAAGTTGCTTAAAAACCAACTTCCAAACATTAATAAATGATTGGTTTTGTGTTTAATTTTACATTTAAAGCATATTTGTACAAGGAATCCATTGAAATGTCCCCAGATCACTGTATTACAGATAAAACATTAAAACAGTACGTGTGTTTCTTCAAAATAAAGTCATACAGTCTGTCCTACTCATTATATTAGCTTCTGTAACGCCAATGAATCCTAAATGAAGTTACTGATGTGTATTCTACATCTCTATTTGAGATGTCAACACATGTATAATTTAACATATCAGTCACAGTTACCTGATTTGTGGCAAAGACAAGAAATAAAAGCAAGAACAAACATGCTGACAAGTTTTCTATTTCACGTGTTACACGAGTATCTTGTAATTAAAGTGGACAAAACCCACTTAAGTAGAACATATATAAGGAACATTTAACCAGACGCGTGTCAAAGACAGAACAAATGTTGTTCTATTAGTATCTATAGAATTTATCTGTCACAGTTTAATGTGTTTTTATACGTAAACACCTGGAAGTCTCGTGTCTCATAAAGAGTGACCTCAGTTGTTCTCAAACTTTAGGATGAGCATGCAGCCAGCTTCAGGAGGGAAATCCTGGCTCAACAGTTAAGGAATGTTAATATTTAATAAAAGTCATATAAGGAGTGATTTTTAATGGTCTGAGTAAGAACTCATATTAACTAGAAAACTAGAAAAGAGTTCATTGACTGTTGATTTTAGGAAGGAGGTGGGGGAGGGGCTTAAAGGTTAGGATTAAAGATTTTCATCAACATATATATTACAAAAAAGAAAAATCAGACTATATATGAAATAAAACCACTTAATAAATCCATCAGTCTGTCAACGTTCATTATAGACACCTTGAACGTCTGTTAGAGATGAAAGTTTTAATGTTTTTTCAGTTTGTTAGTGCAGTTGAACGGAGGTTGAGCGGTTAAAAAGTGAATGATGACAATTTTTAACAAAAAAAAAAATCTAAATCTCGACGACTGAAACTAAGAGAGAATCTGCAATTTCAAATTGAGAGAACTGGATGATATTCTGCATCAGAAGAAAACTTTTTAATACAACATGGACTCAATGAATGACTTTTTAGAGCCGATCCCATTTTAAGAAGGATTTTCATAATTTCCTGTAGACGAAACACTGCCATTAATATATACAACTGTAAATATGGTGAAAATTAGGCTGGAATAAGAAAACAAAGTACAATTGTGGAACTATAGTAAAATCAGATGATATACAAAACACATAATGCAACAATAAGATAAAATACACTTTACTGATCCGTCAGAAGGGAAAAAAACATGTTGAATACTAAAACGAGATTTAAAAAAAGCATTGCTGCACAAGAAGAATAAAATGTTGAATATACTAATGAAAAGAATCGCTTGTTTGAAAACTATCAGATTGATGAGCTGAATATGAAGCACAGTTTGTCATATTATAGGGACAATTGATGAGAATATTTATCATAAACTCCTTGTTTTGGATGACATTTTCCAGTTTGAGTACTTGATGGACTTTTACAGCAACATTTGTAATTTCATTGACGTTTGTCTTCTAGAATGTTCTCGGTATTTTTGCAATTGTCCCATTTGAACGGCTGGACGGTTTGTTTTGGGCAACATTCATCATGTCACGCAGGTTTGTTTCCTGTTTGAGAGACTTCCACATTTCGACGCTCCTTTTCTTCACTGATGAATCCCGCGACTCATCTGAATTCAACATTCCCATCTCTTCTACTTGTATTATTATTATTATAATTATTAAAATTGTTTCGCTGTGGAATAAGAACTAAAGAATATTTCAGTCTACATTATAGTGTCTAATTGTTTGTGACGTTAAAAAGAGAAGGAAAGTTCAGACTTCTTGTTCGAGAGACTGAGACCGATTGATAAGTTTAAGAGAGTTTTAACAGTTTAGAGACAAACTGTCCCATAGTATAGGAGTTTTCCTAAACAGTCGTCAACAGTCTCCAGACTGCAAAAGTTGCACTTCAGTATTTCGTCATATTTTTGACAATGGTGATAAAATAATGACTGATTTCCTCGTCGAGACTCAACATTTCCATCCGTTAAAAAGAGAAGGAAGGTTTGGAGTCCGAACATCAGGTCTTCTTATAACGCTCCAGGAATTTCTTTTTACAATTTTCCATTTGTTTTGGACATTTTCATCTTCTCATGCATGTTTGGTCTTAAAATAGGTAGTTTTCATCGTCTTTCACATTATTAAGAGGTGGTTTCTGCTTCGACCCCTGATAAAAAGAGACTTCCTCATCCCGCTGTTGGATTTCCTCGACGAAATTCGACATTTCCATTCTTTAAAAAGAGAAAGAATGTTCAGAGTCCTAAGAGCGCTCAGGCCTGTCTTCTATAGCACTCTAGGAATTGATTGTTGGCGAGTTTGTTTGGGATTTCTCATTATCTTTTGCATGTTTTCTCTCAAAACACTGGGTTTTCATCGTCTTTCACATTATTAAGAGGCGCCGTCAGAGAGACTTCCACATCCCGCCGCTGGATTTCCTCGACGTTTCCGTCCTTTAAAAAGAGACAAACTGACAGCCGGGGGACGGACGAGGCCAATTTCTCCTCAAGGACAGACTGTGTCAGACAATAGTGGAGAGACGAGCGCGAGCAGGAAAACAAGAAACAACAGCAGCGAGCGTCCGCCGGAGGAACACAGCCCGTCCTTGGATTTTCCACACCTGCGAGCGGCGGCGATGGCGGCGAACTGGAGAGAGAACGTTGTTTGTCCAGCATCAACTCGGCAGCATGTTTATCCCTCCTCCGGTTTTTTTTTTCTCCTTCTTCTTTTTCTCCTCTCCAGCATTGTTTGTCTTCTCTTTGTGGCGCTGAAATGCTCAAATTGCATTTCTCAGATGTTGGTTCCCTGGAGGTGTGCGCTTGGCGGCAGGTGTCTGTGGGAAAAAGCTGGGAAAGTTAAAAAAAAAATAAAAAAAATAACAGGGACTGGAAGGAAGATAAAGAGGAGAGAGAACGATCTCCCACTCATTTTCAGGAGCTGAATTTATGCCGAGATGCTTCATCTGCCATATATTGCTCTTTAGCGATGTAAATGCATGCCGATGAACTTGGATCCCGCAACAATATGGCACACGTGGCGAAACTTTTTCTTCCTCTTCGCAGCTAATTGTTTTGGCAAAAGATGATAAAGTATTGAGCAGAAACTCCCTGTGAGGAACATCCCAGTTACGGAAGTTTACGAAAACAAAACAGTTTACGTTTTATTTATTGATTTAATTTATTTCGCCTCCCGCTTAAAAATAATGTATAAAAAAAAAAAAAAAAAAAAAAAAAAAGAAGCAGGAAGACGGTGTCATCCTTCCCCTCCCCCTCCCCTTCAACCTCCCTTATTTTATTTTCAAATCAATTAACTAACCTTGAGATGAGCTTTGCTGCTGATAAGTGCTACACACACACACACACACACACACACACACACACACACACACACACACACTAGGGGGGGGGGGGGGGCCTTCCTCCCTCTCCAGGCTCTGAATGGCAGATAATAGATATTGAACTGTAAATTTGAATTGAAAGCTCGGGTCATTGTGCCCCATTGACTTCCGACCACAAAAACCAAATGATGTCTTAGTTGAGAGAAATATATCAAAGGATATCAACAATTACGAGTCATAAACACGCCTGGAGACGTGCCTGGCGGGCGTATAGCGGCGGGAATTAGCATGTCGAGCTGATAAATATGCATGTAAAGACGCTCCCAGGGGAATAACACGCGTGTGATTGATAGCTCCGGAATTGAAGGATGTGTAAATTCCCTTTATTCTGGGGGTTGTGCCGTTGTACCGCCGAAATACATAGCACTTGTTAAAAGTTTTACCAACTTTATAATCCTTAATGCCACATCTGTTTGCTGTCTTTATGGCGCCTGTAAAACGTCATTAAATTATTACCACCAGCTGGCCTCGTTGCACAATAACCTCACTTATCTGTTATTCTCTGGGAATACTTTTGATTTATAGACCCTCTTAGAATAAATGATATTTTATACATATGTATATATAAATAAACAAGGGGAAATGTGTTCTCGTAAATAATTCATGAGTTGTACTTTGAATAAGTTACTTAGGACAAGTTTTTTTTTTCCTTTATTCCAAATGTTCTCCTTCTTTTATTCTTCACATAAAACCTCCACACCTCCCTATTTAGATTTTTTTTTTTTATCTTTACATGCGAGAAACATTGTGGTGAAGATTTTTCTTTCTTTTTTTTTTACACCTGGTTTGCACATGTTAAAAAAGAAAGAAGGCTGTGGTCCGGTGTTTTCTCATTATCACTCACTTTAGTGTAAAAGGATTTTTTTTTTTTAAGTTACATTCACCAGCTTTTTTAAACTTGTCAAACCTATGTGAAACTCACAAATGCAATCATATTTTTTTGGGGGGTTGTTGTTGATATATTTATTTATTTTTTAAACGTATTGAGCTTCCAATACTGCTCGTCACCTCTGAAGGATTCCAGCACCCCCTAATGTCAGTGTGAAGCTACTGACAGGATGGATGGACATGGACAAGCTGGAAACGCCTCCAATCACATCCTGCACTCAGGAAGAAATACACAGATTCTTGCAGAAAAAGACACTTTAAAATGAAATACAAGCACTGACGAGACTTATAACGCACGTAAAAGTGGAACATTTGGCATCTGAACTGCACTGATGAAGAACAAAATTCGTCATGTTTTTTAACTGTATTGATGCTAAACTCATTTCTTTTAAGACCTCTTCACCTTTATATTTAGATTATACGCACACACATGCTTCTTTTACAAGCTGAACGGTGTCAAACACGTGTTAATTCATAGTCCACATACAAGCAAGATCCTCAAATAGTACCATAATAACCTTTAAAATCAAACTTTTAAAGTTTTCCTGTGCTGAGGTGTGATGAAAATGTCGATATTTAAAAAAAACAAAAAACAAATAGTTACTGATGAAAATGACTGCAATCTCAACATGAAGCTCATTTTATGTGTTCATTCTGGTGCAAAATGCAGTGAAATGTCAAAAAAGGCTGTTTCTGACTCGTGCAGGCTGCTTGAGCCAATCCCAGCTGAGTGTAAGTGAAGCGTGGAAACCTTCAGGGTGCTCCCCATGGCTCTGATCGCTTTTATATTTCTCCATTTTGATAAGACATCATCATCAGAATAAATCAATCAATAAAAAAAACGTAGTTGTTTCGTTAAAATGTGCAGTTTTATGACTGAATTTGCAATTAAGTGTAACAAATTGTATTTTCTTCACAGTGAAATGTGAATATGTGTAAATGTAATGTGACTATTTTAATTTTAAGTGCCCTTATCTATTGTCTTTAATGAATGCTGACCAGAAACACCCAAAATACCCCAATAGGAATCGATTCTGGAGGAAAGGACAGTTATAAAATGACACATCCAGGTTGCAACAGTTGTTGAAAATACATGGAGATCGATTACACATTTTAAATTGAATGAGCCTTAAGAGCCACTCCACCAATCGACGAGTGTAAAACCTGAAGAAAAATGCATTTTTGACAATATTGTATAATTAGTTTTCATTGTTTACAGATTTAAAAACCTGACCGCATTGGATTTTATGGATTTTATTGTGTGGGCTGGAAGTGGGCCGGGAGTTTTTATTCCCATTAATATTCTATAAATCTGACAGCTCCTAAATTTGACAGAATTGAGCAATTATTTGTGTCTAATTTCAATCAATAGGAATTTTTAGATTTGTTTTTTTTAAATATACCTTAAAACAGGGGTGTCAAACACAAGGTCCGCGGGCTGAAACCGGCTGGCAAGAGACTCCAGTGTGGCAAAACCACCAAGCGAATTATAAAATATACAAAGAAAACACCGATTTTTTAAACAGATTTCTTAAGAGGAGCAGACAAAAGGCAACACGGAGACACAAGCTGAATTATCAGTGATGCTGCCAGGGAGGCTATCAAACTAGCATTAGCCTCAAAGCCACACTGTCAGGGTGAGTTTGTAAAAACACCCATAATGCAACAGCTGTAGGAAAAGGTTTTATTTGGACAGTTCACTGTATTTTTTTTCCCATTAAAATCTGGCTTATGTTGAGACTGTCGCCATTTTCTGTTATTGTTTGGTTTTGTGAAATTATTAGACACATATTTATCACATATACTACAACAACGAAAACGTTTTTACGTTTAAATTTAAACTGGAGCAGTGGTGGCGTACGGCAGCGGAAGCAAACTTAGCGGCCCGTGGAAAAAAACTATGCCAACGCCAATATTATCTCAATAATATACCCGTTCTGTCCGGGACTCACAGAGTTTTAAACACTTTCCAACCATCCCGGAAGTTGAGGGACGGTGGCGAATCAACGAATTGTTCAAAACCCGGCTAGCTAATCCACCGGTGGCTAAGCTAACAGCTGTTAGCCTCGCCACCAGTGCCATTATACATAATATTTGTCTCTTTGCTGAGACGAACATGGGGTCATATGAAGTTTCCAAACTTTGGCCTTAAACTCTATGTAAAAACTTCATTGTCATTGTATTTGCTCATTGTACTATTTTTTTAAGAGAACTCTTATCTCATGGCTAAAAACAGCAGAACAAAGGCAGAGCAGCTAAACTGACTAACATTACATTAACAATGAAAAGAAATTATGTATTTAAAAAAAAAAGCTACAACAGCTTAAATGAGTAAAATGGCAAAAATCATTAAGAAAAATTCTAAAATGCCTCAAATCAGTATATTAAAAAAACCCAGAAAAAATTATTTTTAAATGCCTAATTTCCAAGAGACTAAAACGAAAAAGTGAAACATCAAAAATGGATCAAATCAATTATGAAAGTATCGCCTCAAATACAGTGAAAACAGCTACAACAGCTAAAGCTACTAAAATGGCTTTAAAACAGATGTAAAAAAAATAAACCTGCACTAAAATAATAACAAATTATGTCTGATGTTCTGAACCGAAGTTACAAATTGTGGCTCCAGACAAAATAAATATGGTGGAAAGTTGCAAAAGTGGCTCTTCTGGGTCGTGAAGGTTGCAGACCGTTGGCCTGGGGTGCCAGGTTCAACCCCCCCACCAATTGACGGGCCACCGCCGTGGGCCCATGAGCAAGACCCTTAAGTCTTAAGGTTTCATTGTGTTTTCGCTTCATCTATTCTTGATCTCATCTTAATTATTTATCAAGAGTCGTGGAACGTTGTCTGTCTTGTTTCTCTGTAAAATAAATCTACCCACTGGTACTGTTAACAGTAAGCGTCGCCTCTTGACCGTCTCCACAGACACTTCTTGACATCCGAAGCAACGAACACTGGATACCTGAGAAAGTAGAAGTACTCAGTTACAGCGTGCGGCTCAGGTAGGAGGAGGTGGCTGCGCCGGGGCTTATAAATAGCTCTCGCCCTGGAGTAGTAATAAAGGCTGTTTGCGTAGCTGCTATATGTTTAGTATGTAATGATATATTATTGCTCTAGGTAGTGGGAGCATGTCCTATGTGCACCGTCCTCCTGGGTATAATTGCTTCAGAAGAGATAAACTGCAGAGGAGGAGGAGGAGGATGAGGAGGGAGGAAGACGAGATATTAAAGATTAATAAGGTGTGTGTGTAAAAGCTGTAACTCTCCAGAGTGACTCTTTTCATTTAGCCATAGTCTTTTATTTGCTCTTGTACTTATTTTTCCGCTCACTTTGAAATTCAGACTATTTGGAGATGGAGACCCTCAAAGGCCTCGTTGGCGCTGCTTCACCTGTCAATCACACCTGCACGCACACACACACACACACACACACACACACACACACACACACACACACACACACACACACACACACAAAACTGGACGTAACACAAAGCAAATTTAATTTCTTTTCTTGACTTTTTTTTCCTTTTCCGGAAAAACAATTAATTATTAAACTGTCAAGAGACCAGAAATATTATGTTCTTTTTTCATGTCTTTTAAAAGAATCCAGTTGTTTGTTTTGTTTGGGTTTTTTTTTTTTTCATCTTCATCGTCACAGCTTTTTATTATTGACAAAACAAAACAAAAAAAGATGCAATAAAGGGGCCGGCGTAACTTCGTACGACGTCGACTTTCATGGCCCGAAAACCGCCATGAAATCAAACGATTGTGTAGAAGTCAACTTAATGTTGACAAGCTTCGTAAACGCGGTTAAACGAACTACGACTGTTGGTTTTTTGATAACAGATTTAAGTCGCTCTCTCTCTCTCTCTCTTTCCCCTCTTTTATAGGGGGTGTACGTATTTAGAAATACGCTTGTTTCCAATGCAAGAAAAGAAGAATGTGTGGATGGGTATTATGGTCGCTTTTTTTTGCTTTAAATTCCAATTAAAAAAAAAAAACTAACACACACACACACACACACACACACACAGCGAGAGTATCAGTGTGAAGCTCAGAATAAAGCAGCCTGTGAATTTGGCCAGGTTTCCGTGTCAGAAGCAGCCTGTATGTACGTTCGCCGGCTTTAGAAGGCTCTTTTTTCACACCCTGCTGTTTCCCCCTGATAATTTAATGTCCATATTCTTCTCTTCAGGCATTAAAACCCTCTGAACTTCATTCTCTGCCTTTGTACTCTATGAGGCAGCACAGTGGGGCTGGGAAACACACACCACACTCCGTAGGTTCTCTGTTGTATTGCCTACAGAGTGCCCAACCAATTACCAAGTTCAAATACGCAGCTATCACTGGGTTTTGGGTTCTTTTTCTTTTTTTTGTTGTTTTTTTTGCAGCTACGCTTTGATTTGGCTCTGTGTTTGTTCCAGACTTTCTCTCTCTCTCTCTCTCTCTCTCTCTCTCTCTCTCTCTCTCTCTCTCTCTCTCTCTCTCTCTCTCTCTCTCTCTATCTTAATAGAGATGGATGTTGATCACAGCTTGTTACTCATTCTCACACATGACGAGCAAATCTTCCAACTTCAACACGTACGGTAATTACCCCGCCGGCACAAGTGTGCTGTCAGTTACCTGCTATTGACCAGTTTGGTGGAAACCAACTGTAAATACACAGAGATATATATTATCATTATTAGTATTATAATAAGACTCTCCTCGTGTGTGGGCTGGCAAAGAAAAACAAGGTTCAAAACACAAAAAGTAATTATTATCACGTTAAATAATTAAATCAAAACCCATCCCACGTTTGAGAGTAGAACAAGAGGGGGGGAAATAACGGATGATGGATTTATATGAAGAAAAAATGCAAGAAGTAGTTCAGGTTTTCATGAGAAAATGTAGAATTCTAACAATGTGAAAAAAGATGGCCTAATTACCATATTTTCTGGAGTATTTGTCACACATTTCTTTGTGACTTAGCTCGTCATGAGATTTATATTAAGAAGAGACACATAAATATATATATCAAATTATATCTTTACATACCATCTGTGACCACTAGATGCCACTGTATGACAGCAGAATGCCGCTACAGAGCAAGGAGCAGGTTGCTAATATTGTCTGAAAATGGAAAAAAATGTATCTGCTTTACCGTAATTTTTGGAGTATAAGTGGATATAAAGCACATCTGGGAAAACTGCTTCTCCTACGTTGGTGAGACTGGAGTCAAATTACACTGCTCAGGAGGGACGTTTTCATAAATCAACCTGGTGCTGCTGAGGTTAAATGACAAATTTACAGTGGATGCTCAGCATAAGTCAGGGGCTTTTTGACAACTGGCAAAATGGAAAAAAAAGTGATCTTCAGCGTTGGGGGGGCTCTTACAGATCAGATTGATGAGGGTAGGTGTCAAATTACAAGCCCTGGATGCTGAGCGCTCCTCAGTAACCGGGGATTTCAATCATCAAGATGATGATGCCAGAGTCAAATTACAAATACTAAAAGTCAGGAACTCTTTTGGTCTTTAGCATAGCGGGCGCTTACAGATTCAGGTTGACGAGGTCTGGAGTCAAATTACATGCGGTTGATCCTCAGGCACTGTTGAGAGGCTTTCTGGGAGTTTTTCTAACTAGTGTGGGCTGCTCTTATTGATACTCCAGGTCAGTGAGGCTTGTGTCAAATTACAGGGACTTGCGACTAAAACACTGAGGGAAAAAAAAAATGTGTGTGTGTGTGTGGGGGGGGGGGGGGGGTCTGAGACAATGGGAAACAGGGGAAACCAAATAAAACTGTGGAGGTTTGGTATAAAACAAACTTGGAAATTCCGTCTGACGCGGAAAATGTTTGTAATAACGAGCCTTTATTTCCCCGAAGAATATCTCTTGATTTCTAATCACTTAAATACTAAAACTCTTATTGTAAAGATCATTTCTTACCACAGATGCCCCTTGTTGCCCCCCCACCCCCCCGCCCCCCCAGTCACCAGTCATCGCATCTATTCCCTCCAACAAACCGGTGTTCTTCAGCAGACGTTTTGTTTTTCTAATACGTTCTCATTCTGTGCGGTAAACACTTTGATTCCGCCAGCGGAGGCTGGCTCATGATTTCCCCGAGAGGCGCCGCGCGGCCTGCAGAGATCCACCTGTCAGCACACCTGAGCTCCGCCGCCGCAACCGCAACCTTGGCCTTTCCGCTGACGCCGACGAGGAAAATGCAACCGGGGTCATGGTGGATTGTTGTCTTCCGGGGGGGGGGGGGGGGGGGAATCCCCCCGAGGCGGGACGGTGCAACCCCCGACGTCCTCGCCAGCCCTTCACTACAAAACTAGATCCCTCTGAGAGCCAACGAACGAACGGCGCGTCTTGGGAGCGAGTTTTAGTATTTTCCTTTTTGCTCAAAGCGCAAAAGATGGATTACAGGAGAATCAGGCAGCACTGAATAGACCATTAATTTGATAAAGCTAAGTTTGAATGCTTATAAAACTATGTTGACAGCCCCAGGGAGTGTGACAGCTTCTTCAATTAACAATTGATGCTTATATAAGAACATCCGTCTGTGAGTTATTCATGATTCCTTATGCCAGTTGTTGTCATGAATCCATATGTATGCGAGTTAATAGATTTCCGCCGCTGTATGACAAGATTTTCCTTCTCCATCTGACCCTGCCATATGCCACAAGACGTCTCTTTTTGTCCACATTCACTGTCTAATTACAACCAGCCTGTTTCGTTTTTTGAACGTACACCTGCGAAAAGAAAGAATGACCAGAAAAACGCACGTAAGACGCATTAATTATGCCGCGTCTTCGCTCCAAGGATTACAAAAAAAAACAAAACAATTCCTGCGCGCCCAGGGGGAAGCCGCCGTTTATTTCACGTGACCTCTTCGAGGTCTCGGCTGTGCGTCGACAAGTCGGGCTTGTGTTTTAAAGATTCCAGGGAACAGCTGGGATTGTTCTGTTAAAGAGATACTGCCCATTAACTCGCCGCGGAAAATCCTCTGTGCTTTTGTTACGACACAATCTGTGGAGCTGAAGATTCAAAGACGTGGCTTCTGCTGCTGCTGGCGATACATAGGATGCAACATTTCTCACTGAAAGCAGCAGTTTGCAATTTTATTCACACGCCATTCAGATTCCTTTCATTTCAGACCTGTAAGAAAATGACCTTTTAAATCGACAAATGATTATAGTATTGGCGTAAAGATACTGTACAAGTCAACACTTTTTCATGTATCCTGCCACATATTTGAAATATGTGTGAACATATGTTTGGAAAACGGTATTTCCGGGACTATAAGGCACGTCTGTGTATAAGACAAAGAAAACAATTAAAAAGTCAATCCGGTATATGAGACTTTTTTAATATTTCTACATCTATGAAAGAACTGCACCATTCTGGAAATCTGTTTTTTTGTAGATTTTATTATTTGTATTGGGAAAAGTTTTCTCTACTTTACACAATTTCTCAGAATCTGAACTCAGTTCCCCTTTTGTATGGATTTTATTTGTTTTGGAATTTTGAATTTTGCAGTGTCTATTTCTTTATGGCAACTAAAATACATTAATGATGGAGGATCCCCCCCCCCCCCCCCCCCCCCTGTTATACTATAGCAGCATTCTCTTATCATACAGTGACTTCTAGTGGTCCAACATGTAATGATATATTTTGACATATTAGTCACATGACCAGACAAGCAACGACAAAAACTTGTGATCTGCACCATATGGTAGCTATTCCTTTTAGAAGGTTTTCTCTGTACTAAAGTAGCAGCATCCTGCTGCCATACAGTGACATCTAGTGGTCCAACATGGTATCTACCAATATATTTTGATAAATAAGTCAGACGACCAGCTGATCAACAAAACAATTTGCCATTTACAATCTCGAAAATAGGGTTACGTTTTTTTTTCTGTGGTACTGTAGCGGCATTCCTTTTGTTATACAGTGACATCTAGTGGTCAGAGATGGTACAACTCGCCTCACTTCTTTTTTTTTTTTTAAGTATAACTTACAATTCAGGAACTAGAATCAGAAGCAATATCCTGTTTCTGGTGTATTAAACACAATTCATGTAACAAGTTTCCAGATGCTGTTCAAAATTCGGAAAACTTTTAAAACTGCAACTTTTCCGTCTCCATGTGCTCTCAGAAGAGTCGTGGTCGTCATGTCCGGACTCAAAATACGGATTTTCTTTGTCGTTGGTGACAATGTGGAAGCAGCGGGCGTCCGTCACAAGGAGCTGTGATGAACATGTATAATGTAGGAAGCGCCGTTCGCCGCTCCGCCCTGACCCACTAGTTCACACATGACTGAACTCGACACGGCAGAGGGAAAAGAACAGCACACACACATTCACACACACTCTTTTTATAACCCCTTCACCTCGCTGACCTGAGCTTAACTAGTAAAAGTTACTCTATCAGGGGAGTGCTGCCACCAAAATCAGCAATTTTACCATCTTTCTACTAAAACGTGTACTTCTAAGTTAAAAAAAACTTTTATATTTTAATTATTGCATCAAAGAAGGAGAATTAAGAACATTTAATCTGATTGGGGTGAAAATTATGAGATTGATACATTTAAAATGCATCAATATGCAAAGGGTGTACTAGGGACTTCAAAAATATTAGGGACATCAAAATAGACGTACAAGTTAAATTAACTAATAAGCGACAAATAGAATGTTTGGTCTCATTGAATAAAATATATATATTATAATAATAAAAACAATCTGATTTCATCGTCCGTCGATACAAATGTCCGTGTTCGCTTATTGTTAAAGGGGTCAGATTATACATTCAACACTGCATTTAAAGTTTATTACCCAAAAATCCACCTTTTCCTTGATTCTCCTCCATTTTAACGTTGGATCATACGAGCTGCATTCAGAATCTGCTGTGTCTGTGTGAGCTGGACTGGCTCCACCCACACATGCCCATCTTGGGAAGAAGAGGAAGAACTTCCTCTCGTGGTGCCATGTGCCTGATTGTAGAAGGAGTCAAAGGGGGAGGAGCCTACCTTGATTGTGATTGGCTAAACCCCCGATGACACTATATAGGGTTTGATTTCTGATTGGCTGCTTGGAGAAACACACTTTTTAAAACCTGGAACAAGCCAAGAGAGAGAGGACAGACGATTATTACTGCTGGAAAACCTTTAGAAAAGTGAATTTTGCATAATATCACCCCTTGAATGTGTATAGCGTATGTATGATTAGTTTCATTACAACAACCAACAGCGCCAACTTGTGGCCTGCCACACTAACTACATGTGAGCAGACATCTTTTTCAAAACATTGCCTAGTGAACACAAAAACATAGCTTTTTTGACTAGAAGTGGACCTGCATCTTTTGTTTTTTTTGTTTGTTTGAACCTTTTTATTGCTCATATGTCCCAATTTTGTTTTAATTAAAAGTTATTCCAGAATCAGATTTCTCATATTTTACAAGCAATCAGGTTGTAAAATGCTCCGCATGAGTACAACACTTCTTTGTTTTTAACCATTTCTTTCAAGCCGTCCACATTTTTCTACCTTAAATTCCTGAGATGTATTTTGTTGTTGTTCTGTCTGAACGGTGACGTCGACGTTTGAAACCTGTTTCTCGTGGAGTCTGACGAGACAAAGAAGCCGAAACATAAACCGTATTAACATGCAAGTTGCCCCCACACCCTCCTCCGACACCCGCCCACCGGCACATTAACTGTTTCCCCCGCGCTGATTTTTCCTCACCCCTGCGGCTTTTCTCACTATTCTTACGGACATCGAGTCAAAACAGCGTCGTTTTAGTACTGGAGTGTGAAAGAAGGAGGAACTTGACTCCTGTCACCTCGCACGCCATTAAAACATCAAGTTCACTAATTGCCAGTTACACTTGAAAACTGGCTTTGCGACGTATAAACAGGAGAAATGTGATCGGTTGTGGACAGGTGTGAATTTCAAGGAGAAAGGGAGCGAAGTGGCTTGAATGTGTTGTTTTGTTGTCACATGTGGCTGCACTGTGTAACGGGAGTCGACGTTCTATGAGCTCAAGTTTTCCTCTTTGACAAGTTCCGTCAAGCCGCGAAAGAGGAAGTGCGGTCAGACAAAGGGAAGGAGCTTTTATGCGCCAGCAGGACGTTGACTGCTATTGGAGGTGGAATACAAGAAATGTGTCTGTCTGAGTCAACAAAACAACAAAGTTAACACCAAAAATAGTGGGAATGACTCCGTTTAAAACAGTTTAAAACCGTGCATCAGTGCCTGCTGTGACAAAAACGAACTGCTTGAATCAAATGTCATAAAATTTAAAGTTTTTATTAGATTTTTACTCACCTGTCTGACAACGATGTGAACTTTGGATTTTTTAAATTTTCTTTTCTTTTGCGCAGTGTCTTATTTTCAAAAATATTACCAAAAACATCCATTCATGTATAATTTTGTGCAAATCCAGTGAGAAACAAATCTCACAATTATTCACACAATGAAAGTTTGAGGATTGGATGCACAAGTCAAAGACAGACAGAAAAAAACGTATGCATATCTTAAAAGAACATGTAAACTTGACACGGCCTCAAACCGGGACTCTTTTGCTGTGCTGACAATGCTATTACTATTTCATTGCACTGTAGCTCAACAAACCACTTCTTTTTTTGCTTAATCATTGGTTTGAAACACACATCTTTATAAGTTATAAGAGTTGTATAAAGTTATAGTACAAACATTTCTGACCAATTTTAGAAAATAAATATTTTGAGAGTTCAGTAACCTGCTTGACCCCAATACAACAACTTTTTATTATCGATTTTTTTTATATAATGCAGAAGTATCCAAATCTTATCTTTATTATTATCTTTATTTGATCAATTATAAATCAACGTTTTCTAAAAAATTTCATACATAAAACTTGCATTTGACGTTATTGTAATTTACAGTTTTACCACTAGGGGGCGTTTGAACAAGAAAAAAAATCTATCGATGGCTTGACAAGAAACTTCATGAAATTACAGTTTGAAACCATATTAATAATTGTGATAAAAAATGTTTACAACATTACATGATGGCTCTGAGTTAGATTCAAATTATAATGAGAAAAATTATAATTTAGCTTAACTAACTAACTTGAACTTGAACATTTCTGTAACATATTTAATCTCGACTGACTTACCTGATATTTATAGTATTGTGGATGTTGTTCTTTATGGAAAAAGCCTGTATAAAGTGTTGCTGTACGTTCAGTGGCCTATTTGGTTTGTGAGATAACGTGAAGGTGCCAATAGCGAACTAGCATCTGCAGCTAAATTGTGTCATTTTCTTAGCCTGAAAACATCCAGAAAAACAAGTCACATAATTCTTCAAAAATAAACACAATGTGGTTTATTTATGTACAAATATAGTGAACAGCTAAAAGGGGGAAAGGAGTTAGCAGTTCTTCTTTGTACAGTTTGATTTGCATCATAAAAGACATGCAGCTTTTTCCCGCCAAAAACATGCTTGGCGGGAAAAGTGTAAGGACGCCTTTGCGAGCCTTTTAGCGTTTCTATTTAACATGCATCACTTTATACAGGCATAAGACTTTTAGATGGGTTACATACCTGACGCATGAATAGTTTCCCAAGCTTTTAATGTACAAAAGCTCATTTCAATGTTGTTTTTGACCCAGCGGTGGTCAGTAATGAGACAAAAGCCTCATTACAATAGCTTGTCTGAAAATCGAATTATATATTAATGTCAAGAGAAATATCAAAGTGTCTTTAAATGCAAAAAAAAAGTTCCCTTTTTTTTTTTTTAAGTGTGCTGTCTGCAGAATTGTATTTTTTTTTTTCAAATAAACCTTACATATGTTGTATAAACCGGTGGTCATCATCCAAACATAGCAGAGGCTCACGCTTATTCACCGTATTCACTTTCCCTCCATCAGATCCCATCAGCCACTGTCTTTAGTGGACGCAGACCTCCCCGCAGGATAATCAGCTCGTTAGATATGTCTGTTATCCATTAGCCGCCGTTATCCACGTCAGCTCCACTCACCCTCAGCGCGCAGCAGCGTAATTGCTGATGCGAGGACGCAGAGGCTGTGACAGGCTGAGGTCAGAGCATGGTCAGATGTTTAAAGTTTTCCAGTTCGTTTTTTTTTTTTCAGACGGGCATAATCAAATCAAAGGGTATTGACCACCAGTCAGCCATAACATTATGACCACATGCTTTAAAGTGGTGGGGCCACTCTTCTTGGTGACAGAACGACCCTGACTGATGGAGGAACCAAACCCTGGACCTCTGGGGGTTTGCTGTGGTGTCTGGCGACGGCACGCTAGCAGAACCACGTCCTGCTGGGGTTTTCTATGAGTCATTTCTTTGGATGTTCTCAGTCTGTCCAGGTAGAAAACGTCCTCAAAGCAAATCGAGTCAGCTCAAGTGGACTTGGTCAAGTAAGGAAGTACACTCTGTTACTGAACTTACGTAGAATATTTAAGTATCTATATTTTACCGGAGTAATTATTTTCCTGCCTATTCTTTACTTATTTTAAGTTAAACCTTACATTTTCACACGGTTGCTTGTACTTTCTACTCCAAGCAGCCGACAGTGACAACCACTTGGCTGACATGCAAACTACATTAACATTATCAGCGTTTCCAAGTTTCCAATAAAAAAAAACTTTTCTGAAGAGAAAATGCAAAAACGGTGTGTTTCCAGTTGAAATTTCACATAAACAGGGACTTGGTCTGGAAAAATCTGCTTTACCGGTGAAATAGTGCCATAATAACCGTAAATACCACTGTCCTGGCACTGTTGCATATGTGTGTGTGTGTGTGTGTGTGTGTGTGTGTGTGTGTGTGTGTGTGTGTGTGTGTGTGTGTGTATATATACATATATATATATATATATATATATATATGTATATATATATATGTATATATATGTGTATATATATATATATATATATATGTATATGTATATATACATATACATATATACATATATACATATATATATATATATATATATATATATATATATATGTATATGTATATATACATATACATATATACATATATATATATATATATATATATATATATATATATATATATATATATATATATGTTGTGAAACTGACACAATTCCGATTTTTTTTTTTGTTTGAAAGTCAAATCAGAAATGTGCTCATGTCATTTGGGTTACTTTAGTCTAAATGTGTGTGTGTGTGTGTGTGTGTGTGTATATATACATATATATATATATATATATATATATGTATATATATATATGTATATATATGTGTATATATATATATATATATATATATATGTATATGTATATATACATATACATATATACATATATACATATATATATATACATATATATATGTATATGTATATATACATATACATATATACATATATATATATATATATATATATATATATATATATATATATATATATATATATATATATGTATATATATATATATATATATATGTTGTGAAACTGACACAATTCCGATTTTTTTTTTTGTTTGAAAGTCAAATCAGAAATGTGCTCATGTCATTTGGGTTACTTTAGTCTAAATGTCTTCAGGTTCGTACAGATCAGTAGCATTGCTCTCAGCCCCTGGTCATAATGTTCTGGCTGATCTGTGTGTGCGGCATCAGTCTCACGGTCAGCGCGCGGTGGAGTTCTTCAAATGGTTTAGTTTGGAAGTTGCATGGCAGTCGACCAGCAAACCAGGTTCTAACAGCAGCTTTCGCTTCCCCTCCTCTCTCTCTCTCTCTCTCTCTCTCTCTCTCTCTCTGTATAAGAGGCAGCAACTTTCCAAACCGGGTGTAAAAACTAGAGCGTGACAGCGGCATTTAAATATGAAATGGCTGCAGATTTGGTTTCAGACACCTTGTACTGTGTGCAAACAAAGCCGCCGTTTCCACCAGAGAAAAGAGAATGCATTTAAAGCGCCTCTTTGTCGTTGTTCAGAACTGTGTTCTCTTTTGTTTCCGTTTGTCTCTCGCTCTCTTTTTTTTGGGGGGGGGGGTGGGGGGAGGTGTGGAGGAAGAATAGGATGAAATATTTTTAAACGGTAATTACCTGGCTGGGATCCGACATGCAGGGATTAATGGGTGAGTGTGGAGCATCAGGTTCGGTGTGTTGTGGAAGGTAAAGGAGGGGTTTGTGTGTGTGTGTGATGGAGTAGCGGCGATGATGGTGGTGGTGGTGGTGGTGGCGATGGAGGGGGGGGGGGGGGGGGGGGCGTCGAACCAAAGACTGGCAGAATTCTGCTGCAAGTGTCTTTTCTTTATCCAAGCTGGAGTCACTGCTTCGCGCCAAGTCCGTCACAAATGAACAAGACAGATTTAGCCCCTCTCGCCTCGTCCCGCTCGTTCCAAATCCATTTGCAAAAACGTCTGTTTTCATGCCTCCTGAAACAATATTGTTACATGTTTGGGGTTATTTTATTTTATTTTTACATTTAATTTATTTATTTTTTCCCCTGCTACCTTCTTCGCTCTGGCCTCGCCGAGTTAAGCAAATCTGCAAACCGTGCGCTTTGTTCGCGACACCGTTTGGCGTGTAACTGACAATCAAGCAATTTCCGATTTAATTCACGTCGCCACCAAAAAAAAAAAAAAAACCAAACTGAAGAAGAGGAAAAGAGTGCCGGAGCTCGGAACCCGGGCTCGCGGAAAGCCGCGCGCTGCACTTTGCGCTCAGAACTCAATTAAGCGCGTCCTTGGAGTACAATATCTCTGGATACTTTAAGTCGTCTGGGTAGCTGCAGAGAGGCGAGGAGGTGCTCTTACAGATGGCGTGCGACTCAGTCGGTAATTAAACAGATCAGTGTCTAATACACGCCGCCGCCGCCGCCGATTCTCCGAGGGCAGAACTTCCCGAAAGGTTCTCCACGTCGCCGTGTGGCGGCGGCAGTAAGGTGATAGCGCCATTTACAAACTTCAACCATTCTTCTTTTTTAACCCCCCCCCACCCCCCCCTTTGCTTTTCTTTCCGCAGCAGTGAATTGTGAAGACATAGCATATGTGAGTGTTTTGCTTTGGCACGGCGGCGCAGCCTCTCTTGTTGGCAAATCGCAGCGTAATGTTGGGCACACAAACTGAACAAAGAACACTGCGAGCTGCAATATGTTTTGACTTCGCTCTCGGTGTAATATCTAAATCTCTCCGTTTTGTCGGGTACAGTGGAGTCGCGCGACTTGCTTTTGTTGACACGAAATCCATTTCAAAGTTTTTTTTATTAAAGTGTCTCATTTCAAAGGGGTGAATCTTGCGATTTGTTCCTTTAATGTGATGTTTTTTTTCCTTGTTTTGTGGGGTGAATAAGTTGGGTTTTTTTTAATAGATTTATTTTTTTGCATGTTCCCCCTGTGCATGAACGTATGGTGTATGTTTTTTTTTTCCATTTGTGGTGTCAAGGCCCAAATCTGCATAAACTACAACACTGTCATTTGTCATATTGTCGTGGTCGCTAATCACTACCTGTCCAGCAGAGGGCAGTGCACAATCCCAACCTCAATGAAACACGTTCAAAACTGCTGAAGTGCCCATGAGGTTTCACGGTTCACATGTTATCTGATGCTCCTTTGTAGGGTAAAGTCATATGTTTGGATTGTTTCTGTTGTCTTCATTGTCCATTTTAAAAGCTAATCTTAAAACCCGTTTTCATCCAAACTTGAGATTCTGCTCTTGTTTTAATTCGAGCCATTTTAATGTTTTGGTGTTTTACTATTCACCCTTCTGATTTTAGAGTTTTATGTCTGTGTTCAACCTGTGGTGGTTTTTTACAAAGATCAGTTGAGTTGAGTTTATTTCACTGGTCGCACACGAGCCATACTGCAAAAACACTGCCCCCCGCAGGTCGTCAGTGGTAGTGCTCAGTTTGCTTTGCAGTCGTAAGCTCCGTGGAAACTTTACCACACCGCACAGGTAATGAACCCTATATAGATGGACATAAATGTGCCTATTTAACATATAGAAAATACATCAGAATCATGTGGGGTCAGATGTCAAGTGGTCAGTGTGTGACGCCAAGTCAGCAAAAAATATTTTCAGCACTTTATTCATCAACTGAGGGGCAATTCATGACATTCAGCAGGATCAAGTAAAGACAAGTAACATATAGACATATTGGCTGGAATAATACATGTGTGTCAAAATCACACCAAAATTATAAAGTCATGATTTCACCAGAGACCAGTGAACCTTTTTAAGGCAAACGCCTGTAAAAACCACAGCGAGAATTTAAAGCAGAGTTATTGATCGGTCACTGTAACATAACTGACATGTATGCTGTATCGCGCTACTAAAATGAGTCACAACGTCCGTATGTATTTTGTTGTAACGTTTCAGTACGACCGCTCAGCGCCTGTTCTGGAATTAGTGTCACTACAACTGAGAGCTGGAGCACGTTTTCACAATCTCCATCTCTGTGGCTCTTCTGACAAAAGGTGAAGACTTTCAGATTTTATCGTCAGTGACGGGAGATGAAGACTCGTCGAGCGAGCAATCGGCAAATCCTTCATTCAAAATGTGTGCTTTACCCCGCAAGGGGGGGATGACACAGAGCTCAAGGCTGTCATGGGCATCGTTGAGTGCGTTCATACCGTCAGACTAACAACGGAACATCACTGAGGTCTGTAGACTTTTTTTGCAGGCTCAGATTCCAGTCATATCTGAGCGTGTGCAGTGAAACAGCAGGCGCTCAGTCACTTCCTTCTACAAACCGTCTCAACCGAAGTGTCCAACATCAGCTGATCAGATTTTCTCCCGGCGTTTCCAGGGCCGCAGAGCACAGAAGACGCTGTTGACGGAAGTAAATGTGGACGCCACGCCGTTCAGCGCCAGGGTTGCCAGATGTGACTCACTGTTTCCAGCCTAAATGACGTAAAAAGCCACACACCTCAATACAAACCAGCCCAAATCTCAGCCTGTGACGGAATCATGTTCAAACCATCAGTACATTTTTTTTTTTTAAATGCCATAAATGCACAAAATAAAGTCAGAGAATTCGGCTCCACAATTGGGGGATACTCGCCATATCTGGCAACGCTGGTCAGCTCCAGTAGATTCCTTTTGAAGTGATTGTTAAATACGAGCCGATAAAATCAAGACAACATGAGGAGAGGAAGACGTAGAAAAATATCTGAATTGACGCCACATACAGTCGAGGCCTGGGTCTGGTGTGGAAGAAAATCTGAGTTGGAGTTTTCACACAACCACAAAACAGGTTGAATAAGAGTCACTGTGAGTAAAAAACAAAATCAGAATTGTGTCTCATTTCCCTGCAGCGACCTGCCGGCTCGGGAGCCACATGTGGTTTTTTGGCCTTTCTGTCGTGGCTCCGTGAAGCTTTCACCAAAATTATACCTTGATAAACATTTTTATCTTGTTTTTATTTTAGTTATGCATCAAAATTTATTTTCAAAACTCTTGGATTTAAAAAAAAGGGCTTTTCATAGAGGCCCGACTAAAATGAGGGAAAAACTGCTTTTTAAAAAATGCCTAAATTAGGAGGCGTTCTAAATGCTTAAAAGTTGGGCAAAACTCAAAAAAAACTGAGAGCAAAAAAAGGACAGACAAAATGGTTAAAACTGCTAAAGTGTCCAAACTTTATTATGAGAATGAAGTTTGAAATCTCAAAAATCAGGTCCAAAAAGAGCAGAGTGTTTACCAAACATTAAATGTGTTTTGCTGCTTTAATTAAATCTGATTTGAGGGAAAATCATTTAAAAAAAGTCTCTTTTGGTCATAAAAGTTACAGACCCTCTGAATTAGATGGTCACGAGTTTGAATCCCATGGCGTTGCATTACCACTGTTTATCCCAAACTGCTCTCTGGGCGCTGCTCATTGATTGGCTGCTCAACGTGTATTAAAATAGACGTAGAAAAAGTGCTTTACCAGTAAACTAGTGCCATGATGATCATAAATACCACTGTCCTGTGAAAACTGTAAATATTAATATTACTGAGTATCTTCACCCTGGTATTTCCAGATGTATACAGATATTCTCTCGTGTGCAACTATCTTCACTGTCTTTCAGGATTTGTGGAATGTTGAGCTGATTTTCTCGGTGTGGGATTAATAAAGTCAGATCTTATCTCGTCTTAAAATTGTAACTTTTTCCCCATTAAACCAACCAACTTGCAGTTTTTTCCCCCCCAACATCAGATCTTGACGAACGGCGCTGCAGAATATTTCTCGACTCCTTCCTGCACTTTAATCAAAACAAAAACTTAAACGCAGCCTATATGTGATTATTCAGTCACATATTCTCTCGGTCAAAGTCCAAGTTTGCGAAAACAACACGACGGCAGTTAAACTGAAGCTGCAGAATGAACTTCGACACAAAGACTTTGACGTTGTGTCGCTTCTTAAGGAGACTTTTGGATTGAATTAGTGACTTAAAAAGCTTTACCTGTCTCGTTCCTTCAAGGTGAAATAGACCCAGGGGGGTTTTATTTAGGGTGCAGCGAATCAGTTAAAAGCTTCTTTTCTTATGCGTTATGTAGTTTACTAATGAATGATGCAATTAAAAAAAAAAAATCAAGGTTGGTGCTTAATGTCGCTTTCATTCATAATTCCGAGCTAATGAATCAAAGGTATTAATCATTTCTCAGGATGAGGTGAGTTTTTTTTCTCTTCTTTTTCCTTTAGTTTATTTTTTTATTTTTTTTTGGCAGAGTTTGAAACGAGGAAACAAAAGCTGCCAAACAGACGAAAAATCAAAGCACATATGGTTGGACTGTTCAGACTTGTGTAATTGTCTCGTCTGTCATTTGAACAGAACCCAGCAGAAGTTTCAAGGTCGCCCAACGCCTTGTCGGAAATCTCCAAAATGAAAACCGTTGATTGTCGCTGCTTTGTGTATTTATTTATTACATTTTTTTAAAAGATTAAAGAAGTGTCATTCAGTTTGTCTGTAGTTCAAACTTTTTTCCTTTTTTTTGCAAAATGTTACTTTTGCTGTCTTTGTCAATTAAAAAAAATAATAATAAAAAAAAACAAAAAAACAAAGTCGCTCATCACAGAAGCGGCATAAATATTGAGGATTTATATCGGGCGATAAAGCAGCAAGTCTCATAACATGCTCCAATAATCTACCTGCTCTAATTACTACAGCAATCGTAAAATGTCAGAATGGAAAGCAATATAAACAAAGCATAACATTCAAGATGACAATATTGCACTGATTAATATAGCAGTGATCATATTCGCCGACTTAAAAAGGAACAACAACAACAAAAAAAAAGTATTAAAACAACAAAGCTGAAACGCCGTGTCGTTTTATAACTCGTTTTAAGTCACTTTGTTAATGACAACAAGCAGAAATGCACAAACGGATTAATTAAGACAATGGAGGAAGATAGCGCGGGTATTTTTGTGAGGTTGTTTATCCGACAGTCTGGTTGATAAGATCAGAAGGCCTCCAGATATGTTTTTTTTTTTTCTTCTTCTTTAAGGTGGGGTGGATCAGAATTAATCTGAGTCACATGCCAGTATGAAGCTAATGGACTGATAATCTGCTGCCGGAACCAATCAGAGCGCGATAAAGCGCTGCTGCTGCCGATCTGAACCCTGAACGCCATCATATCTCCTGTTAGGATCTGAAAACAACCAGCGGGAGGCGGCGGCGGCGTGCAGGCGAACACGGTGCGATTAGTGCGGAAAACAAACAGTCGCTAACTTATAAGATGAAGTCGTGATAACGAGAGAACAAGTGGAGTTCAGAGCTGATACAGCAAAGGTCAAATGGGATTTTTGAAACGTGGCGGATTCATTGAAAGCATTTAAATCGCCTCCGATACTGTTTACGTTATTATGGAAATATAACGTATGTACTGTTGGATATACAAATGTTATATATATAACTGTGTGTTTATCACGCAAGTGTGTGTGTGATTGTGGGTGTAGATGCTGTTGATACACATGTGGGTATATGTACAGTCTATATGTACAAACACACATATATGTATATTAATATATACATTGAATACGCATGTCATGTGTATGTGCAGTAAGTACATTGTGCGGGTGTGCACGTGTACACAATACCTGTGTGCACAAATCTGTGTACCTACTATATATATAACCATATGTTTATGTAAGTGAGTATATATATTTGTATGCACTATATATACCTATATATTTCTATATGTGAGTAGATATATGTATGTGTATGTACTGTATGTATCCATATATTTCTATACATGAGTAGATATATTTGTATGTGTGTACTGTATATACCAATATACGTCTATACATGAGTAGATATATTTGTGTGTATGTACTGTATGTATCCATATATTTCTATACATGAGTAGATACATTTGTGTGTATGTACTGTATATACCAATATATGTCTATACATGAGTAGATATATTTGTATGTGTGTACTGTATATACCAATATACATGAGTAGATATATTTGTGTGTAAGTACTGTATGTATCCATATATTTCTATACATGAGTAGATATATTTGTATGTGTGTACTGTATATACCAATATACGTCTATACATGAGTAGATATATTTGTGTGTATGTACTGTACATACCAAAATATGTCTATACATGAGTAGATATATTTCTGTGTATGTACTGCAAAACCCATACATTTCTATACGTGAGTGTATATATTTGTGTGCAAGTACTGCAAATATGTAAACACACACACATTTATATTTACATTAAATACACATTTCCTATGTATAAGTGTGTGTTTGCTGCATGTACATTACAGATTTGCGTGTGTGTGTGTGTGTATACTATAAACAATGTATGTGTGTGTTCAGTATAAACCTCAGCGTGAGCCACATATGTGCCTATGAATATATATAATCATTGAAATTCTTCAAATAAATCCGGGTGTTAAAAGAGGCTCTTACGAGTTCAGCAGTCTGTGGCCTCGTATGAAGAATCACCTGAATATTCACGGTCAAAGTCTCCAGGCTTCCTGGAGTTCTTTTTTAATCTGTACAAATCCCAACAGCAATACAACGAATATTTCCCAAAATGAAAATACACTGAGTCCTGCATGTGTTGTACTGTTGTACCTTCCCATTCCACACTTCCGGCAGATTGCCTCTGCGGTGTGGTTTCCCCTCCTCGTAGGTGTTGTTCTTCACGACATCGTCTAAAAATACCTGCCATTCGTCCTGCTTGGAAATGAGCCGGTGTCTGTTCTCAGACCGTCAGCATCACTTCTACATCGCTGACCCTTATTTGACATTTTCTTTGATATGATTAGAGCCGTTCCCTCCCCTTCCCTCTCTCCTTCTCCATTATGGAAAAATTATTAACATCTGCTACACAGACATCAGGAGAAGTCATGCATGCCTTAATGGCCCCTTGTTTAGTCATTTATGGGTAAGCATGTCATTATTCCGGGATTTATGATGGAGCAGACAGAGAACGCATTCTCCCGGAGTTTCACCTCGCAATTATTTATTTAGATTTTTTTTTTTTTTATGGCAACAAAGTTTGCTATCCTCCCTCACTTTCCAATTAATGCTGATGATCAAGAACGTCTCGGTGCTTCGGCTCGCTTCTGCTTTCAGCAGTTTGTTGTTTTCTTTTGGGGGGGGGGGGGGGGGTTTGTTTGCATTTATGATCTTTTTGTTGTTTAAAATCTGCAGTCGTCAGCCGGCTCTGGAAGAAACGTACACAATTACCAAAGACTTTATATGAGGTAAAGATGCTCGAGCAGATGAGATTGTGATTGTAGGCTTCAGGGCTTCCTTCAGGCTTGTTGTGAGGCTGCTGACATTAGATTTCTTTCTTTTACATGTCAAATAATGTCCACGATCAGGCACAATAGCAGAGGTGAACCAGGAATCACCATCGACAGTATACTGTACAGGCTACTGTACAATATGTGTTCATTTTTCATTCAAAATGACTTGTAATGCATCCAATCTGGGGCTTTTATTCACTTATTCAGTCTGAAGTTACTGCAGGTAAGTGCTCTATGTACATCACCTGTGGTGTCCCTCAGGGTTGCATTCTGGGCCCTCGTTCTTTTCCTGACACGTAAAAATCAAACAATTCATGCAAATCAGATTACCGTATTTTCCGCACTATAAGGCGCACCTACATACCTCAAATTTTCTCAAAAGCTGCCAGTGCGCCTTATAACCCAGTGCGCCTTATATATGGACGATTGTTCTACTCCAGACTGCTATTTGACAGCTGAACAACCAGAAGCTTTTATTTTAACAACTGTAACTTCGCACCGGGATCTTCAGAGTGGACGACACTCCACACAACACCTTCATCACTCATGGTTGCACACCAACATTCTAACAAACCAAAATAAACTAGATGAAATAATTACTCCCTAAACTGGGGAACAAAAACACATAAACACAATCAACACAACACCAAGCCCAACAACAACCCACAATAACCTCCAACAACACAAAACATGAATTCCCATCATGCCTTGCATCCTGAGCTCCTCAGTGCAGCCGATAGCTGCAATGAATTATGGGAGTTTCTGTTTGTGGTGTTTTAAATGCAATTATTGGGGGTTATATTTGGTTTGTGGTGTCGGTAATAATTGTGTTGTGTTGTGTTTTTGTTGCTTAGTTCATGTAGTTTAGTTTATTACCGGTAGTTGTAAGTTGTCAACCAGCAGTGAAGAAGGTTTTGTGTGTAGTGTCCTCCTGGCATAGGCTGCAGGCAGGACTATCAAAATAAAGTGTGTGGACCTCTCTGGGTGTTAGAATCAGTGGAAAATGTAACCTAATGGCTTTGAGCTATAAATGTTACTGACCACTGGTCTATTGCATGTGCCTTATAATGCGGTGCGCCTTATATATGAACAAAGTTGTAAATTATGTCAGTCAATGTAGGTGCGCCTTATAGTGTGCAAAATATGGTATTAATATATGTGGTAAATATGTATATTTGTGTATATATACCATTCTATATTAGATAACAGTTTTACTGATATATTTACATATATAATACTACCTATTCTTAATAAAGAAAGAAAATAATTAAATATTGGAGAAGGGATAGTTTACGTCTTCGTCCTCCCTTTTCAGACACGTTAATCAGATATACGAGGTGTGTGTGTATGTATGTTGATAAGTATGTGTGGTATACACTTAAACATATATTTTATATATTGTGTCTAACTATATTTTGATAAACTGTAATTTCATTTTTTACTATCATCAATTGGGGTATATATTTTTGGATACGTATGTGTGTGTGTGTGTTTGTGTGTATGTATATAAGGATATTGTTATATATGTGATTGCACAACATTTTTAATGTCAAATGCCTGAAATGCGTTTTATTTATTATTTAAATGATACAAGTATATTCTGGATTGGGAATAACTTTACAAGACAATATCAACAGAGAAATTCAAAAGATTAAGCAGAGAAAAGAAGAGAGAATGACTATTGAGACCTCCTCCCTTCACCGCTCCAACACATAATCAGCATCCTAAAAATGTTTTCTTTTGTATTTCGGACGAATCGGCAAATTTAAATTGACGTCCGGAGGATTTGTCCGTTTCGGTTTGTGTTTCAGTGAAACCTTCTGGAGCAGTGGAAGGTGCCAAGAGCATCTTTTATAAAATGTCTAAATATACTGCATGAAGCCGGGGCCCAAGGGGAGGCGACAGGAGCCGGTAAAAGCCAGGTTATTAATGTGAACCTTCCCCCCGACACACACACACACACACACACACACACACACACACACACACACACACACACACACACCCTGCTGCAGTGAACGCTCCCTGCACAAACCTTTCCTGACATGCTGTCCCTGTGCCCTGCAGCAGCCCCGAGGACTGTGCCTCACATGGACGCCATCACGTCACTCGCTCCCTGAAGCTGCAACCGGCCGCCGAACGGCGGCGGAAAGAAGCCCAACGCGTCTACGACGAGATGACCGATCGCACAAACGCTCCACCGCATTACCGTGGAGACTAGCTAACGTGACCGGAGGCTCGCGAAGGTTTTCCTTTAGCGCGTCTTGTCTCGAACGTCCCTGCATGTGTCTGGAACTTCCTGCGGGCCGGGGAGACGAAAGTTCCCCCGTCAGGACGTTGTTCTTTTCGCACGATCCCTCAAGCCAAAGGTTCACAACCCAGGTTGCCTCGGAGCGTCTTCACAGTCCCCTGTGTGCTCCAGAACAGAGTCTCTTCAGGGAAAAACCGTTTGGTTTGGGGCGACGTGAACACGCTCACCAGCTCTGAACCGGAGCTAAGAGATCTCTGGTCGTGGTCTGGTCTATCGTAGGTGTTTGTGGCGACCCATTAGCCATGAGCTAACCAGCCTAGCCACCACGGGCTAAAGCGGCGGGACTTCCGGTTTCGGTGTCTGGTCAGTGCTTGGTTCAGGCGACAGCGCCCCCAAAACCAGCAGCTGGTGTAACTGCGAGACGTTTTCAAGGTGGTTTGGTCTCCAAAGTGAAGGTGAACGCCTCTGAACCAAATGAAGGTGTGAACCCAGTCGCCGACCATCCGAATGTGAAAGGTAATTTCGACGCCCTTGAACTTCAAACTGTCTGACACCCCTGGTCTAAAGCAGGTAAAACCCTCATTTGAACAGTTCTGCTTGTTTGTTACACCGTTATTCTCAACAAATCGCCCGCAAAAACACACAAACTGAAAGCACAGCCTGTTAGCATGATTGCTAATTTAGCGCGCTTCACGGGGGATCTCCGTCAATCGGGAACAACGGAAATAAACAACATGCACTCTAAATGTAGTTTTCTAAATTAGAAGGTGTTAAGTGGGTTGGACCTCGAGGTTGCAGGTTCGATTCCCCCGCTCGGGACATTCGAATCGCTTTTTTTTTTTTTTTTCTGGGTTTATTTACGTCGAATACCCGTCGGTTTCACCGGAGGGTTTGAGCGATGAACGCCTTGAATCACCTTCGGCTCCACGGAGAGCTCCGACGGGGTCCCTCTCTGTGACTTGAACCGAAATGAGGCTGCACAGAGGGTGTGTGCGTGTGTGTGTGTGTGTGTGTGTGTGTGTGTGTGTGTGTGTGTGTGTGTGTGTGTGTGTGTGTGTGTGTGTGTGTGTGTGTGTGCGTGTATGTGTGTGTGTGGGCTTTCGTCACAAAAAAAAAAGACCCACCATCTGGTGTCGGCACGTGGTGTTGCTCACCATGACCAATTGTGTCATTAGATTATTGAATAATTAGAGGAGGGATCATGTCTACTCGGAGAACATGCCTTTCAAATGTATTAGAGTGTGTGACTAATGTCGTGATCACAGACGGTTACGTGATATCTGCGGGGAGACGAGGGGAAAAAAAACAAAAAAAAAAAACCTCCGGGAGTGAAATGTGAAGATAATAACCCAGCAAAAGTTTGAGACAAACAAACTGCGGCTTTCATTAAATCAAGATGACAATAAAACCGTTTGTAAAGAGTGGGTGTGGGAGGAGAGGGGAGCAAAAAAAAAAAAAAAAAAAAAACAACAACAAAAAAATCGATTTAATTCCAGAGGTAAAGAAAAAAGAAGCTGTTTAATATGAGAGACTCCGGTGGAGTCACCGAATCTCCCCGTGAGAAGAGCGTCCCCGCCGAGCTGGAAGCGGGACTTTAAATGAGCCTCACGTTGCTCTGGGCAGTGAGGGAATCTTTTATTAATGAAGATTGCACTTTATCTTTTGGGCGAAATCGTCTCGAAAACGTCGAGGGACCGCCTCTCCGAGCCACCCACCGCTCCAACACGCGGCTAAGTGGGTTTCCTCCCACTTCGGATCACACGTTTGCTGTTTAACTCCTGGAAACTGGCGGTTGAGGAACTTTTTTCCTGCCGGTCAGGAGGGACGGCGCCATGGAAGTAAAGGATATGTGTGAAATCCCAGACGCTTACGGAGGAAACCAGATTAGAGCGCTGAGGCAGGGCTCGGATTCACGTCTGGATCTCACACGGAAGAGTTCGATCTCCAAGTGATATGTACACTTTAAGTATAAAAAATGTAAAAAAGGACATTGACTCCCACGGCCCTCCGACAAACTGCTTGTTGGCGTAAAAGTGAGAAAAGTGAAGATGACATCATTACAAGCATTGCTGTTTTTGGTTTTTAAGTATGATGCTCGTTCTTAGTTTATAATCTATTATTATAAATATTTTAATATCTCATTTTTATATATCTATCTATCTATCTATCTATCATCTATCTATCTATCTATCATCAATCTATCTATCTATCTATCATCTATCTATCTATATATATATATATATATATATATATATATATATATATTTTTTTTTTTTTTTTTTTAATGTGGCATGGAAAAACTTTTTTCACAAAATACAGGGAGGAAAACAAGCTTTGACACAGTATAACAATTATTATAATTTTTTTTGTCATGTGTATTCTGTTTCTCCGATCAAACATTTAAGGACCTGATTCAATTCAAAACATTCTTGCAACATTTCTTTTTAAAATAAAACAAACTCTACAATTTTTTGGGGTCTTTTGTGGAAGATTTATACAACCTCTTACAGTTTCTTAATTTTTTTTTTTGACAAAATGTAAATTTTTTTGTTTGTTTGTTTGTTTTAACACCAAACACTAAAATGATCAACACTCTGATGCGTTCAGGGACCTTTGTATTTACATTTGTCTAAACCTTCACTTTAGACAAATGCTCATGAGGCGTTCAGGGAAATTCAGTAAATAGATATTCCTTCTCCATGTCTCTGACAGACGCAGATCTGAATAAATAAGTCAAATGAATGATCAAACAAACTTTTTGGGAAAGTTTTTAAAATGTTCATTCAAAACAATTTTTTTTTTCTTCCTACTTTCACAAGCAACTTATTTTTGCAAGGCATTCAGGGACCTGCTGTAAATTGGACTGCCACAGTTAATCCTTACTACTTTTCGTAATATCACAATGCACATAATCAAATAGTGAAAATATTTACGATTTTTTCAATATATCTTATATATTTAATCAAGTTTGTAAAAGTGTTAGTAAAGTAAAGAATGACATGAAGAGTAATGGTAAAAATGTAAGTGATATGATCGTTTTGATATTCTACACTTAACTTTTTGAAAATTGCTCATTTTATTTAACTTTTTCATTTCAGTTGTGTATCAGAAACACAATCTCTCATTTCCATGAAGAGTAAACCTGATTCGCCTCCAGATTTTCTCCTTTCCAACTCATTTATTCCCATTTTCTACCTTTTTCTTTTTTTACCTGCAATTTTTTTTTTACTTTCCCCGATTTTATTGGATGAAAATCAGCCAGAAAATGGAAACTTGTGAGGTCGCCCAATAACTGCATTTAAATCATTTTCCAAAGCCCCCCCCCCCCCCATTATTACAATTTGAATCAATATTTAGTTGATTTGAAAAGTTTCTTGTTTTTGAAGAGTATATTTGCTTCATTTTGAGCTTCAGAAAACACTAAAAACCACATCTTTGGCGAGATGTGGGAATTTTAATGAGTTTTTCAGCCCAAGACTCAACTTAAAAAAAAACAAAAAACAATTTAACGATTCTCCTGAGTTTGTGGTCTTCAGTGGGTATGTGATGGTGATAAAGCTACTGAAAATGACTCAATTAGAAGTATAAATATTGTATTCAGAGAAGATTCCGGCATCAGAAAGGTGAATATTGTGTCGTATAGCCGACTGACGCGTCACGTTACTGTCTGGCAATGGAAGCTCATAAAAAGGCTTCAAATCTGATTAAACGCGGCTGCTCCTTTAAGAGTATTCATAAACATTATTTATCGGCATGGAGCTTTAATTTAATGCCGAAACTCGATCAATAGCTCATATATTTACCGAATGTGTCTTTGTATTACGTCTACACTTTGATTTTAAACTGAATATTCACATTGCTTCACTGCTGTATGTGAGTCTGAATGCAAAATGTGTATTATATCTATCTATATATTATATATTGTATTAGATAGATAGATAGATAGATAGATAGATAGATGTTAGATAGATTGATGATAGATTGATGATAGATAGATAGATAGATAGATGATAGATAGATAGATAGATGATAGATAGATAGATAGATAGATAGATAGATAGATAGATATATGATAGATAGATAGATAGATAGATATATGATAGATAGATAGATAGATAGATAGATAGATAGATAGATAGATAGATGATAGATAGATAGATAGATGATAGATAGATAGATGATAGATAGATAGATAGATGATAGATAGATAGATAGATAGATAGATAGATAGATATATGATAGATAGATAGATAGATAGATAGATAGATAGATAGATAGATAGATAGATGATAGATAGATAGATGATAGATAGATAGATAGATGATAGATAGATAGATAGATGATAGATAGATAGATAGATAGATAGATAGATAGATAGATAGATAGATAGATAGATAGATATATGATAGATAGATAGATAGATAGATAGATAGATAGATAGATAGATGATAGATAGATAGATGATAGATAGATAGATAGATGATAGATAGATAGATGATAGATAGATAGATAGATGATAGATAGATAGATAGATAGATAGATAGATAGATATATGATAGATAGATAGATAGATAGATAGATAGATAGATAGATAGATAGATAGATGATAGATAGATAGATGATAGATAGATAGATAGATGATAGATAGATAGATAGATGATAGATAGATAGATAGATAGATAGATAGATAGATAGATGATAGATAGATAGATAGATAGATGATAGATAGATAGATGATAGATAGATAGATAGATAGATAGATAGATAGATAGATAGATAGATAGATAGATAGATAGATAGATGTTAGATAGATAGATAGATAGATGATAGATAGATAGATAGATAGATGATAGATAGATAGATAGATAGATGATAGATAGATAGATAGATGATAGATAGATAGATAGATAGATAGATGATAGATAGATAGATAGATGATAGATAGATAGATAGATAGATGATAGATAGATAGATAGATAGATAGATAGATGTTAGATAGATAGATAGATGATAGATGATAGATAGATGATAGATAGATAGATAGATAGATGATAGATAGATGATAGATAGATAGATAGATGATAGATGATAGATAGATGATAGATAGATAGATAGATAGATGATAGATAGATAGATGATAGATAGATAGATGATAGATAGATGATAGATAGATACGTCCTGCCTGCAGCTTCAACAAGAAGCTCATTAGTTCCATTAAGTATTTTGCTTTCTTTTCTTTCCAACAAGTGGAAGATCACTACAGTTTCTGATTCGTTGCTTCCAACTTATTCCAAGACATTTTTATTTGTTTTCATTTCTGTTTTGTTGGTTTCATATTCCGTGAGCTGGTCCTGCTCGGCACAAGGCCGTACAGGAGGGACCTTCATAACCTCATGTTGCTGTGTTTTTGCTCCATAATTTGTTTGATCTGAGTCGTAAAGTTCCTGGAGACCAGGGACAACTTTGTGACTTTCTAGAAAATCTAATTTAATTGAAGCTGCGAAACATGTTTACTATTTTGCAGGTTAAAAGGTTTCATGTACAGTTTCTGGGAAACAATTCATTACATTTTCAGCTGTTTTTGGACCTGATTTTACAGTTTCACCTTTTTGTTTTTGTAATTTTATTGTTTTTGAAGTGATTTTAACATTTTGCCCATTTATGGTGGTTTTTAGCTATTTTCCCCCATTTTAGTTATTTTTTAATGTCCTTTTTAGCCAAGAGTTAAGAGTCCTGGTGTAACAAATTGGATCAAATATGTATTTAGGTATGATTCGACAGCTTCATGGAGCCTCTACAGAATGACTAGATGTGTCTGCAGACCTCTGCCTTCGTCCATCTTCAGAGCTCCAGCCTTGATTAAAATCTCGTTTAAATGTGAAGACAACCTCCCGTTGAACCTTTGACAAGCCCCTGCTGGTGCCGCGGCCTGTCGTCCACTTCCTGTTGACGCCGCGTTGATAAAAGCTCGTCTTTAATCGTAGCGAGCGGCGTCCGCTGCAGCGACGGTTTGTGGTTTGTGTTGTAATCGTGAGTTTTGTTGCACCTGCTGAGACACAGGAAGTGACCTTTAGGGCTTTGATTCCAGCGTCGGACGTGTTTGTGCAACTTTCAGCCTCGGTGGTCTCAAAGACTCTCAAAGACTCCAGATTCAGCGTCTAGCAGTCAAGTGTGTAAATTTACTGTACGATTTCAAGAAATATATATATATGCATACAGTATATATGTGTGTACTTAAATGCAGGGCATGGATTACTATTCTTTCTATGTTGTTTTACAGAAGTATTTGTAGTTTTTCCATTTCTGGGATTTTATTCTCAAGTATTAGTACTCCTACTTAAAAGAATAAAAGTATTATTGCCATCTATTTTACAAAAATAATGCAGTTCTCCGCTACTTTACCCAGTTTCAAATACGAGGGATGACTGAAATACTTTACTTCGGTAGAAATATGAAACAAATTGTACTGATTAAATATTTGATATCTGTTTCTACTTTTTCTTCAGTAATACTTGTGAGTACTTTTGCCATTCCTCATACGTAGTTACTTGAGTTGAATCAGTGCATTTTTACTAAAGTATTGTGTACTTTAAAGTGAAGAGTGTCGACATTTTTATCGGATTGATATATATTAAGCTTTACTTTTTCTATTTTGATAAAAGTATTTGTAAAAGTATTTTGCCATCTATATTACTAAATAAAGAGTACTGTTTTTAAACTACCTTCCCCAATTTAAAATACAGTACTAGTGATAACAATAAGCCTTTTACTTGCGTACTTCAGAAAACAAATGAAAGTATTAGTATTTGTAATTCTAAGGGAGGAATGTGGCTACTTTTACTCAATGAACGCTGTTTAATCTCTACTTTTTGTATTTTGACCAAAGGATTTGTACTTTTACTAAATGGCTGCGAGTACTTTCTCACTTTTACTCGAGTAAAGAAGTTAAAACTATACTTTTTGTGTTCACACACCAGTATTCTTTTACTTTTACCTCGATTAATTGACGTCAGTCATATTGTTTTACTTAATTAAAAGTACAAATACTCCGTGATTTGTCGTTATTCCCTTCCTGAAACTCTTTGTCTTCCCATTGTGTCCAGATTTATTCGAGATCTAACGTCTGCTTTGTCGTCTGCCCTCGGTTTCGTCTGACAGGCTCTCCGGCTCGCAGTCAACACGGGTTTTTATGGCGTTTCAGAGCCTCTCGTTGAAATGATTTATGTGGCTGGCACAGATGTTGCTCAGATCCTGATTTTTCATTCAATTACTGAATCTATCCGGCTGTTTTAATTACGGCTATGAAAAGTCCCATATCCCTCCTCTTCAGCTGCACTCCTCAGCCCATATTAAGGCCCTGAGATAACGCGGCCGTCCACGCTGCCGTCAGGCGCTGCCTCTCCGTTCGCTGTCGAGTCGCAGTCACGTGGACGATGTCGGAGGAAGCGGCGGCGGCGGCGGCGGCGGCGGCGCTGCTGCACATAATAATTCCTAAAAACCTCGTGTCGGCTGCTTACGGGCGACGGCCAACTTTTCGGATGTGCTTTAATTTACATTCAGTGATGAAATAAGATTGACTGAAGATCATGCTCGCTCGCTCGCTCGCTCGCCTTTCTGCGGGTGATCTGTGACGAATGACACGAGAACGACCTCTTGGAAACAAGCGTTTTTTGTTTGTTTTTTGTTTGGAGTTGTATGTGTTTTTAGAGCGATTGTATCTGAAATGATCTGTCGCAAAATCTGTAAACCTTGAGGGTCTGGTCCATAGTTGAAGACGGTGATTACTGTAATTTCCAGACTACCGAGCACAGTTTGATATAAGCCACACCCACCAGGTTTTTAAAAGGGAGGAAAAAATAAAAAGAAGGTCGGAGTTACGTGATGCACCTGAAGGCATCACCGACGTCATGGCGGTATGACGCTCATCAGTAAATTGTTTAAGACGCCGGGTTCAAAGCGTGTGGGAAAAGTAGCTTATGGTCTAGAAATTACGGTAAATGTGACAAATGTAGGTTGAGGTTTAGGTAAATCCTGTCATGTGTCTGTCAGAACTTCAGTTCGCCTATAAGACTCCAGGTTTCAAAATGTTTTCCTTTCCGTTTTATTAAAATGAGTTGCTTGGTCTCGAGCAATATTTTAAAGTTTACACAGAAGTGACGACGAAGGACTTCAGTGAAACACGACTGGCGCTCATATGAAAGCTTCACACGACAGACCGGTTTGGCGTCGGCAGAGAAGATTCTGCACCTTTTATTGGAGGTTTTTTCCTGCTCGTCCCACAAATGTGTCCCCACATCCTCCAGATTAAAAGAGTCCTCAACTTTTGGTGTTCGGTTGTGCAACAGCTCAAACTCTTTAGCAGTTTAGCTGCTAATGCTAACGCCACAGAGTTTTCCATTGAGGGTTTTAAAGAAGCCCTCCTCAACATTCTTCAAAGTGGGGGGGGGGGGGGGGGGGGCTTTGTTTCGAGGCGGCTCCGTTTCAGTCTTTTCCAAAGTTTGTAACGCCGCTCCTCCTCCTCGCCTCCCCTCAAATGATATTCAAGCATCCGCCGAGCTTTACTCTCCACAGTCAAATGGCAGCTTGCGCGGCATAACGAGGCGACGCGTCTCGAGTCGATGGGACGGATGACAAGACGCGGCGTCTTCAGTTCTCGGAAGTGCACAGCCGCCGCCGCCGCCGAGATCTGAAGCTCTCTCGTCGGGTCCCTTGGAGTATCGTCTTGGCGACGCTCTCTACCTGCTTTTCTTTCTCTCCCTCTGAGGTTTTGGTTTTTTATTTTCCTCCTTAAGTGGCGGAGCTCTTCTCCACGCTTCCAGCGAGAGACCTCATGCATTTTTATCGCCATCTGGAGAACGCCAACAGGTCCTGACGAGGCGGCGAGGAGCCAAACGCCATTACCCGGGAGTCGACTTCTTTCCATTGACCTTTACATTGAGGAGAAGAAAAGAAAATTCCATCCACACGTCACCATGGAAAACCGCTCAAAACAACAAATGCCCGGCCTGTAGGTGGCGCTGTTGCAGAAATATTCCAGAAACGCATCTTCGTATTGGATTAATCTGATATCTGGCTTTATAAAGCCAGATTTATTTATTTTCATTGTCCCAAAGCATTATTCACATTCACCAATACACACACACACACTCCAATAGAAACAGTCACCATGCAAGATGTCTAATCCATCCATCAGGAGCTGTTTGGGGTTCAGTGTCTCTTGCTCAAGGACATGTCAACAGGCAGAGACAGGAATCGAACCAGCAACCTTCCGCTCTACCCATCAAGCCCCTGGAGCATGTAGGCCGCCATCGTTGTTGTGCGCTGACGTCTCAAAGAGGGTCAGTGGGTCGTAGGCCGAGAGATGACGCCATTGCTTTCAGCAAAATCCTCCAAAGCCATTGTGACGTTTTTAAAAATTCCCCCAACGTGGAACTCGAGGCTCTTAAAAGTCATCCGTGTGGATGATCGGCCTGAAACGGCGCCCGCGTGTGGACAACGCCGTCAGTTTCAGGGAAGTAAACGCAGAGGATGAACCGTATGAATCGGACGTGCAAAGTGAAGCTCAAACACGAGCACCTCTGACCTCCATACCCACTTCCTGCTTTGCCTCGTCTCCTTTCCCAGAAGCGCCCGGGGTCTGACGGGGTTTGACGAGGTATGACGGGGTTTGACGGCGTTTGACGGGCCGTCCCAGACGCCACTTGACATGTTGTCCCTGGTACAACCGGATGGCGGTTAAACCCCCCCCCCAACCGGCGACCCTCTGCGGGGAGTGCAAGGTGAGCACAACTCCAGCCTGTCATGGCTGCGCGCCTCCGACAAACATAAGTAGATGCTAATGGCAAAATGGTGACGGAGCAGAGTCCCTCCACCATATGGCTAATTGCCACAACAATATCCTCCGTGTTATTAATCACGTTTCCATAGCGCGCCATGATAATTGGAATAATTAGGAAGGGGAAATGCCTCCAAACTCTGCACAGAGCACCTCCTCCTCCGATCTTACCCTCTCGGCCCCTCCGCCTTGCCCTTCTTTCTGGTAGTTTTCCTTCTTTCTCACTCTTTTTCGTTTTTTTCTTTTCTTTTTTTTCCACCTCGCTAATCGCTCTCCAGCTCCCCCGTCTTGTTTACAGTCTCGCGGTGAAAAATGGAGTCGGTAATTAATGAATACAGTGACTCTCCTGTCGGCGTGGCGGGGGCATTTGGAGGAGCTGAGCGAGGCCTCGTGCCCCCGCCGGGCCTGAACAATGGGGTTAACCCTTCGCTGGCCGGGGGCGGCGCTGCACAGGAAGTCGTTAACGCTACGAACGCGGGGCGTCCACCGGGAAGGTATCGGCAGGTAATAAATTAATTAGGTGCAAATAAACTCTCTTAAAAAGTATTTTAAAGAAAAGACTTTATCGCAATTTTATGAGGTACTAAATTTTACAGCCTTTTCTCTGCAAATACCTCATTTATCTGAAGACTTTCTATCCTGAAGGTTTGACATGTTTTTATTTGAGTCAGGAAATTTCTGTAAAAATGTTAAAAAAATCATTGGAACAAACCATAATATTGCAGTTTGTGCTCCTGGCTGGCTGGGCCATGGTTTTACTGTATTTGTATTTATGCGTGGTTAAACAAACCGTCTCGCACTAAATATGTTGGATGCTGAAACAGAAGTTTATTTGTTAAAATGAAACATTACATGCTCAAATGTTAAATGCTAAAACAGTATTCTTTATTTTGTACTTTATTGCGCATCAAAGAGCAAAGTTTCGTCAAAGTTTTTTGAGGTTTCCATAGTGAATTATTGCACTTTACTATTATTATTAGTTATTGCCCTTTATCATTGTTGGCAACAAAAGCTGGAAGGAAGGTTATGATTTTGTCTGCTTCTATATATTTATTGGTTTGTATGTGTGTATTTGACCAATTTTCCCAAAAATCTACTCAGCAGAATGACTTGAAATATTCAGAGATGATTTCTTCATCCAAGAGAAGAAAGTGTGTCCTCTCTCTCTCCTGGCTTGGTTCCGTTTTTCAAAAGTGTGTTGCTCCAAGCAGCCAATCAGAAATCAAACCCTATATAGTGTCATCAGGGTTTAGCCAATCACAATCAAGGTAGGCTCCTCCCCTTTGGCTCCTCCCACAATCAGGCAGCTCTGCTCTGGCACATGGCACCACGAGAGGAAGTACTTCCTCCTCTTCCCATAGATGGGCTTGTGTGGGCGGAGCCAGTCCAGCTCACACAGACACAGCAGATTCTGAATGCAGCTCTTATGATCTGATATTCTAATAGAGGAGAATCAAGTAATCAACTTTGAAAACAAGGTTTTTGGACGACAATGAGGAAGTGTTGAAAGGCGTGTAATAGAACCTCGTCAAAATCAACATATACAAATATGGACGCTAAAACTATGTGCTATGTGCAAGAGCAAGTGTATTTGTTAAACTTGCTTACAGAAAGGTTCAATGCTGGAAGACAGCAATCCTTGTGAAGCTTTTCAAAATAAAACCAAGCATTACAATTCAAAACAGTTTTATCTGCTAAAGCAAATTGATAAATGCTGAACTATATTGTGATATGAGGTGAAAACTAATGCCTTCCATGATTATAAAAGATGTTAACACAACTTCCCCTGGTGACGCCTCTCGGTGGGGCGTCACGGTTGACTTTCACACCCTCTCAATCTTGCGAGGACGTTATAGCTTCCTGCTCTGCGCACCACAGAACCTCCCCGCTGATCCAGGAGCGGCCTTATTGTTTCCGCGACGGCCGGCGTTTTGAAAAAGCCAACTTTATTGATTTGGACGGCGGGTCTGTAGCATCACGGAGCTCTTCTGGACGTCTGAGAGACCAAATGACCCGGAGAGACCAAGACATGCAACTTTCCCTTTCTTCCCTAATGAAGATGGCGTTCTTTGAGCCGCACGACCTCCGTCGGGGAAATAATAAGCAGATTAAAGGAGATACAGAGACGGAGATCATCAGCGGGATAGCGGGGAGTAATCATAGATAAGCAGAGGGAGTAAATAAAGTCGGCGGTATGGAGGTGCATTAGTGGATGTAGAAATGATCCATGAGAGGGAAAAAAGCTCCTGTTTGAACCTTTTCTTTTGTTTTTTTCTGCATTATAAAACCTAAAAGCACATCTTGATAAAATTCGGTAAGATATAATCACATAAATGTAAGAAAATAGGTTGAGGCCACTCGTTTACATTCGTTTAATTTAACACAACAAATGAGTTTCTTTTGCAACTCAACAATTCAACATTTATGGTTTTTAAGCATTTTAATTGTCCAGGGTTGTATTAACTCGTGTTCTTTAAGTTATCATGGAAGCTGTTTTGATTTATTTTTGAAATCTGAAGTTTCTTTTGTTCTTGGAAATGTTACAAATGAATGAATTAACCCTTTGATGTTGTTCATTTTCAAAATATTCAATGTTGGCTTTAACTTGAGATAAAAATATTACTGCTAATTCAAAATGGGAATTTGTGATGGAGGTAAATTTACTCGTCTCATCTGCATGCAGTGATGTCACAATACGGCGGCCATATTGGATGACCGGATTAAATGCACCAAACTGAAGAGTAATGCTTTTTATTGCCCTTGGATCCCTACAGACATTAAGAAGGTTTTATAATATAGACTAAAAACTGAAGCATGTCAAGTATTGTGATGGTACATCTTACTTACTTACTTACTTACTTACATGACAGTGGTGTTTGTACGGTGGCCTGGAAGTGCAAAACACTACAAACTTCAGAAAACACAGCAAAATGAAGAAAAGACAAAAAACAACAAAAAAAGAGGAAAAACTGCCTCGCGTTGAAATGTTTGATTTCATTCAATTATTTCTCATATTGCGCTTTATTATTATTCCTAATGATCCTACAAATGGCACAAATTTGACATTATATTTCCAACACCTTTAACCAGTATACTTGATTTTCTTATGTTGTAACAACAACAAAAAACTGTAATCAAATGAGTGCTGATGATTGATTTTTTTTAAGCTTGATCGACTTGAGTCGACTGATTTTACATTGTGGACGAAACAATTTTCATCATTAGAAAAAAAAAAATCGATCCGATAGTCTATGAATGCTGTTTATTCAATTTTGAGTTTTCGTTGATTCCCGGTGAGACGACTTCTGCGTCTGAATCGGTTTTGATCTCTGAGTGAGTTTCTGTGCAGAATCACTTGTTGTATATTATCATTTCACTGTTTTCTCTAATCGCTCCGAGGGTCTGGGTAATGACTGGTACTCTCTCTATTTAAGCAATTAGCCTCTCCGGGGGCATCCTGTTAACACCATTCACACCTCCCTCACTCTCGCTTATCAACACTTCTCATGACCCAGCTATTTTTTCTCTCCGCACTTCCCACTCGTGTCTCTTCTCTCTCCCTCTCCCTCCCTCTCCCTCTCCCTCTCTCTCTCTCTCTCTCTCTTCAAACTCGCAGAGACTCAGAAACCGAAGGATCAGGAAACGCTGATCAATGAGAAATGCATTTGTAGGATGAACAGCAGAATTGTGGCAGCAGTAACAAACACACTGACGTCTCCTTTTGTCTCCTTTTATTCATCCGTGGTCGTGAGGGAAGGCTCCTGTCAAAGATTTGGATTAAACGGACTGCAGTTGTATTGATTTACAGACGTTTTTCGGCCCGACTTTGCCGCAAATGAAACAAATCGGCAAATTGTCGGGTTTCCGGTTGAACACTAGATGTGCAAAATGCTTCTCGCTTGAAGCTCGTCGTCAATAAATCGTCCACAAAAAGACAAATCGGCTGTCGATACAGTGACCTTGTGTCACAGACCAAACAATGATACAACTGCCTGTTCTGGAAAAATTTATATATTTTTTACAAGTGAAAGAAGGATACAGCTTTTTTAAATACCGGCTTGGAACTTGTTCATCCTCGACTATATAGATCCCCATCTATATAGTCGAGATAAATTAAATAATAATAATGATATAAATAAAGCAAATGTTCAGAAGATTTTGCTCAATTTAAGGTTGGATGCTGTAAACAACACGTCAAACAATATTCAAGTCAGTCCGATTTCACCTGCTGTTAAATTAAATATTTCACTCTGTGTGTTATTTTGTAGGTTAGCATTTAGCGTCAGCCACAATGTAATAAGAACCGAATAATTTCCCCTTCATGAAGTTTTTCATTACACAATTATAGAGTAATATAACATATTTCAAGACTTAATTTATTAAAATTTTGAAATTATATTACATGACATTATATTATATTGAAGTAGTATTTAAAAATAAAAATGGAATGTCATAACTGCAGCCGATGCATTAATAAATAGAAATGACTCCATTTGACCTTTTATCTTTTTGAGTTTGATCTTTTTTTATATATATAGAGAGAGAGATCTTCGACAGCCATAATTTATTTCATTATTTCTCACCTGTTGTGTTTGGGCAGGTTGGATAAATCACGGTTGAACCGAACCATCCTAATTATTTGGGCGTCCTCGGCATCTGCCTTGCCGGAAATGTTTACGACCCGCCTGCAACTCCAATCTGTCACACACACATCAAACACTCGCCTTGCAGTCGTCCTACAGACGAGTGTGTGATATATGCTGAATAGACGGAAGAGAATTATGGTTCTTGTATAGAAGGAGGATAAGGGAGGTGGGCGGAGGAGGGGATGGGGAGGAAGGGGGGGTTGGGGGTGGGGGGTGGGGGTCCGCGTGATGCTTCTCTACCCCCCGCGTTGTCATTTCAGACAGTTATGGACCCGGGAACGGCTAAAAACAGCTGCTCCTCTGACCATAAAGCCCCGAGTCGGGCCCTTAATTGCTCCTGCGCCATGCAGGGGGGAATATTCCCACCCAGGACCACCCTGGGGAGTCGGAGCTGTGGAAATGATGATGGGGTGGGTGGAGGGGGGGAGGGGGGGGGAGGGGGGGGGGGGTGATGGACCAAACGGCGGCAGCGTTTTGAGGTGTGGGCAGATTTTGGCTCCGTCGTCAGAGTTTTGTGGGCGGCAGGTTGAGAAGTCTCCTTCATTCGCGGATCGTTGTAAAAAAAACACAAAAAAAAGCCGAAGACTCCACCGAAAGTGGGTCAGGAGTGAAACCGGGCGGGGGAGGGGGGGGGGTTCTGCGTTTGGATTCTCGGTGTTGCATGTGGGCTGGTACCTTTTATGTTCTAAACACCAGAGTTTATTCAGGCGGGCGCCATTCAGATTCAGATTAACGACGAGAATAGTTCCGCGTGCGGGGAGACGCTCTGATTGGCTGGCGGGCCGGGTGACGCAACACCTGGAACATCGAGAGCACCTCTCGGCGTCGAAGCCGAACCAGTCGACCAGTACCGCCGGGGGTGGGGTTTTGTTTCCGAGACCAGACGGTTCCTGTATCTCGTCTGTTGCTTGGCTGCGCGGCGGCGACGTCGTGGATTAATAAAGACGCCGTGCGAATCCGTTGCTGTGCGAACGGAGAACGACTGAGCTTTTCCTGGCGCTAGCTAGCAGCCGCTAACACACGTTCGGGGCCAAACCGTTACATTTTACAACCGGTTCAAGCCCTTTCTATCATAGTCCTCCACCAGACAGCGAACCAGCGTCTCTCTCTCTCTCTCTCTCTCTCTCTCTCTCTCCCCCACCCCCTCCCCCCTCCCTCATCTCTAGAGGTGAGCTCTAGGTTGCTCCCCATATTAGTTTGCTTTCCACTTAATGAGGCGGCGGAGCATGAAGGTCCAAGCACTCCTAAACGCCGCGTTCATTAAACCAATGGTGCTTAATGACGACGGCAAAGGCACCCGCGACCCGCCGGCTCCTACTGAGGGCGGCCATTAGCATTAAAGCCAGCCAGCTTGGGGGGGTGGGGGGTGGGGGGGGGGGGGGGTGCTGTCAACTGTCAACAGCACCGTCACAAGGACACGTAGCCCTCAGCAAACGGCTGCAGTACAGCCAATAAAACACAACACAGCAAGTTTTGTTTTTATGACGCTGAAAAGCTTCACGAGCAATTATCTATGACATCGTGTTGGAAGATATCATTTCCAACTACGTTGGCTACGTATGTGGAAAACCTCAAATAAATGGTAAGGATGCAACACATTTATTCTCATCATCACTTCTTCTTTGGTTTATTTTCTGAATTGGCTAGTTTAATCCACTTGTTTGTTTGTTTTTTAACTTGGAAAGAGATACTTGATTTACCAAAACGTGAGGACGAAGCCAAACACTCCAATCAACAGGTAAAATGGGAAAAACTCTGCACGATTCCTTGTTTTTCTGTCTTTCAAGATGTTGTAGTCCAGACCCGCAAAATCAAATCAAATCAAGACCAAGAGTTGAAAGGAGTCATATTATAACTTTTCAACACTTTGAAATGGTCTCATTGGGCTCGTAATCAACGTTTATTGATTCTCCATTACAATATCAGATCATAGGAGCTGCATTCACAATCCACTGTGTCTGTGTGAGCTGGACTGGCTCCGCCCACACACGCCCATCTTGGGAAGAGGAGGAAGTACTTCCTCTCGTGGTGCCATGTGCCAGAGCAGAGCTGCCTGATTGTGGGAGGAGTCAAAGGGGGAGGAGCCTACCTTCATTGTGATCGGCTGAACCCCCGATGACACTATATAGGGTTTGATTTCTGATTGGCTGGTTGGAGCAACACACTTTTTAAAACCTGGAACAAGCCAGAGAGAGAGGAGAGACTTTCTACACTTCTGGGACGTCGTTCCTGGTCTGGAGACGATTATTACTGCTGGAATTTTTATTTATTTTTTTAATAATACGACAAGTTGAGAAAAAGAGTGGAGCGTCTCAAAATTTCAAGCGGCCGAAATCGAAATTGTGTCATTGAAATTGTGTCTGATTCAGATTGGACGGTTGTCGCCTCGGTTGAAGGTTTCGGGTTCAATCTCCTTCCCATCAACAGTGTCTTTGAGCAAGACACTGAACCCCAAACTCGATTATTTAAAGTGCGATTTACAAACGAAACGGATTTTCTTTTAGACCTATAGCAGCTGCACTAGAAAACGCTCCAGAACCAGCTTTGTTCAAGAGAAAAAGTCCTGAGACGAACCTTCAAAGCAGCGACAGTGTCAGTCCGACTGGGAAAAGTGATACCGTGACCTGGTTCCACATGAAACCAGCCTGAAAGCTGAAAACTCTGCCTTTCATTCTACTTTTAGAAAACCAAGGAGCCTCCAGGGGGCAGCGCTCTGAGAACCTGCCGGGTACTATAAGACTTCTTCTGGTTGTCAAGGGCTTTAAAAGAAGGATTTTAATTTTCGATTTAACAGGAGGCCAACACTGGAGTGATGTGATCTATCGGTACTTTTATTTTGAATTTAACTGAAGATGGTTTTTTTTTTTTAAGCAGTTCTTTGGACACCCTGGTAGTAGAGGGTTACAATAGTTCGAAAACACTGTTTTCCGCACCTTTAACGTTCAGGGATTCGTCGCTGTGTTTTCCTCCTGCAGACAGAAGGTTCAAGTCAAAGGGCCTCATCAAACCACTTCAGGAGGTATTTAACCAAAACCTCGCTCTACAGACGAGTCCAGCTCTTCAACCAATGTCTTTTGCCTAAATAAGTGTGTGTGTGTGTGTGTGTGTGTGGCCACTTCAGCAAACAAAATGAAGGACACACACACACACACACACACACGCCGCCTGTGATTTCCACGTGGCTCTCAGAGGACTCACTAATGTATCCAAATATATTTACAACAGATGTTGCATTTTATTTTTCATGATAAAAACCCATTTCAGGAAATTTACTTCATAATGGGCAAAGCAAGTTCTCTCTCTCTCTCTCTCTCTCTCTCTCTCTCTCTCTCTCTCTCTCTCTCTCTCTCCCTCCCTCCCCCATGTTGGATGAGAGAAGTGCACCACCTAATGGCTGCTAACGTCCTCCTCCTCTTCCCGCCTTCTCGCTCTTCAGGTGATTAATTTTCTGCAGATTAATCATCCGGTTTCTTTTTTAAGCATTCCAAAATAACAATGCATGCTTTTTTTTCTTTCTTTCTTTTTCCTTTTTTTTAAAATGCAAATGTTCATTAAACAAAACATTTGCTCACTTTTCATCCCCCATAAGGGAGAAGTTATAGGAGTTGATGAGTTAATGTGGACGTTGAACAAATGTTGTATTTTCCCAGATTATTGCGAATGCAGGTTTCCATTAAGCCGGTTAAAAAGTGTGCGGAAAGTTTGATTCCATTCAGGTTTTCAAGTCAAAAGGCAAAACTTTTCCATGACAGTGGCGCTCAAAAAACTTTTTGAAGATGGTGGAAACGCTGCTACTATGCATGCTCACCGCCGCCGCAGTAAATGGCTGTTCTGCTCACGCACATGCAGATGGACAGTAACAAACATGGCCGCCTCCTGAGAGGCACGACTCTCCTTTTATAGTTCAGTCTCCTGTACGGCGTCCAGTTCGTCCTCTGTCCAGACCAATCTCCGTGTTCTCGCCATTTTTATTGTTTATAGCGTTTTGTTGTTGTCGTTAGTGATGTAACGATTCATATTTGATGCGATTCACAATATTTTTTTGAACAAGATAATTTTAGAGAAAAATTGTGACTTAAATTTTATTTTATTTAATTTTATTAAATTTTATTTAATTTCATTTAATTTAGTTTGAAATACAATCCTATATTTTCACATTTTTTCAATTTTTTTCCAATATTTTCTCCCCGAGGTAGGTACAGTAACTGCTCTGCTAACTATTTTATAAAAGAATAACTCAAAATATCTTTTTTGTCTCAAAAATAAAGATAAAATGTCATTTTACAACTTTTTATCTTGAGTCACTTTCAAATCACCACTGATGATATGGAAGCAAATTTGCTCCGGACACATTTCTCTCTTCATCAACATTAAAGGTATAGTAGAGGATTCTCTTCTTCCGGGTGGATCATCAAAATAACTGGTCCTCCCAATTGTCAATCATTCTGGTGATATATGACGTAAGCCCGTCGTACGTGCTCGTCCCTGCGCGCAGCTCACTCCACACGGTCCTCATCATGCCGGTGGCCGACCCGACGCATTATTCTCCGACATTTTTACACAGTTTCACCCCCTCTGGTGCAAATCTTCTTGTAAAGTGAGCTTATGTGAGCGATGCCGACTTGTGACTTGTAAACAGAGCGTGCACGAGGAGAACTGCGCTCGTGCATGTCTCTCGCACGCGTTTTAGTAGGCGTTCCGTCTCGGGAGCAGGTACAGCGTTGCGCATTTTTTTCAAACGGTGGAGAGGGCGGTTCTTTCCTAAAATTCCTGAAAATCCTCCTGTATACCTTTAAGATGCTCCAGACCCAAGAACAAATAGAAGAACCCAAAGAACAAAAGGAGAAAAACGATGGCGGAGATTGTTTTAGTATTTAGCCACTGAAACATAAATGAACTCCCACTGACTTATTGAGCTCCACCCCTGTTCTTTATTCCTCCAATGTTTTGGTTTCATTCTCTTTTTAAGGAATACATTGAACACACTATTACTAGTTTTATTAATGGTCTTTTAGAGAGAAAAAAATATAGTAAAAAGTTTAAAAATATAAAATGAACTGAAACTTAAAGTACATCGAATCTTTTCAATAAACCATGTTGTTTTTGAAGGATTGTCAGTTTGTCGTCTTGCGGCAGAAGTTTCGCCTCCAATGTGATGAAAATTTCTCCCTCTGCTGTTCTAATCTTATTCCTTCAATTTAGTTATGCATCGCACTCTCTTGTGATGCATCGTTACACTAACTAAACTTTATTAATCCTGGTGGGGGGAAGTGACTGTTTGGTAGAGTGGTCGTACGATCGCAAGGTTGTGGGTTCGATTCTCCTTGAGCAGGTTACGATAAAACTTCAAAAACAACCTGGAATGTCAAAGCGGAGAACGAAGGTTCATCCCTTCATTGCTGCACTTCAAAACACTAAAAGAGTCTTCACTACAAAAACCCACGGCGCCAACGTGTGGCCGGGCATTTCCACTTTTCACAACGTTGCCGTGTGAAACTTTTTTTTTTTTTTTAAACATTTGTTTTCACTGGTGGTGTAAACAAGGGGGATAAAAATAAACGATAAGAGATGGAGGAGGATGAAGAGGGGGAGGGTGTAGATAAGATAAATAAATAATAATAAAAAGAAGAAAAAAAAGAAAAACCCTGAGGGCGCCTGAGGAGGAGGAGAAGAGGAGGAGGAGGAGGAGATGAGGAGGAGGAGGAGATGAGGAGGATTAGGTGAGGAAGAGGACAAGAGGCGCTCTTCCTCTCAGCCAGCCGGATGAAGGGAGGCGAAAGAGTGACAGGAGAGAAAGCAGGAGGAGGCGTGTGTGTGTGTGTGTGTGTGTGTGTGTGTGTGTGTGTGCGTGCGTGTGTGTGTGTGTGTGTGTGTGTGTGTGTGTGTGTGTGTGTGTGTGTGTGTGTGTGTGTGTGTGTGTGTGTGTGTGTGGAGGCTAAGTGAGGCCTTTATAAATGAAAGCAGATGCCTGGCATTATGAACTTGTCGGGTCGCAGATGGGGATGGCGGTGATGGAGCACTTGACTCCCCGGATGGTTATCACTCACTCTCCTCCTCTTCCCTCTCGACTGCCTTCCCCATCTCTCCGAGGGTGCGTGTGTGTGTGTGTGTGTGTGTGTGTGGGGGGGGGGTAAAGAATATCTATAGAGAGCCAGAAATAAGAGGACAGGGATCTGGACTTTGCTGGAAGAAGTGATGAGTTGCTCGGTTTGAATAAAGACGGTGAATACACTAGAAAAGACCCACAAAAAAAAAAAAAAAGTCTTGTTCTTTTCCCCCGCTTTGATTGATCTCGGTGTCGGTGTGCGGTGATTGATTGGATTGCCTGCGGAACATCATCCCGCTAACTAGTCGCTCAGAGAAGGGTGTTTGTCACTGCCATTGATCTTCTTGTAAATGAAATGTTCCATTTCCAGTGCATTTTATTGTTAAACGCAGTTCATTAGCTACTCTGAGATTTATGGCCGTGTCTCGTCTCTCGGGCTGGGAAAAGAAGGGAAAAAAAGAGAGAGGGGAGAGAGGGAGCTTCTTTTTTTTGGATGTTTTTTTGAAGAAGGGGGCGGAGCAGGGTACGGAGGAGCTGCTGATGGATACGACTCCAGTTTGCCGAGAGATGAGAGATAATGATGGTGGAGAGCAGCCGAGCTTCCCGATGTGCTGTGGTCACACGTCTGCAAAGTGAAGGTCTAACAGGGAAGTTCAGTTCAATTCAACTTTATTCATACGGCACCAAATACAACACAGTCATTCCGGGGTGGTTTTAACAGAGAAAAGAGAAAAACCCAACAAATCAAGGGAAATACTCACTCCCGGCTTTTCCCTCGTGTCACTCCGGCACTAACGAATGACAATACATGTCTGAAAACACATTTATGACTTTAGTCTCAGCATGAGGTCTGTGTGGACGAAGTTTGTTAAAACTACTGAACACAGATTGTGTCTCGGCGAGATCATCGGTGTCAATAAAGGTCACATTTCTTGTGATTATTTTGTATATAAAATAAATGACAGTGCCAATATAACAAAATGTATCCCAAAAAAAAAGGCGTTTTGGAGCTAAAAACGGATCAAATCTCACTTTTTCTCAATCAGTTTTTGTAAAATGATTTACTTGCATTCCGCAAAAGTAAATAAATATAGTTTTTTAATAGAACACATATGTGTGCACTCTTTAAAGTAGCAGTGAGAAAAAAAAAGTTAATAAAACAGCAAAAAGAATAGATTTACTATTTCAACTGGCCTGCGTTATTACGCATTTACCGTATTATTTGAAGTAGAAGTCACTTTTTGTTTTGTTTTGACAGAAGGAACATGTTTGCATAATGTTTCAAGTAAAAACTCCTAGTTGTTTTCGTTTGAGAAAAGTTTTGCGTTTAGACGGCAGCATTTTTGAAACAGACTGAGAGTCACGACACGGGACGAAAACGTTGTCGCCATCGATCGACTCCTACAAGCGCTGAAAAGTATTATTTACTCCAGCGTTTCAGAAAAGTTGCGTTTTCCTCAGAGTTCCCTCTTGGGAGCCGTTTTCAAAAAGTCGGGAACAAATCCCTTTCACAAAAGCAGATTAGCAAAGGTAAACCCACATTTTGTTAAGTTCTTTTTCGATTTTAAACAACACATTAAAACATTAAAACACGAAATGACGTGAACAAAAAAAGCAATAAACTGTTGAGATGTTTAAGAACTATTCCAAAAAGAATGAGACCCTCTGCTTCCTTCATCCTGCTTGTATATACATATATATATATATATATATTTATTTATTTATTATTATTGAACCATTCTCATTTGTATTTGTTATTGTTACCAACTTTATAATATATAAATATATGTCATGAAGCTTAAGATCATATGAATGTATTATTTGTGAGCAACGTCTGTTTGGAGGTTCAATTTGTGCAGTAAAGTTCTTATTAAAAAAAAGGAGTGTCTGATGCACATTTAGAACTCAGCAGCTTGTATCTGGAAGCTTTTTGGAGCAGGACTCCGTATAGTATCGGACCCGATACCAGATAGCCGATACTGTAATCAGTATCGGTGCCTACCTCATTTCAAGTGTCTATTATTAGAAAAATCCCCTTCCTGTTATTTGAGGCTTTTTCCCAATCAGCGGTAAGTTCTGGTCTCTTCACTCCTCCGCCTCGTTAATACTCCACCAACAATCCTCCGCTAATTTATTGACTCCTTATATCAAAACCCCCCGATAATAACGGGATGGGATCAAAATGCCACGGCCACTTTTAGCAGCGTCGCCTTTCCTCCAGATCCTAATTGAGCGGAAGCGATGGCTTCTCTTAGTCTTCCTAATGGCCGTTATTAGACACGGCGGAGCCGTTCCTCACCGCAAAGCGCCGCCGCCGAGGTTCAGCCTGGCATTTCCAGTGGAGGCGACGCCTCTTGATGGTCGCTGGGACAACCGGGCCGGGGGGGGCCGTGGATCAACCAAAGTGGCCGCGGCGTCCCGGTAACGGCGAGGACGTCGGGCGACGGGGAAAGCGGCGCGGCCGGCGAGGGCGACACAAAGCCCGGCGATTTGCATTGAGACAACCTGCACGGGGGTTTTGTGGGCGACGTGTGTGATGCAGATTAGTGGAGGAACAATGCGCTTCGCCTGCCTCTGAGGTGGAAATGAGGCGAGACGAAGGGAAAGAACTCCAAAAGACGCCGCGGGAGAAAAAAAAACGGTTTGGACAAACATCCTGAAGCCCAGGAGACTGGAGTTTGCCGCGGCGTGCTAACAAGCTAAAAACCCGCAATAACACCGCCAGTCAAAAGTTTTTGTCCACTTACCTCTTAAAAAGGACTTTGAATGAATGAATGTTTTATTTCGATGTACATTTGAAAAAAAAGGAACTATTTGTACATACAAAAGAAAGAAAAAGTAAAAATATAAATAAACATAGAGCCAATACATAACAAAACACCACACATTGTTCAACAAAAGGAGTAGGAAGAAGTACCAAACTTTTTTAATTTCCTACACTTTATTTCCTATTCTTTAGTTTGTACACAGATATCCTTATAATTACATAATACAGCTATATAAATATAGACCATATATACACTTCATAAATAATCATATACCATGTATACACTTAATTACAATTAAAAAAACAAAAAAACATCATAATTCATAATAAATGTTTCTATACATTTACAAGCCTGTTCGTTATTGACATTTACAAGAAGCACAGAAAAGTGAATGAACAGCGAGAAGTGATGTTTCCGCATATTATAAAAAAGACTTTTAATGTGAAATGAATTGCACTTTTTGGGGGGTGAATTGAATGTTTCATCGTTACAATTTAATTATCTTAAAGCCACGAGCACAAAAGTCAAGAATGTATCCACGTCAAACAGGGAACAACGAATGACTTGCTATAGTTTGCGAAAAAAATTGGCCAAAAAAATTTGCTAATGATCGTAGAAACGACGTGAAACGACGGCAACCGGACCAAAAGTAGATCAGCGACGAGAGAAACGCCACCGTGATATGGAAGAACAAACCTCACAGCACAAAGACGATAACATCATAAACATGTCTGTCTGTATTTACTGTCAATCTTCAGCAGCTTTCACATGTTGAGCTGCTAGTTCATCACGTTGTCCTCGCCGGGTTGAACACCACTGCTTTTCACCAGTACCACGTGCAGTATCAGACTCAATACTGGTATCGGTGTCGATATCGGTGCATCTCGAGTCAAAACTGTTTTTTTTTGTTCCTCGTTGGATTTTAAACTCCAACCTTGATTAAAAGTGAGAAACAAACTTGTTTTACGATTCCTCTGATACTGATCTGAACTTGTGATTCATGTGATCACAGGATAATAACTTGGTTTAAAGACCAAGGAAATATGATTTGTGTCTATAAATGTGGACTTTGTGGCTGGAACCGGCTCGTTCCCATCACCATGAAGAGAAACTATCCTCTTGTTGTGGAGTCTGTCTGAGAGGCGTTCAAGGACCGTCCAGAGTGTGGGGTCATGTTTGATTTGGTTGTTTGGGGGGGGGGGGGGGGGGGGGGGGTTCAGGTTCAGGTTGGAGTGCCGGTCAGGAGTCAGACCGGTGGTGAGCCGACGAACTCCGGCTGGTTGAACGGAGCTCATTTGCAGAATTTGGCTGAAATGTTGGAAATTTCCTGTATTAGAATTTTTAAGGTTTTCTTTTGTTTTTTTGTTTTTTTGGAGAGGCGTTCAAGGACGGTCCAGAGTGTCGGTCATGTGCGTGTTTGGAGTTTTCAGGTCTGAGTACCGGTCATCTGAACTTAAAAAAAAAACACAAAACAGTGAACCGTATGATGATTACAGCGATGCACAATCTATAGACACAAAACGGAAACCCTTAATATTAATACTTTCACAAATGTGTCCATTTTGGTTTTTTTTTTCTAATTTACTTAATATGCAAAAATCATCCAATGTACTACTTTATTTATTTATGTATTTATTTATTTATTTATTTTGCTGGGTTGATTCTTGAATGTTTTTTTTCTATTTCAAACATGTATAAAACATTTTTTTTAACTATTTGTACATACAAAAAAAGAAAAAGTAAAACAATAAGCAAAGAGCCATAACAAAACAAGGCACATTGTTCGAAAAAAGAACTTAAAGTCTTTGCATATTTTACTGTATTTGTAATACTTTTTTACTGAAATACGTTAACAAAATTAACAGCATTTACATTTTCTAAAGTTAATACAATTGAACAGAAATTTTTTTGTTTAATTACGTGACGTCATTCGTCGGCGACGTTGGCTGCAGGTACGCTATGAGACAAGTTTGCGTGTGAATTAGGATTTCTGGTATTTATTAAGCGAGTATCGGTACTCGGTATCGGCAAGTAGCTAAACAGTAATACTCGTCTGATATCGGTGCGTCCCGAAATGGAATCGTGAATGTCGTGAAATCGGACAAATAAACTACGCAAGCTGGATTATTTCTTCAGGTCTTCATCTCATAGTCGATGCCGAGGAGGAGGAGGAGGAGGAGGAGGAGGAGGAGGAGGAGGAAGAGGAGGAGGAAGAGCAGGGTCAAAAGCAGCGCCTCAGTTTCATCTTCATTACAGGAAATCTTTGCCAGTTTCTTCAGCGCCGGCGTCTCCGGCTCCACTTCCTCCCCGGGTAACGAACGAACGAGCGCCCGCCGCCGCCGCCGCCGCCATCGCAGCTTTAAACCTGCATCGCCACGGCGACGCCAGGACCCCGAGTTCTTCCTCATCCATATTCAATTCCTCTGGATTGGGGATGGTGACATATGGTTGGTGCTCACGCTGCATCTCCCCCTCCTCTGTACAACTGATACAAACTCCGAATTGGATTTAACACTTCAATTCCCCACTGACCAGCAAGGCTGACACAATTACTATGCTGGAGATGAGACACACACACACACACACACACACACACACACACACACACACACACACACACACACACACACACACACACACACTGGTGTAATCCAATTAGAAGACAGCCAGTGTTCATGCCGGTGTAGGTGCTGCCGGGATGTGTGTTGCAGAGACGCGCTTTTTTTGCGCTTGAAATTCATAACGCGAAAGTTTTTCAGATGTCTGTGTTTTTAAATGGAATAACATTCAAATTAGATAAACTCAGAAAATTGAAAACCTGGAAAGCCGGTGGATTTCATCTCGTCGCCGTCGCTTTTTTTTCTTTTCTTCTTTTTTGGCGGCCATCTGTCCCGCCGCAGAGGGAGACTTCCGGGAAGTAAACTTGACCTTTGAACTCTCCGCGGGGGTTGAAAGTGGAGGCGATTTACAAAGTGAAAGCACCTAATGGAGTCATATTTAAATAATATTCTCACAGCATTTGTCTTTGCCGGATAAATCCCATCAATTAAACACGCTCTGGCCTTGAATGTTGATTAATACTGTGCAAGTTACTGAACTACAACACTTGATTGCAGCTATTAGTTACTAAAGTAACTATTCAGCTTTTGCAGAGGTCCATAGGAAACTATAGTATTATAATAATTTACACATTTTGGAAATTTTCAATGTAAATAAGCCAATAATATTAAAATGATCATGATGACACTTTTCCAATCAGTTACTAAGGGTGTTGGTTGGTTTCATATAATAATACATTAATATGACTCTTGGAAATTAAACATTTTATTGGAGTTTTTTGCAGAACTTTTGCAGAAGTTGCAGAATTCCAACTTGCACCATAGACTCTAATATATAAGGAGGAAGTTGGTCAATATTATTGAATTCAAATGCTAGAGTTTGATTATTTCCAAAAATGTGTTTTACAATCTTCAAGGAATAACCGATATCAGGTTAAATAACCTTTTCAAAGCGATTTGAAAGCTTCATCGGTTGAAGTAATGTCCAATGTCTGCTGGGAACGCTCCATTCATCATGAACGTTCATCCATCTGACTGTGAAATTAAAGCTTTTCGCAAAAAACTATTAATCTCCAAGGATGATTTGTCATCATCCAAGGACCGATCCGTTGGATCTTGGAACGTTGGCGGCGAAACGTTTCCCGAATAAATTCCTTAAAAAAACTTCCCATGCAAAGCGAATGAGAGGCACCTCGATAAGGAGATGGGCCTCTGTTGCCATGGAGACGCTCCCCACCCAGCGACGTTTTTACCCGACCAACCTGGTTAGCATCGATATGCTAACGGCTATCGTGCTAGTGACGCAATCTCGGCTCCGCGATGAAATGTGGCGTTGGCGAAGGCGTGCGCTCTACCGAGTGTAGCTCTAGTTTAAAGTGCTATTTATGTTTGTAAATGTACTTTATTTCACAGTCAGGAGGGTTTACCGTTTCTGCGAATTAAAAACAACTTAATAGAAACGTTTCTATTCTTAGATGCTCGGGTCTTTTATTGTTGCACAATTTCACAACGTGTGTATGAGTTGAGCCGGAGGAATCTCGATGACCACATCAGACAAAGACCCTAACTGGAGCTCGCTGATGCCTCCCTTCATGTGAGCGTGCACGTGAGCGTGCACGTGAGCATGAGGACTGGTGTCGGGATCGATATCGTCTGGGGATCGATCGCCGGGGGTCGTTGAGGCGGCGGCTAACCGGGATCCAGATACCTGGTTGGAACAAAGTGCTGATTTAGTGGGACTTTATTGCCTCTGTGATGTTTAAACTCTCTCTTCTGCCAAATCCCCACGGCGCCGATCGAGTTTACAGGGTGGGGGGGTTGGGGGGGGGGGGAGTAGAGAACCAGATCTTGACAAACTTCCCCGTTGCACCGCGCGGTTTAATGGCTGACGCCCCATGATGTACGGCTCGGCGGCGCTCGTCCCGCTCCAAAGTTCAGCTCCCCGCTGAGCCGTGGATGAAAACAAATAAAAAGATGGTGCTTAATTCCCCGCCTTTAAAAGTCACGGTGGGGTGGCGAGGTGGGGTGGCGGCGTGGCGTGGCGGGGTGGCGAGGACGCTGCGAAAGGAAATCTGCCACCGAGGCATCGGCTTGGGTTTCACAACATTACATCACCTGTCTAATTGATCCGCTTGTTTGGGCTCATTTCATACCTGCATGGAAGTGCTGATGTAGGGGGTCTGCCCCCCCCAGGTGTGTGTGTGTGTGTGTGTGTGTGTGTGTGTGTGTGTGTGTGTGTGTGTGTGTGTGTGTGTGTGTGTGTGTGCAGAGGGAGGCAGGTATTAGCCCTGACAGATCGCACTGTTAATTGCTAATTGTGTTTCTCATTAGGCGCCGGGGTGACAGGTGTTGTTAGAGTGTTGTGAGTTCTTCCGGCGCTCTCCCGTGAATTGCCGCTCGCTCCCCGCGCGCCACGCCGCTGATCCGCCCGCTAATGGTTCCCCGGAGAACTCCCATCAGCCCCCGGGCTCGCTGCAGCGAGGGGTCGGCTTTAGCTACTGTGTAGCGGCGGCCGCCGCGCCGGGACGTCTCCCCGGCGGGGGGGGGGGCGCCGGCAGCTCGCTCTTCCTTTTCATCATCGGGACGGTCTTTTCCTCTTTTTCTCTTGTTTAAACGCCAAAGTCAAGTTGGGGCGCAGGAAAGATACTAAGATAAGATTGTGTACTTCATCATGTGACCGTCGTTCGTCTTAAGTCCCAAGAAAAGATGCAGAACGTCGCCAGATGTGGCCACTTCTGCACATCTTTTATCCTCACGCCCTTGAAAGGAGAATAAAATAGGTGTATGTTTAAAGAAATGGATAAATAAAAACATACATAAATAAATACATCCATACATAAATGAATAAATGTATAAATAAATAACTGAATAAATAACCGAATAAATACATAAATAAATAAATAAATAAATACACCAATACATAAATGAATAAATGTATAAATAAATTTATAAATAAAGAAATAAATAAATAAATAAATAAATAAATAAATAAATAAATAAATAAATAAATAAATAAATACTTAGTGAGGTGTCTGATTTTGGAATTTTACAAAAGATTTCTTATATATACAATAACTGCCATGTGTTTACGTTTTAGGGATGATGTACATGTATTTTCCTCATATTAAAATTTTTTCAGATGAAGACTAAACTAAAAAAAATAAATAAAAAGCAAAATCTTAAACTAACTCAAAACTTGTCCAGAAAAAGACAAGTTTTGTAACTTTCATCATAATGACCTTTGGAACATTTAGACTCAGTGAACTCGTATGTGGACACATTAGATGATAAATATGCATTTGTGGGACGAACGTAACGCACAAATAACGACTCTCACAACCTTCCAGTCAGACGATTATCACATCTATCATCAAATAATTTGGAACTTTTGTCTCATTTGGTAGGTTTTGAAAATCCCAGGTTGTTGTTTTTAGTTTGTTTACATACAATGGACATTTGGTTGTGTTATTAAAAACTAAATAACTTAAAATTAAAAGATCATTGAACACATCAGCATTAAAATGTTGATTTTCCTGATGTAAAGAGGAGTTAAATGGATAAGTGTGTGTGTGTGTGTGTGTGTGTGTGTGTGTGTGTGTGTACATAAACTCTTTGTCGTCCATATTATTTTTTTTTAAATCTCCACTGTCTCGCCGGGGGAACCCGAGATGTGAAAAGGCTCTTTTATTGGAGGTGGTAATTGCATCTTAGACCGTCAGTGAGGACACAAATTGTGTCCCGGTAAAGAGCCTGATGTGTGTTTTGAGGAAGGATAATGGACTTCTGCTTCATTTTTGTCGGATTCCTTACAAAAACATTTGCACTGATTTTTCTGCTCATCACGTGAAGGAAGTTTAAAAAAAAAACACACACACACACACAAAAAAGGCTATTTGGTGCAAAATGAGCAAACAGTCAGCTGGTTAGACGCCGCAGACTCTAAATTTTGGTAACGTGCCTCTGTTTACTGTCAGTTTTTGTCAGATTAGAGACATTTTTTTCCCCACATTTGGCAAAATAACCTGTTTTTCCTCCTTTTATAGCAGAAACAAGACAGTAAAAACCTCAAATTATAAGAAAAAAGCAGAAGCAAAGCCTCCTGCATGGACACTTTTAACTCTTTTTTCAGAGCGAACATGGCTGACAAATGGCACAATATTTGCTGTGTGTGTCTATTTGACATGGCGCAGCGCTAAAGTCCATCACATTGTAATTATTGGACGTGCTGAGACACTGTTGTCCACTTTTTCTTATTTTCAGCGTGAATAAAAACACAAATATATAATTAATTCAATAAAATAACAAGCAAATCACTGTAAAAAAAAGACCTCATTAAACATTTTTATGTCACACAGCACAATCATTAGTTTAATCATTAGATATGATGACGCAGTAATATTAATAACTAATAAACAGTAAATTCCTGTAAAACATCTATTATATCCTTGATAACTGGATATTTACAAGTTTATTTTAATGTTTTAGCATGATATGATGCAATTCTCCAGACTAGGGTTACCAACATTTTGAATTAGATTAATGGAACTACCGTAATATCTGGACTATCAGACTATCAGACTGTCTGAAAACCTAAAAACTCTAGAAGTGACACGTTGACATTCCAGGTCCAGCAAGCTGTAGTTCCAGAACCTTCTTTGAATGTGTTCCTCTCTCTACCCATCATGCTTTTAGCCCACGATCACTCTTTTTTTTCTCTCTTCATTACGGTAATAGTTTCTCTCCTTTTCTTTGTCCTTTCCACAACTTTCTCTCACACTGATGCTCCGTCTCCGTGTCATAGATTTCTTCGTAGACATGTGAACATGACACTTCCTAGAACCGCTCCGAGGCCACCTCCTCCTAGATTGCAGTCAAATTGCTACTGCGCACGCTCACCGTAGTAAACAGTTTTTCTGCACACGCTCAGTAGATGGACATTAACCAAAATGGCGGCCTCCAGAGTGTCATAACCTCAGTCCAGACTCTTGACTATCGCTGCATTTTCACTTGAAACGCTGTCACGTGAACGAGGCCTGAGTCAGTTCTCTATACAAGTCGCATCTCGGCTGCTAATCAACTAAGAACACCTGAGTCATATTTATGGTCTGTGTAATACGGTAATATGTATTTGTAGCTGTGTGTTTGTGGCTTCGGATCAATGTTCTTACTCGCCACGACCTACTGCAGCATTGATTTCCAGGACTATTTTTATAGAGCTCCAGAGTTTGTATCGTGCATTTGTGGGATGAGCAGCAGCTCTATAGAGCCGCGCTGCCTCCCGTGAGGATTTTCTGTATTTTGGTGCCATGTTTGGACGGAGCCAGGCTGCTCAGCGGCGTCGGCGGAGCCGAGGAGCCGGCGTCTGTCCTAATGAGACGAGCGCACGTTGCTCGGAGCAACAGTGTTTCTCACTGATGTGTTTTTAATAGTGTTGTGAAGGGCAATGGCTCAAACGGATCAAACACAAGAGCCTTGCTCTCATCTGTGAAACGCTTGTTAGCCGAATCGCTTCACCGCCGCCTTTTTTTCTTCTTCTTTTTTTTTTTTTTTTTTTTTTTTTAGCAGCGGCTTGAAGACGCTCACTTCCCACCAGTGTGCAGTTTGCATGTTCTCGAGCCTATCGACGGTGAAACGGGAGCGTGAGGCGAGGCTTATCCAGAATGAGAGGTTGATTGTTTTGTCGGCGGGCTAATTATTAGCGCTGCTCAGACCCTGGCGTACCTGCCTGGCGTGCTGCTTCTCTCTGTTGGGCCTTGTTGTCGCTGGCTACTAATTACAGCCGGAGGACGAGGCCTCTGGACGGCCGGGTTTCTGAGCGAGGCGCGTCCCCACGGTCCCCGTCCCTCATCGCCGTTATTAGCTGGGGCGTTGGCGCCACTCGGCAGCCATTATTAGCCCTGGTTGCCGCTGACTCACCGGCTGATACCTGGATGGGCGCCCAGGTGGATGCTCTTTGTCCCCCGGCGGCCTCGCGGGGATCCGCTGCAGCTCGGAGCGCTAATAATAATAATTACCCCTCTGAAGACGAGCGGGGGGGTCCCCACTCGCGCCGCCATGTTTACACTCGACTCCGGCTGCGTTTACCCCGGGGGGAGGGGGGGGAGGGGGGGGGTAAGACCCCGGCCCAGGATCACGTTTCGGTGGAGGACCAAACATCCCCGAGACGTCTGGTTTCCACACCGTCAAGGTGAGGCCGACGAGCGAGACGTGGCCCGGCGCCAGGCGATGACTCAGAGCAACGAGCGCCGCCGCCACCGCCTCAGAGGCCGGACCCGCCCCCCACCCCCCCCCGTCCCGGGATCAGGCGGCAAGGGATTCACACAAAGAGACTCTGGAACCACAGAGGAATCCAGACACGTCGTCCCAGAGACACTGGAGCAACCTGTTTCTTTTTATAATACATGAGGCTTCTGCGCACACAATTCACGCCTCCTTCAGGTGTCAACGCCGCCGCCGCCGCCGCCGCCACCGCCGCCGCCGCCGGCCGACAATCAAATTCATGAGATGTAAAATGGAAATTGCACATTTTTTTTAACCAGTGAGAGGTTGAATGTTATCGACTCGTGTTGCGCTTGTCTTTGTTCACGGTTTTGCTCTTTTTCAATTGTAGTTCAGTGGTTTTCCATGGGGGGGGGGGGGGGGGGGGATTTTTCCTTTTCCTTTTGATTTTAAAAGAACAACTTAAAAAAAAAGAATGATTTTGCTCCATGTTCTTACAAACCGCCGCTGGCTTGGATGCTAATGCTAATGCTACATTACTAGCAGGCACTTCCGCTACAGCGCCACGTTTTGGTTTTATGTTTTGTTGCTATAACAGTTTACATGATCTCAAGTGAAAACACAAAACTTTAGTTGCATTTTTGAATGCCTGCTTTTTTTTTGGGGGGGGGGGGGGGGGGACTGAAAACGCAACTTTTTGAAAACGGCTCCCACCGTGGAACTTGTGGCAAGTATAGAAAGTAAGAATAAGACAGATATCGTCCAAAGAGAAACACCAAGCCTCACAACTTCATATTTAACATTGTAATGGAGGCTAGAATAGAAAGAAAAATGTGGCTAAATAAAAGAAGAGAGTAAATACTGCTGACCTGACCACTACTGCAGGTTATGCAGGAAACACTGTTGTGTTTGTCATAAGAAAGCTTTCCCGCTAAAATACATGCTTGACTCGCTGATGGAAGTTTTGTTTGATACCAGCATGAATCAGTTGGCGGACCGTCGCCATGGCGACAGACTTTAGACCCAGTCGTTGGACATCCAACATGGTTCACCCTGAAACTCCTGGCGTCTTTGACCCTTTGACCTTTTGTGACGTTTGTACTTCACATGACTTCTTGCTGCTTTGCAGACGACAGCATCAGGAACACACACACGCACGCACGCACGCGCGCACACACACACACACACACACACACACACACACACACACACACACACACACACACACACAGCAGCTCCCCACTGAAGGTGAGTTCACACCTCTGGGGATCTCTTTATTTTCCAGCGCACACAGCAGATCCGTCCAGTGCCAATTAGCTGATTATCTACGCTAACGACTTCACCAACAACTTTTTCACCGACTGACTGACTGACTGACTGACTGACTGACTGACTGACTGACGGGTAAACACCTTGTGATTTTTACAGAGACTTTATGAATGATGACCAGTTAGTGTCACGTTCTCATGTCAGTCCACTAATGAAGACGTCAAGATGACCTGTCGGTTTAATTTCTGAAATCAGCTTCGTGTATGTCGTCCCTTTTTTTTAATTTTTTTATTTATATCAATAAGACTGAATTCTGTCATATTCCAGTTGACATGAGCACTGAGTAAACCAGTGGGAACGTAGTGACATTAATGTGACCATGTTGCTCTTCTACCCTTCGCCTCCCAAGACGTCGTGACGCTTCGTGAGCTGACGTCACAGTCGTTCAGCGAATCTCCCACTCCAGAAGTAACCTGATGATGAGTCGTTTACGTTCACCGTGATCGGATCAAAAACCGGACGACTACCTCCCGACGATCCCGATTCCAATCCGATGGTGCAAATACAATCAGGCCAAAAAGTAGTCGGATTACTTTTGGTCCATTTAACCACAGCTAATGACTTGAGGATTGCAATATTTCCTTGACGACATTGGGAGTGTCATGTTTCCATGGCGACTGACAATGATGTTCAGTAGTCAGTGACAACTGAACATAACAACATGACAACATTGGGAAACCTGACGTTTCCATGACGACACAACATGACAACATGGGGAAACCTGACGTTTCCATGACGACACAACATGACAACATTGGGAAACCTGACGTTTCCATGACAACACAACATGACAACATTGGGAAACCTGACGTTTCCATGACTACACAACATGACAACATTGGGAAACCTGACGTTTCCATGACAACACAACATGACAACATTGGGAAACCTGACGTTTCCATGACGACACAACATGACAACATGGGGAAACCTGACGTTTCCATGACGACACAACATGACAACATTGGGAAACCTGACGTTTCCATGACAACACAACATGACAACATTGGGAAACCTGACGTTTCCATGACTACACAACATGACAACATTGGGAAACCTGACGTTTCCATGACAACACAACATGACAACATTGGGAAACCTGACGTTTCCATGACTACACAACATGACAGCATGGAAAAAGGGGTATTTCCATGACAATAAAGTGTGACACCATAGGGAGTGACATTTTTCCATGACTACTGACGGTGTCTCCATGGGAAACCTGACGTTTCCACGAGAACAGAGCGTGGCCACATCAGAAACCTGACACGTCTGTGGCTGAGCGTGATGATGTAGTGAGTGTCGTGTGTCGTGCGAGAAAAAAAGCTCTGAAGAAAAATGAACAGTCAACAAACAGGCACGTGTGTGTTTAATGTTATGAGTCACTATAGTGTCTTATTTGTGTTTTTTATTTCAAGCAACCTGAAAACAGCAAGCAACATCTATGCTAATGCTAGCTGCAGTTTTCAAAGTACTGTAGCCGCTAACGTCCTCCGCCTGAAGGTCCTGGCTCAGACCTGCCCCCGTTTATAAGAGTTGAACAGGAAAATAAAACTGAGTGAGTGAGAAACGTTTCCAGTTGGTCGACTTTCAGAGAAAAATGCATCAGTGCACTTTGTTATGAGGTGAAGCAGTAACTCACCATTAATAATTTAAAGAAAAATCTGTTACCAAACCATCAGAGGTTGAAAACATTGAAGCTCATCTGCTTGTTTGGTCATTATTGAAAAAAATAAAAAAGGTCCTCTGTATGCAGAAAATATATTATTAAAATAATGTATCAACGGGACATCTGAATATTTAGCTTGAAGTCAAATTTAGGTTTTCTTGTATGTGTTTTATTAAAGTACAGAAGCAACAGTGGGCAAAACAACTTTTTACGTTATGCTTAAATATAGTTTATTTACTCATAGTGAGTAAAAATCAATGGAAATACACATTTTAATCAGAACAAGTCTTTGTGTTGTTTCATAAGTCTTTATAAACCTGAAGTATTTGAATCAAGTAACTAAATTAAAAGCAACACAACAACTAAACAACCACTAAATGAAGTTGTTTTTATTTACATTTTTGATGATTTCCTTAAAAAAAACTTGTTTAGTACTACATACATCCTTGAATGAAAAAAAATAGACTTTAATAGCACAATAGAAGATTTAAAAACATGATTTTAAATGTGTAAAATTGAAACTAATGGTGAAAAAAAAAAACATTCACTTGCCATTTCCTGTGCTTGCATTCCAAAATAAATGCAAACTTTTTAAAATGTGAATTATTTCTGTCAAAACCTGAAGGACACGGAGTTAAAACTGAGTCAGTATTGTTCCTTTCAGGACAGAATCATGTTATTTTTAACACAAAATTAATGGTTGGGAGCATTTCATAGGTATATAAATGGAATAAAAAGGTCTTTCTGTAAACATTTTGATCTTCTGAGCTTCATTAATGTCCGTCTGGATTCTTCTAGTTCAGTTTGCACGTGTGAAATGGAACTCGCCGTGTCTTTATTGTTGAGTGAACTCCTCTCGCCCTGATACAACGTCGCCCTGCTGACTAATACTCTGACAGGGCTGATGGTGATTCGGGACACAGTTTTAATATTCGGGTTTCTAAATGACGCAGTCCCCCCCGCCCCCCTCTCTTGACTTTCCAGGAGGCCGACACTGATCCCTGATCGTGATCGCCGCTCTCGGCGCCCGCAGAAGGTTCGCCGCCCACTTAGTGAGCCGTCCTGAAGCGGCGCCGGGTGTGAACGCAGCGCCGCCGTGATGCGATGTGACAGCAGATCCCTGAGCAAGGCTGAGGTGTCCACACACATCTTTGTCCCTGTCACACACACACACACACACACACACACACACACACACACACACACACACACACACACGGGCCTACGTCACCCCGCTCCTGCACATGCATGCTAATATCTGTACGTGCTTCACTAAACCCTGACGTTCTCTCAACTAAACAAACTCGACACACATATTATGCACACTATTACCTCAATTAACCTGAAGCGCTTGACGAGGCAACTTGTCGTGACGGTGAATGTCGGAACTCCTGGTTCTCAATCCGAGGTCCTGGACCCCCTCCGCGGTCTGGACGTAGTACGAAACTACCGGGCGTTCCTCTGTACTGCTTCACTGTAATGTTTATTTTATGGAGAAAAAAACCCCTAATAATTGATTAAGGCTTTTACATGTTAATCTGTGGTGCAACATTCAAACAGTTACGGTAAATTAACTTGTGTATATAGACACATGTACCGTATTCCCTATAATATAAGTCCCCTTTTGTTGTTGTTTGTTTGGCTGTTATCTGATCACTTTTCTTTTTCCAGTATATTTAATTGTTGAAAATTACCATGATAAAAATATTACTTTTGTACCATCAAGATGAGATGACCGTCAGGATTTCAGTGTGTCTTGAGATTTACCTTAATGAATGTACTTCATTTAGTTCAAATATAAACTATATTATAGCTTAAAAGGAAAGGGGTAAAAAGAGACAAGAAAATAGAAAAAAAAAGGTAAAAAGTGGTTGAATCGAATCTGTTCGATATCAGTTATTGGACAATAGGAGAGAAAGACGTAAAGAAACCGTATTTACTGGACTATAAGTCACTCCTTTTTTTTTGGTTGTTTGACCTGTCAGGAGACTTTTATGAAAAAGCGACTTATATGTCAGCACATACAATGTTTGACCACTAGATGTCACTGGATGACAACAGAATGCTGCTACAGCACCACAGAAAATAACCTTCCCTTGTCACCGTATTTGACTGACGGAGCAAGAACAATGTCAAATGAAGAAGTTGCACAAGGGAACGTGAACTAAAAACAAAAGTTGAGGGAGAGCGGCGAAGACAAATTTAACAAATTGACAATTTCAGTGTGAAAGAAAAGTAACATATATAATATATTATCCATCATGAATCATTACATTATCATAACATCACGCAGCCACAAACTTACTTTGCATGTTGTTTTCTTCTTGTAGATACACGTCACGACCATTAGGTGCGGTAATGTAGAATTTGTACATAAGAGGAGAAATTCCTCAAACTTTAACTCTTATTTCTTCCACAATGGCCGATCGGATTCTCTAAGCTCGGGGGAAAGGAGAAACATCCTCAAAGGTTTTGTCTCGACGTGCGTGGAGATGATTGACGTCTCCACCGCGGTTCCCACCCTCGTTCCCCCTCAGATCCATCATGGCTGCCTCCATTTTTTTTTTTTTTTGTTGCCAAAATTAGGATTTTTTTTGGCTCCGGTCGCTGCCAAGATGGCAGCACGCAGTGATCCCAAATCCAGACTTCAAAACCTCCCAGATCATCTGGGACGTCGCAGATGCTGCATCCATGTTTTTCTACACTGTATATTTCAAATACAATTAAAACTAAGAGCAGCAGCGACTCCGTGCCACCGAATCATCTGCCCATCAAGTGATGGAGCGTTAATGAAACTCTGCACTGCAGAGAACCAAGGGGGTTTCTATGTGAAGTACCATTACCTCATGGCTACTGCTATTATATATATATATATATATATATATATATATATATATATATATATATATATATATAGGAATGTGGCCATGAGGTAATGGTACTTCACATAGAAACCCCCTTGGTTCTCTAGAGAATATATATATATATATATATATATATATATATATATATATATATATATATATATATATATATATAGTGTATTATACCATAACATTACAAGTTACAAGTCAGATATAGTTACTTTGTCTTCTTACTGTTGCAGAGATCTGTTTAATCCAGATTATAGAGCATCTTCCTCCTCTAACATCCGATTATAGAGCATCTTCCTCCTCTAACATCAGATTATAGAGCATCTTCCTCCTCTAACATCAGATTATAGAGCATCTTCCTCCTCTAACATCAAATTATAGAGCATCTTCCTCCTCTAACATCAGATTATAGAGCATCTTCCTCCTCTAATGTCAGATTATAGAACATCTTCCTCCTCTAACATCAGATTATAGAGCATCTTCCTCCTCTAGCATCCAGATTATAGAGCATCTTCCTCCTCTAACATCAGATTATAGAGCATCTTCCTCCTCTACCATCAGATTATAGAGCATCTTCCTCCTCTAGCATCCAGATTATAGAGCATCTTCCTCCTCTAGCATCCAGATTATAGAGCATCTTCCTCCCACAGTACTATAATACTATAATCCAGCTATTTGAACATTACTGGAAAAAGGCCTAACATAGATTCCAAATCAACAAGTTACTCTCATTATATTGTAACTAGTAAAACAAGAGTAGTCTCATTGACAGAAGTAACTAATACTTCCAATGAAGCAATGGCTTATTACTGACGAGACAAATTGTCTATAAACACCCTCAAAAAAAAAGTTCCTTTTTTTTTACCTGACGTCATAGGCCATTTATCACCCCCCCCCCCAACCTCGCAGCAGTCCCCCCCCCCCCCCCCCCCCCCCCCCCCTTATCAATCAGCAGACCCCCCCCTTCTAGCGAACACTGTTTAAACAACCCGGTAAACATGTCTGTCTTCATTCATTACCCTGCTTCTCATCATGATCAAGCCTCCCGATTTAATGAGGCAAATAGATATTTCTGCGGTGATTGTCTCGCTCTCCCACAAAGTATTAAGACTATTAAATGGACACATCTGTTTTTAATTAGGAGCTAAAGTCACCTCGACGCTGCCTTCCATGTTAATGGACTCCGACTCCATCAAGGCTCCACCGAGCCTGACAAACAATGGCGCCGTAAACAAAAGGGGCCGCCGGAGCGTTTGGGCTCGGAGGAGGCCGCCGCTCCTCCATCCAGGGGTTTCACACAGTTCAGAGTGTGAAAACGTGTCACTGGCGCTCTCTGCAGGTTTACGCCTGGGGGGTGAAACATGAGGCCTGCGGGCCCAAACTGGCCCGACAACAAGCTCAAAAAACAGAGGAAAATGGAAATAAACATATATATTCTTTACTTTTTTTTAAAACAACACCCATAATGCAACAGCTTGTAGGATATAACTTAGTTTTTTTTTCATTTCTTTGGACATCACGCTGAATTTTGCACCACAAAGTTTCTTCGGAATTGACTTTATGTTGCGTTTGTCATCAATTTGTTGTGTTGTTCCACCTTCCTGCAGAGGTGGAACATGAAAACTCCACGTGGGGAAAAACCTCCAGTGGAACCTGAGCCTCCAAATACGGCGAAGACGCTCACATTCTGACTTTTATTCAAATGAATCTTGATCAAATCAAACTTTAATCAGCAGCTTCTCTCGGAGGCTCGCCGGTCGACGACTTTCAGTTTTGTTCACGACGCTGCAGAGAAAGAAAGAAAAAATAGAAAAGGTTAAAAAATCCCAGTTTACACGTGTTTGCATATGAAAACAAGTTGCACCAACAGCCTCCAAAGGCAAAGTTGTACAACGGGAAGTGTCACCTGGCGCTCCAGAGGCCGTGACATCGACCCCTCCCCCGCCGCCCCGCGCCATCCACCCGCGGCGTGTCGCGCTGAAAGGTTAATTCCCGACTTATTTTTGTTTCTTTATTCATTTATTTATTTTTCCCCTCCTGTAGAAAGGGCCATATGCTCACAGCGCCACGGCGGCGTCTCCCTGGCGGAGGGGAGCCGCGGTGCATTGTGGGGGCAGGTTACTGGCGTCCCCCCGGCGAGGAGGCGAGGAGGAAGTGGGCAGGTGTGTAACTCTGGGAGGAAGATCCCAGCAGAATAAGACGTGATTAGATGGAAAGCTCACCAGCAGCTTCAGGGGGGGAAGGAGAGAGGGAAGGAGAGAGTGAAGGAGAGAGGGAAGGAGAGAGAGGAGGAGAGAGAGGTGGTGTGTGAGCGCCACCTGCCATCTAGTGGACATCACGTGCATGTGCACATTTTGAACAGACTGATCAGAAAAGGCCTTTTTTCTCCTTTTTTGACTCGTGACGCGACTTTCAGCACAAATTTTACCCCCTGAACGCGCTCAAATAGTGATCACATTTGGCACACTCATCAAAACGGGCGACAAAATTAAGGAAATGTAAAAAAATAACGCCAGAATGCTAAAACGTCTCTCTCGCGCCACCGAGAAACACTAAAACGGCCACCACAGCCTGAAGGAATGTTGTAGGGAGATCAAACCAAAACTAGATTTCTCGTCTTGTTAAGATCCAACAAACCCCTGACCTGAATTCAACAGGAAGTCTGCAATTTGCCTTCCAAAGTAAGATTTTTAGCCAAAAAAAGGCCCTCAGGCAGCTTTGAGGCCATATTTTACCCCTTAAACACTCAACTCGTGATCAAATTTGGCACACTCATCAAAACGGGCAAAAGAATTAAGGAAATGTACAAATTAACCCCCAGAGTGCCAAAATGTACTCTTTAGCGCCACCTAGAAACACTAAAAGGGTCACCACGGCCTGCTGGAATGTCGCAGGGAGATCAAACCAAAACTCAATAGTTCGTCTCATCAAGATCTAAAAGTCACGCTCCGATACCCCGGACCTAAATCCAACAGGAAGTCCGCAATTTGCCTTTCAAATTACGATTTGCACATGTTATCTCCTCTGAGGGCAAATATCGTATCGGCTTCAAAACACTATTAAATGACAGAGGAGACTCTCCTGCTCAATGATCTAGATCAGTCGAGCAGCTTTGTTTTTATTAGCCATCAGAGTTCTGACTGATGAATTTTATTGTTTAAAGGACCCATATTATACTAAATGGACTTTTCTGTGCTTTAAACATCATAAAAGTGTTATTTGGGGTTCAGATAATCCCCAAAGTGGTTTTTCATTGATTCCCTCCAGCTTGAGTTCACAGCATCTTGCTCTGTTCTACCTGGTGGAGGAGCTCAACACCTTGATTCTATTTGATGACGTGGGACCACCTTGCTGACGTCACAGAGCTGGAGAAGCCCCGCCTCCAGGAAGATTGACATGTGGAGAAACCAAAACAAGACACGCCCACTATCTCAGTCTCTGCTGCTTCACATTGAACTGCTGGTTTTGTTGTGTCCAGAACTGTTTTCACCTTCATGTCCATGAGAAAGTATGTGTCACCTCAATCCAAGAAATAACTATAATTTCACTAGTTGTGAGTGTTGTATACTGTATCACCCACATTATTATCCCACATGAGCACAGGATGGACTGTGAAACATGAAATATAGACAAATGTGGGTCCTTAATCGTGTGCAGTTTATTCTATTAGCACTTTCACGTGATCAAATTGGTTTAGACCCTCCTGGTCGAAGTTCAAATTTACTGTCATTGTTTTGTAAAACGGGTGCATTTATCACAAATTACAAGTTAAATCATATTTGAATTTAGTTGTTTGTTAAGATCTGTATTAATTGTTCACACCTTTCAGAAACCGTTAATCTTACCAAGCTGTTTTATGGGAAGCGACTCAACTTGGTATTATAAACAAGTACGTGTGCGTGTGTGTGTGTGTGTGCGTGCGTGCGTGCGTGCGTGTGCGTGTGTGTGTGCGTGTGTGTGCTGTTGTCATCCTTCTTCCTCTTCAGCAGTGCTAACCGTGTGTTAGTTGCACATGATGTAAATAATAAAAGCCTCACACCAGTTGATGTGTGCTTCCGGGCAGAAATGTGCTGAGTTGGCTCGTCTGCTAAATGACCAGCACGACAGATTAAAGCAGGTCATGGTTGTATTTAGCAAAAAGAAATGCTGTGTGGCCAGAATGCAGCTGATGCAGTCAGCTGTTCGACTCCCACACCGGCTGCGCGCCAAGCTGCAACGCTCGCCTTCAACCACCAGGTGGCAGCAAATAATCACTTTATAATATCCGCGCCTCCAACTGGTGTTTCCCTTCATGTGTAGAGTGAAACCTGTGGACCGCCGCTGGTTTCTGTTTATGTAAAAACATTAAATCTGGTTAGCACTTTTCGCAGTTTATTTTAATTAATTAACCTTCAAGGTACGACATGTCAGTTTGAGTGGCGAGCAGACGACGGCTCGTATTAAACAATATAAAGAAGAGCTTTGCGGCCCGTCCACACCCTGAAACCACTTCACCTCAACCAAATGTTTTTGTCCTGTCGTCCACAAGAGCCGGTTTTAGAAGCACGAAGATGTTTTTTTTTAACACGGGCAGCAGAGGGGGGAAATTCTAAAACCCCGGCTCGTCGGGAAAAAATGATCATCACGTTCCGTGATGTCATCAAATAATCACAACAATCAGGGACTACAAGCTCCGTAGAGCTGCATAGAGCTACATGACGCTAACAGCAGGAAGAGCCCAGCCGTAGACCTATAGAACTAGGATTATATATGGTTTATGACCAGGACACTACTTCTAAAGTTCTATGTGCTTTCTTTTTCTGTGTTTTTGGTATGTTTGAGTCACAGCGCCCCTAAAGGCCTGGCAGGTGTACTACAGGTCCTGAAGCCTCGTGTTGAGCAGCGTTCATAATGAGGTGTGGACGGAGGCTGGAGGAGAAAGAAGATGTTTTTCTCGTCGTGTGGACGAACCCTTAATTGGTGGGAAGGGATTTTAATGCTCAGCCAAACTGTTGTGAAAACACAATTTCTGTTGCTTCCTCTTTTTCTCTCGCCAAACAAACGGTTATTGTACCATCAAGTTTCCGCTCTCTCTCTCTCTCTCTCTCTCTCTCTCTCTCTCTCTCTCTCTCTCTCTCTCTCTCTCTCTCTCTCTCTCTCTCTCTCTCTCTCTTCCCCCCCTTCAAACAATGGATGAGAACTCAGACAGGAACCAGCTGCATCAGCATTCATGAACATCTGTCCGGGGCTTCATCGGCTTGCTGGCGGTTCTAATCAAGTCAGAGGAGAGTCGGCCCTCGCTCGCCCTCGCTTGCCCTCGCTCGCCCTCGCTCGCCATCGCTTGCCCTCAACCGCCTCCAACTGAGGCCGGATGTCATTCCTCCGCCGTCGTAGCCCATGGCGCTCCTCTTGACCATCACACCCGTGCCAGGCGGCGCCGCGGGGTTCTGGCGGTTCTGGCGGTTCTGGCGGCGGTCCAAGCAGAGTCACGGTGTTCAGTAGCAAGAACAAGTTGTTATTGTGTCCAGCTCTGAGAAACACGGCGGCGCTGCAGCGGGACATTGTCCCCCGACAAGCCGGGGTCACTGGAGCTCCACTTCCTTCCTCAAACCGCCGCCGGCTGAAACCAGTCGCACCGTCACATCCCTGGAAGCTCCAGGTCGCCGGGATTTACGACGCGGCGTAGAAACGTGAAGTGAAACGCCTTGAACAGAACAATGAGAACGTTTTAGCTTTGTCATATAAGATGTTCGATTTGGGTTTGATTGTTTTTAACAGTGAAAACTAGTAGTAGTAAAAGTAGTCTAGTACTTTTTTTATTTCATTTATTTCAGGCATGTCGCATTTCAAACATTTTGTGCAAGTACATACATAACCGACATCCTTATGTACACACACATACATCTCCAAAAATATATACACATTTGATGATAATAAATAATTTAATTATACATTATGAAAATATATTTATTCAAAATACATAATCTATGTTTAAGGACACCAACACATACTTCATCAACATGCAGATACACAGACGCCACATCTATCTGATTAACGGGCCTGAAAGGTCGTAGGAAGAAGTAAACTTAATAGTTTCTTCAGTCAAAAATACACAAGGCAACAGCAAAGACAAACAAGAAGACAAACGGAGGGTTAAGTATGAAGTGAAACTTATAATAACTACATAATGTATATAAAGCTTCTGCAGTCAAAGCAACGGAAACAAAAAAAAAACAAGAAGAAAAACACATTTTCTTTGCGTTTCCTGAGGAACCAAACATAAACTGACCTTCCTGAACTTGATATTTTTCAAAAGTATCGAGCTTTAACCGCCTTGTTTTAAGCGTGTCCGATGTTTTTTTAAGTTACCGTCCAAGTTGTTCCAAAAACCAACCCTTCGTACAGAAAAGCATCTACTTTTCTCCTTTTATTTGTTCTTGCCTTATTTTTAACAAAAAGCCCAGTAACCCCGAGGCTATATCGACTCTCTATGTTCTATTTGCACATTTATATGATGATAATAGTTGATAATAATCCTCTCAGATTACAGTAAAGCTCCTTGTGCCACCATGAACACGCCACATCTGGAGTTTATGTCCAGTTTTGTGGTCATTTATCCAAAAGATGGATGTCGTTTACAGCAAAAAAAAATAAAAAATACCCAAACAATTTGATAAATAAAAGTCGATTTCAAAACAAAAAAAGCTTTACAAGATTATTTATATTCATGTGTTCGTGGCTTTAGTTTTTCTTTTCTTTTTTTTATCAGCGTGTCCTTACGTGGCAAGATGTGCGGAAAAATTTGATTTATTTTTTTTCCCAATTTTTAATGACGGAGGCTTTTATTTTGACACATAAATAGGCAGGAGGATATGAGGCACGCAAAGCTCTCCATTCATGCTTGCAATATTCAAATTATTAAACTAAATTGAACTAAACAACATAAACACAACACTACAGGACGATTAGAACCCACAATAACAACATTTTAAGGCCAAACAACGCAAACTCCCAGGGTGCATTGCAGCAGTTGCGTCCTGGCCATTGGCTCTGCCATTGCTACAATGTGATGAAAAACTACAGTCGCATGCAACAAAACAGCAACATATTAATTGCAGATGTCCGTCGTAGAGATGAGCTTGTGACAGATCCAAGGTAAAGTGGATTCACACGCAGACGCTGCTTCTTCCCTGCAGCTCATTTGGCCGCTGTGGCGGCAATAATGGAGGCGCTGAAGTGGCGTCTCGGAGGAGCGCCGCTGTTTGAGAGGCCGGCGATGAAGCCTTCCAGCTCATCAGCAGAGATCAATAAACAGGTTGATAAGTCCATCGATTGCTTAAATTCCCGTGTGAAAGATGTCGCACTGATGGAGCGGCTGCTTCCTGTTTCAGCTCTCCACGACTGACGCTCACGTCTGATTTCAAATTAAAGGACAATTCTGCTTTATTAGGCCTGAAATGACTGGTTATGTGACGGCTCTGTGTCGCCCTGACCTCTGACCTGTGGGGGCTTGTGTCACGTCAGGATGGAAAAGGAGGTCTCCATTCGGGATGTGTTGTTTTTTGTTGTTGTTTTTTTTTACTTTTATTTCTATTCTATTGTATTTTATAATATTCCAAGGTACCAGATTGCTGCAACAAAACAATTTCCCTTCGGGGATGAATTAAGTAATTATCTTATCTTATCTTATCTTAATTCAGGTTCTGTTTAGTGGAAGTGAGGTCGTGGTTACAGATCAGGTTATAGTGAGTCTGCAAGGAATAATGGAAGTCAATGTACTGGCTTCTTAAGAGCACAGAAACGCAGTGTGTGTGTGTGTGTGTGTGTGTGTGTGTGTGTGTGTGTGTGTGTGTGTGTGTGTGTGTGTGTGTGTGTGTGTGTGTGTGTGTGTGTGTGTGTGTGTGTGTGTCTGCATTAATCCATCGTTCAAACACATTTTCATGACTTTAAACCTTGGTTTTCTTTTTGCGTTCACTTAAACTAAAGTTTAGAAGGAAAAAAAAATCCACAGATGGGAGATGATGTGAATCATTTCAGCTGATCAATAAATCCACCGGTCACTTTGGCCCTGCGAGCGATTTCAGGTCCAGTAGAAGGTCAGAGTTCACCGAGGTCCTGTCGATAGCAGCACTCTCATAAATAAATCAATATGTGAAATGCATGTCACAGGATGAAACTGACCTTTTACTAAGACGTTTATTTCTGTTTGTTTTTGTTCTTTCAGGTCAAACTGAACGTGCTGAATACAATGACAACCCTGTGAAACACACCAGGCACTATAGACGAGCAATAATAGAAATGTTCTGGTCATTTTGATATGAAAAACATTTCTCTGGCAGATTTCCTGCCGGTTCTTCAGTTGTTGGTTGAAATTTTACAGTAACGAGAGGAAAATCCTTCTTTCTATGGAATTCTATGAATAGTTTTAAAACAGAGCAAGTCTAAATAAGGTTTCTATTTAATTCTGTCACTTATCCGAAAAATAACATGCAAAAACAATTTATAATGATTCTATAGATTGGAAAGGTAAAAGTGTATACAGATTTATAATGATTCTATAGTTTTCAAAAGTAAAAGTTGATGCATATTTTTAGAAATTTTATAGATTTTAAAAGTAAAAGTGTATACAGATTTATATACATTCTATAGATTTTAAAAGTAAAAGTGTATACAGATTAATATACATTCTATAGATTTTAAATTGGTTGTGCTTTGTGTATTAAGCTTCAGTGTGTTTGTTAATGTGGAGCCTGTTTTTGTTTTGTTGTTGATCTTTTGTTGTTGTATATGGCTGCTGAATAGTCATCCATCCATCCCTCCATCCCCCGATCCATCCATCCATCCATCCATCCATCCCTCCATCTCCCCATCCATCCATCCATCCATCCATCCCCCCATCCATCCCTCTGTTCTGTGTTGGTAACAGAATGTGTTTGAGAGGATACCAGAGGGTGTGAAGTCTTTCCTGGAAGTATTCTGAATGGTTTTCCATGGAAAAGATGAAGTGAAAACCAAGACAGAGTAAATACACCTTTACTCAAACCCATGTGTCCTTTCTGGACGAGCCTCCGGGCTCTCAACTTAGTTTTGAGTAGTGTCATTTCCAGATGATCTTGTTTTTGCTCATGCACCAGTGCGACTTACAGTCGTGATGTTTTCTTCTTCATGTTATTTTTTTGACAGATGTTTGTCCACCACGCCGGCTGAGGTCGACTGAACACTGCAACTCTCTTTCAGTCTCCTCGTCGGGGCAGAAATGTCGCCGTCGCAGCGGCGTGGCGAGTCCGGAGGAAGGCCTCAGAGAGGATATCCGAGGACGAGGTCCGATGGCGAACCTGGTGGACTGAAGAAAGTGAGTGAAGGCAGGATGAACGTGCCGCGGATGGATTCACTGACCTTTCTCTGCCCCGGGAGCCTCGTCTGCCCTGGCTGAGCAAAACGCCTGTGAGTCGAGAAGCAGGGACACGTTGATCATCCCAATACGTCCAGATCAAGAGTTTTACACTCATACACACATTTCTAGCTTGTTTAACGGTCTGAGGCCTTTTGTAAATACACAGGCAAATTAGTCTTGAACTTGAAAAATTATATATTTATATAAAAAAAGTAAAAAATTCCCCTCTCGCCCTCCGCAGGCGGTCACCTGTTGTTCTATTCCAAGCTCGGGTCCTCTACCAGAGGCCTGGGAGCTTGAGGGTCCTGGTCCTCTACCAGAGGCCTGGGAGCTTGAGGGTCCTGCGCAGTATCTTTGCTGTTCCAAGTACTGCACTTTTCTGGACTGAGATGTCCGAGGTGGTTCCAGGGATCTGCTGGAGCCACTCCTCCAGTTTGGGGGTTACTGCCCCGAGGGCACTACTGTCACCTTCACCTTCCAAGCCTCTCCAGCTCCTCTCTGAGCCCTTGGTATTTCTCAAGTTTCTTATGTTCCTTCTTTCTGATGTTCCATCACTTGGTATTGCTACATCCACCACCATGGCTTTCCTCTGCCCTTTATCAACCACCACGATGTCTGGTTGGTTCACCATTACCATCCTGTCTGTCTGTAGCTGGAAGTCCCACAGGATCTTCATCGGTCATTCTCCACCACCTTTGGGGGTGTCTCCCACTGTGACCTTGGGGTTACCAGACCATACTCCGCACAGATGTTTGGGTACACTATGCCAGCCACTTGGTTATGGCATTCCATGTATGCTTTCCCAGCCAGCATCTTGCACCCTGCAGTTCTGTGGTGGATTGTCTCAGGTGCCTCTTTGCACAGTCTACACCTTGGGTCTTGTCTGGTGTGGTAGATCTGGGCTTCTATGGCTCTGGTGCTCAGAGCCTGCTCCTGTGCAGCCAGGATGAGGGCCTCTGTGCTGTCCTGTAGGCCAGCCCTCTCTAGCCATTGGGAGGACTTCTTGAGATCAGCCACTTCAGTTATGTTCCGGTGGTACATCCCATGTAGGGGCTTGTCCTCCCATGATGGTCCCTCTTCCAGCACCTCCTCATCTCGCCATTGTCTGAGACTTTCGTTGAGTATGTCATCCGTTGGAGCCCTGTCCTTGATGTACGTATGGAGCTTGGATGTTTCATCCTGGATAGTGGCTCTCACGCTCACTAGTCCTCGGCCTCCTTCCTTACAGCTAGCATACAGTCTCAAGGTGCTGGATTTGGGATGGAACCCACCATGCATGGTAAGGAGCTTTCGTGTCTTAACATCCGTGGTCTGTATCTCATCCTTTGGCCACCTTATTATACCCGCAGGGTACCTGATCACTGGCAGGGCGTAGCTGTTTATTGCCCTGGACTTGTTCTTGCCATTGAGCTGGCTTCTTAGGACTTGCCTCACTCGCTGGAGGTATTTGGCCGTTGCCGCTTTCCTTGTTGCCTGTTCAAGGTTGCCATTTGCCTGTGGTATTCCCAAGTACTGGGAGTGAGAACCCTTCAGTGTGGACTACCTTGCCTCACTTTGTTACCATCCTACTACATTTCTCGAGCCCGACGCGAATGACATCCCAATGTCATTGCTGTAGATCCTGGTGGTGTGGATCAGGGAGTCTATGTCCCGTTCGCTCTTATATATATATATATATATATATATATATATAAACAAATACAACTAGATATTAGACAAATCAAGATAGACCTTTGAAATATCTACTGTATATATATACGAGTAGATGTAGACTTAAATATTTGGGTACGGTAGTTAAGGTTTATACTAAGGGTCTTAGGATTCCATGGAGATGCACTAAAGAAGAGATTTATTCACAGATTTATGTCACCATCCCTCCACCATTCAAACCTCAATCTTTCTTCTCTTGTAAACAAACGAGTTGATTCCCATTGGGAAGGTCAAGGTCGATCAAGTGACCTCCCGTGAACTGCCAGTGTCCTCGTGTGGCTCCAACAACCACACGGAGGTCGTTAAAACACAAGTATCAATGAGATGCATCCTGAACCCTTTGACCCATCAATGTAGAACCCATTAACATAGAAGTCACCAACATAGAACTAATTTACATAGAAACCATCAGCATGGTGGAAATCGATATAGAAACCCTAATCATAGAATCCATCAATGTAGAATCCACATACATACAGTTATGTTCATAGTAATAGCAGTGTGTTTAAAAAGGTGAGAAAACCTCAAAATTCTTGAAATAAATTGTATTTTAATAAACACAAATGCATTGGGGACACTGCACATTCTTTTTTACAGCAAGGAAATTTGAAAAAGTAATTGAATTTGATAATATTTTACAGAAAGTCAAGAAATACAATATTCAAAAAAATAGCAGTGTTGACATCTTTCTTTACAAACTCAAACATGTACTGTTTCAACCTAGAGATGCTTGAAGATTCAAGTTTCTTGAGAATAATAAACTAATATTTAGTTGCATAACCACAGTTTCTGATAACTGCTTCACATCTGTGGTACATGGAGTCGACCAGCTTCTGGCACCGGTCAACAGGTATTACAGCCCAGGACAATTGTACTACATTACACAATTCCTCTGCATTTCTTGGTTTGGCCTCATGAACAGCTTTTTTTATGTCAGCCCGCAAGTTTTCTCTGGGATTAAGGTCCGGGGATTGCGCCGGCCACTCCATGACTTGAATTTTGTTTGTCTGGAACCACGGTTTTGCTCGCTTGCTGGTGTGTTTGGGGTCATTGTCTTATTGAAACACACATTTCAAGGGCATTTCCTCTTCAGCATACGGCAACATGACTTCTTCCAGTATTCTGATGTATTCAAACTGATCCATGATCACTGGTATGTGATGAATCGGACCAACACCATAGTATGAGAAACATCCCCATATCATGGTGCTTCACCGTCTTCACTGTGCACTGTGGCTTGAATTCAGTGTTTGGAGGACGGCTGACAAACTGTCTGCAGCCCTTAGACCCAGAAAGAACAATCTTGCTCTCATCAGTCCACAAAATATTACGCCAGTCAGTGTTTTCTTTTGCAAATTGTAGCCGCATCAGCACATGTCCTTTTCCTAACAAAGGGACTTTGCGGGGGCTTCTTGCTGGTAGCTTGGCTTCACATAGTCATCGTCTGATTGTTCCAGTACTCACAGGCAATCTTAGATGTTCTTTGATCCTCCTGGAGCTGATCATTGGCTGAGCCTTTGCCATTTCGGTTATTCTCCAATCCATTCAAATAGTCGTTTTTCTTTTTCTTCCTCGCCTTTCTGGTTTTGGCTGCCATTTTAAAGCGTTTGATATCATTTTAGCTGAACAGCCTATCATTGTCTGCGCTTCTTTATAGGTTTTCCCCTGTTTTATTAATTTCTTAATCAAAGAACACTCTTCTTCTGAACAGTGTCTTGAACGACCCATTTTACTCAGTTTTTCCAGGACAAATACACAGCCAGCATATGCAGTGTCAGTTGCCTTGATCCTTAAATAAGGGCCACCTGTTTAACACACTTTCCCCCACATAATCAGTGACACACTAATTGAACTCAGCACTGCTATTTTTTTGAACACGACCCTTTCAGGAAATGATTCAGTTTTACAGAATCAGCAGCATGTATGTCATGCCTGTTGGCTTTATTGGTTTTCTATACCTTAACTAAACCTTATAGAAACTTGCTTGCAGTGTAAAACTTGAAATTCTTACAAATACAGTGATTTATCTTGGTAGTCATGTGGGACTGCTATTATTTTGAACACAACTGTAGATGCCATCAACATAGAAATCATAAACTTAGAAACCATGAGCATAGAGGATGGCAACATAGAACCTGTTACCATAGAAACCACATACATAGAACCCACCAATGTATAGGTCATCAGCATAGAACCAATCAACATAAGGACCTACAACATAGAATCTGATAGAGGCTCCTTTCTGCACGGCGATCGACTGAACCCACCCGTCGGCTTCCCCGTTGGTTTGTTGCTCACGACAGACGTGTCACTTCAAAGTGAGTTTTGTCGAAGGACAAATACTTTGGGCCGACAGTAACAACACCGGCTCCGTTAACGGCACGGTTTTACCAAACGTAATTCACCCCAGAGCTTGTTTGTTCAGTCGGAGGAATCCATCTTTCAAATCAAAGTCTTTCTCTTTTCAAGTTTCCATCGTCTCCCATTTTTTCCCCCACGGGGGAGAGTTTAAGCAAACCACGAGGAAGAACTTGTTGACCTGAAACCGACGGCCGTTCGTGACAGAACCTGCAAAGCAAATATTACCGAAACGCTGAATACGTTTCACTGAAGGCACACGGCCTGGATTTGAACTTCTCTCCATCTAATAAAAGCCATTTCACCGGATAAACACTGGACGGCAGCTGATGCTTGTTTAAAAGTGCTTTTAAGAGTGCATTAGAGGGCTATTGTGCGCCGTTCACATGTTCTTTACACACATTTAGCTGATTGCAGAGAGGTGTGTGTGTGTGTGTGTGTGTGTGTGTGTGTGCGTGTGTGCGTGCGTGTGTGTGTGAAAATCTGCTTTCACCCACAGATAATGAGAGGTCAACAGGTTTAACTGCTATTTTTCCAAAGATAATATATCCGAGTAAAACACTTAAAATAGGTTTTGTTTTTATGTTTGTTTTTAAAGGTCAGTTTAAATTGAGCACATGGAGTTAAACATTTTTTTTTTAAGTTAAATAGTCAAAATTTTACTCTAAAAGGTTAAATAGCTAAAAGAGCATAAATGTTGAAAGTGTCAAAATCAAAGAGTTTAAAAATGTTAAAACAGATGAAGTGTGTGAAATAAGTAAAAAAAAAAAAAAAAGAAGCAGAAATGTACTCAAATAAGGCTAATAAAGATGTACAAACTGTGACCAGTGGCTTCAAAGATTAAAATGTAATATACAAAAAATTGCAATGACAAAAAAAAGCTTGAAAAAGAAATTAAAGCACCTGAAATGTCTAGAATGTGTAGAGAGGCTAATATAAGTTAAATAAAGTACATGGAGTTGCAGAACCGTAGAAGACAAACGGTCAAAATGTAAAAAAGTTAAAAGGTGAAAAAGTTAAAATGGCTAAAATGTGTTGAATTGATACAAAATGCTGAAAAACAGCAAAAGTTACTAAAACCTCACCTTCTGCTGTCCTGTATTGTTGTAATCAAACTATAGAAATGTAACTTAAAGTACAGTTTATTTGCTGTGTGCATTTTTAATGGTCAACATGTTTTTTACATCAACAATCAGTAGAAAATAATAAAAATGACTGTTTGGTCGATAAACGTTGCACAGATCTGGTTTTGATGATGGGACGACAATAAACTGGGTTTACTCGCAGCTGAAGTTTCTTTTTTCTTCTCCCATGTGGGGAATCTTAAAATCCACAAACAAAGTCACGTCGCTGCTGCAGATGATCAGAGAAGGTGATCGGGCAGCAAACACCGTGTTCTCTGTGGCTCCTTGTGCAAATAAGCTTTAGTCGTGTCGGCCAATAACGGCACAGCTGGTGTGTGTGTGTGTGTGTGTGTGTGTGTGTGTGTGTGTGTGTGTGTGTGTGTGTGTGTGTGTGTGTGTGTGTGTGTGTGTGTGTGTGTGTGTGTGTGTGTGTGTGTGTCCTTGGAAAGAACTCCTCACTTCTTAGTGTTTCAGATGGATAGAAGTAGAGAGGAAGACTCTTATTGGTACCGGGTCTGAAGACTTTACATCGCAGTTGTTTGTGGCGACCTATCAGCCACGAGCTAACTCGCCTAGCCACCACAGGCTAAAGCGGCGGGAATTCCGGTTTCGGTCCGAACCAGTCGATGAGCCGTGTTTCTTCTTTATTTCCTCTCCGGTCGTTGTCTGTTTCGGGCGACAGCGCCAGCAAACCAGCAACTGTTGTAATCGCTTGACGTTCTCCAGGCGGTGTGACCCGGGGTGGACGGTGAACGGACCAGACTAAAGGGTGTAAAAGATCTGCCCCCCCCCCCCCCCCCCCCCAAGTGAACCAAGTCCCGGATTATCAGAATGTGAAAAGCCCCTCGTTGTTAAAAGGGTGTTTTGGCACCAGTGTTTCTGTTCAATGTGGAAACTGTTCCCTGTGTGACTTACTACGAGTAACAAAAATACTACTCATCATGCTGACGCTGCGGTTTTGAGTGATGTAGCATTAGCTTCTATTAGCTTTAAAAACGTCCTACTGGAAATGTATAGAATTTGCATTAGCTAACTACACAGCTGGCCGAGACAAAGAAAGACGCTGCTTTTAGTATTGAAAGATAGATTTAGTAAATAATGCTCCTACGTTTTATGCGAAAGTGGGAAATTTTAGTTTAACTTTGTCCTTGTTAGCCGAGCTACACGTTTTTATTCTACTGACATTAGTTTGTCCAGTACTGAAGAAGGAATGTTTACATTCAAAAACAAGGGTCTGAACCCAGAGCCCTGTGGAACTCCGGGATTAATTCCAGTAACATGCAGGTGTATCATCATCATCATCATCATCATCATCATCATCAATGCGATTCTTAAGATTTCCTTCATTTGGGAAAATAACAGGAGCCACTTGAAACACAGTTTCTATCCAACATCATTTATTCAGTATTTTCTTAATTTTTACTTGACAGATAAAGAGATGAGACTTGAAATACAGTTGAAATGCTTCATTTTTCACCTTCTCCACAACAATTATCAAACACGTCGACTGGCACAGCACTGAGACTCGGAGGCGTCTGGTGGCGGGGTGTTTCCCGGTAGGAAGGGCGGAACTTAAGACGGTATCTAAAAAAATTTTTTAAATTGAAAAATAACTGAAAAAAAAAGTGGCGAGTGAAGTCGCCTCCTGATGTTTAATCGGGAAACAAAGTGGATGAGCGGGTTTCTGGTGTCGAAGAAGAATCCGGGAATGAAGCAAAGGTGCAAGTGTCACTTTCTATTTTAAACCTATTTAATGTAATTCCAGGGCTTTAAAACCTCTTGATTGCAGATCTTACTCAACGCACGGCGTATCGGTTGTTACAGACCAAAGACTCTTCAGGAAGTCCATACAAATCTGCCATTTAATCAATTTATGCATTAAAAACAACCGTGGAACTTTTTTAAAAGGGTTTTCAGGCAAAATATTGAAACGTTTTTCCATTTTGGGTAACCAGAAGTGAGAATTCAAAGTTTTTTGGTTTATTTTTCCAGCGCCTTCATCATCACACTGTGGATGTTTGGGGTTTTTGGTGAAAGAGGCTGTTGAACGTTGGGAATTTGTTTGTTATTTCACTCTCGTCTGTCTCTTCTCACCCCGACCGGTCCAGCAGATGGCCGCCCACCTCTCAGTGTGTCGGGACGTTTCTTCCTCTTAGCGTCTTTTTATTTATTTCTCTTTTCTTTCTTTATTTTTTTTAAATTCCTCTCTGTGGCTCACGTACTGAAATGTTGTCTGTATTTTGTAGCTCTGAGAGGAATTCAGTTTTTTAAAAAAAGCCACATTTTCAGATCAAAATTACAACTCAATACTAAACTGGGGTGAAATATCCTAAAACTTTGCATTATATTTGATTTAAATAACAGTGTACCCATCAGCCAGCGTGCAAAACTTTAAAATTCTTTAGTTTGCGATAAATTGAGTCTTTATAGTCACATAATTTTAGAAATAGTTTATTGATCTTCATTGTCGCCAATCATGTCGAGTCTTTACACACTTTTGTCGATAATTAAAAATAATTGACTTAACACAAAGAGGGCGGGGCTTAGATCATCAACCAAACAACACTATTGGTTACAGAATTAGGACACGCCCATTGAGCGCAGGATGAGTCATTAGATATTTTACCGAAAAAATAAGTTGATAAACTTGATTTTTTTGTAAAAAGAACTAAAAATCTATGTTTGAAAAAAAAAAAGAACTAAAACTCTATATTAAAACAAAACAAAAAATCTACTTCCCATAAATTAGAAGATAAATAAAGAGTTTGTACGTAGAAATCCAGATAAAAACTGAGGGACTATATTATTAATTTGGGATTTAACGCTGCTTTAAAAAAATGCTATGTCAGTATTTTAAGAAACGTATTGATTAATCAAAACGCCTAATCCTTTAAAATCTTTATAATGGTAAACATTTCCATAATAGGATTATTTACTGGCTGAGTTTATATTTGATCTATGTGAAGTCAGTCTTATAATAATCAATATTATATAATGTTTAAATATGATTAAATTAGTTAAAAAGTATAAAAAGCACAAAAATCCCTTCATACTTTATAATTTTAAGCTTAAAATTCTCTCTATTAAACTTAATGACTCAATCATGTTTGGTTTTTTTGTTGATTTTCACACCGCAGTCCGGTTTTAAATTGTAAATAAAACTCTTTTCAATGCCTCAAAATGTTATTTGAAATCACAATTTCAGTCATTTGAGTTTTAGGGGGTTTTCTTTTGTTATTTTGAGTGATTGTGCAAACCAATACAATACAACACAATAATAGGTGCTGTAGTTTTTTTTATGTTTGTGAAATACGTCTGAAATTGAAATCATTTTCCTTAAACAACTAAAAACTGAGTAAAAGTCTTCCGGTTTTCACGCCATCTTGTTCTTGTGATCGTCGTCATGGCAGCAGAAATCTGATCCTTCCTACCAGAAACACTCAAATTAACTGATGTATGACATCTTTCCCTTAGAATTTATGAGAAACTTCAAAGTAAATTTCCGTACATTTAGCCAAGAGAATGTGAAGACGTTAAAATGCATTAAGTTCGAAAACACTTCATGATACTTAAAAGTCATTTTGGGTTCAAATGTGGTTAAAAACCCTTCTTTTGTTGACATAAGTGTTTGGTTTTCGTCAGCAGCCATGACGAGAATCACCGGACATTTGAAAACACTTGAATCTCAATAAAGCTGTTATTACTTTTAAACTTCCATCTGAATCTCTTCAAACCTGGAGTTGTTTCCAAATGGTTATTGTGAGTTTCCCCTGAAGCCCCGCTCATCCCTTCACAGCAATTAACTTCCGTTAAATAGATTTAAAAAAGAAAGAAAAGTCAACGAGGTGCTTTTTGGATGTGAAACGACTGAAATGAAAAAAACTAAAACAAAACCCCTTTCAGATGATTCACAGCTTGAAACCGCCATCTTTGTTTTGGTTTATGACTTTCCAAGTTCCCAGTTGGTCCCGTTTCCCAGTTGGGACGGTATTAAAGTGAGTTTAGCATCGAGATACCGTCATTGTTAGTAATGTTAAATCAGCCTTTCACAGCTTGTCACTTTCTACTGGGGTTCGTTAAATTTCTTCTTAAAGTGACAGATTAGCTTTCAAAATGTCGAAAATCAAGGAAAGGGTCTTCGTTTTATTATTTGTACAGAAAGTTGTTTTATTTCAAAGTGCATTATGAAGACACACAGCTTCCCCAGCAGAAGTCTTATTGTGTGATGTCACTTTTTTTTATCTTCGCGCCTCGAGAATAATGACTTTGAGTTTAGCGTGCTATGCTAACAGAATCCAACTCTCTTCACTTTAATAAGATTATTTTCCCACCATATATTAAGAAATGTCTCACACGACTACTGCAGTTTTTGAATGGTGGGTTCTTTAACATTTTTTGAGCTAAAAGATTAAAATGCTCTCTTTTCCACTCCTGAGTTAGAGTTAGCGTGCTCAGTAGCTAGGCGAGGCCATAGACGTTTTTCAATTCCATTGTGGTACGGTTGAATTGATGACACTATTCGTTGATGTTTAGCCACTTCGGGCTGCCGAAACAAGAAAAGAGTTCAAGTTAGCCAGCCTAGCTCCCGAGCTAGCTCCTTATTAGCTGGGGAATTCCCATTTCCCAGTCGCTAGCCTCCTGAAACCTCGCTAATTTTACGTTAACCGGTTGATTTGTCAGATTACATCATTGAAAAATACAATTTCTCATGTCGATGTCTCATTATGGTCTGAGATTTCTATTTACTTTTAATTGGACAGTTTTAGATTGAGAGAGTTTATTTTTCCCACTTTCCAGTTGGTCTTGAACGCACCATCTTAACTCCCACTTGGAGGATTTCAGAAGTCGGACTCCTTCAGGGCCTGTGGATGTTTGTTTTTGGTGAAGTTCCCCAGTCGATTAGTTCGATTTTAAATCTGAAGCGTGGTGTCAGAAATAAAAAAAAGGCGTAACCGTATTCCTTCATATGGAGCTCAAACTATGAAAATGCATCAACGTCCGAACAGCAGCAGCTTGTTCCTCCCTTCCAGGCCGGTTGTGAATTCTTAGGTCCCGTACATTCTCACGGTTCATCCTTCCTCCTCGACGTGTTGGATCTCTGCATCGTCCCACGGACAAATAGAACAAGTTCATATTATATATATATATATTATAAAATAAAAAATCTTCTATTTCCCCAGTATACAATAATACAATGATGCACTCTGCAGAAAAAAAGAAGAAGAAGAAAAAAAAATAGGGTAACAGGAAACTCCATATATACATGTCGGGATGGGATTTTGGCAGACGAGAACATGGACGAAGGTCATTTATTGTAAACAGCTCATTTCTCTTCGGGTTCCTTCCTCTTCCCGCAGTTCCTCCTCCTCCTCTTCCTTCTCCTCCTCCTCCTCCTCCTCCTCCTCCTTGTTTCCCGTTACATTCAGAACTCCAGAAAAAAATTGTGCTTATAGAAATCTCCTGGGACGAGCCTCCACTTCCTGCTGAGTCGTCCTGAACAGTCATTGTGGCTGGTATAGTGGTGGTGGGGGGGGGGGGGGGGGGGGGGGGTAAGATGTAGTAATGTAATAAATGCTCAACTCAACATGTGATAATGCCGCATTTTGTAATAAAGTTCTTGATCGCATTATGTAATCAACTGATTCATCTTGTAATGACTTGTTACATATTGCAACAGTTATTACAACATACGGGTGTGTCGAGCCGCATTATGTAACAATGTAACACATGTTCAACTCGGTATGTAATGAAACCGCACCTTGTAATTATCTGCTGTATATTTTAATAAACGTTGCCTTTTGTCATAACTTGTTACATATTGGCAACAGTTACAAAATGCAGGTGCTCTACTTTTATTTTATTTTTTAAGAAAATGTAATAATTTGGTGCATTTTGTAATAAATCATCAAAATTGATGCGTTAATTAGAAAAGCCATCAGAGTAACATTATGCTTTCTAGCTTAATTTGGATTTCCTTAAAAAAAAAAAAAGACAAAAAAACCAAACTAGTAGGATGTTTTATTGCTCAGGCCTAAAAGTAACTGTTGTCATTGTAATGGAGTAATGTTGTTCACAAGCTAGAAACTAAAGCTACATTCATTAATTATTACCGACATTAAAATGATGGGTGACATTTTGCAAGACATAAACACATTATTATTATTATTGTATGTCATTATTAGAGTTGATACAATGCATTAAAAACATGTACTACATGTTGCATACATTACATATTAAACTTTATGACAAAATGCGGCGTTATTACATAATAATTAAAATAAGTATTACATAATGTAATACATACTACAGAGGTGGAAGAAGTTTGAGCTTGGTGATCGGAGGTGAAGGTGATTTTTTCCCCGCAACTTGACTTCAGGCTCAGATTTTCTGGACGAGGACGAGGCCGTGCTCGGGGTGCAGGAATGTACACGATGGTGTGTGTGTGTGTGTGTGTGTGTGTGTGTGTGTGTGTGTGTGTGTGTGTGTGTGTGTGTGTGTGTGTATGTGTGTGTGTGTGTGTGTGTGTCAATGAGGCCTGGGTAAAGACACTGAGTGGTGCAGGACGGCCGTGTGTTTCAGTTTTCCTCGTCGGTGAGCTCGTCCTCGCCGGTGGCCTTCTCCGGGATGGCCTCCAGGCTGCGGCGGCCGCGGGACTCCGAGGAGCTGGACGAGCCGCCGGACGCGCCGCCTTTGCTCAGGTTACAGGTCAGCGCCGCGTAGTGGATCTGCTTCAGGTTCTCCTGGACTTCGCCCCGGGCGTGTTTCAGGAGGTCCGCCTGGCCCTGCGGGGGGGGGGGGGGGGAGGGGGGAGGGGCGAGGGGGTAAGGTTTGAGAAGACGGGGAATCGAAACGCTAACCCGATGGGAGGACGACCCAACAGTGGGAAATGATTCGGTAGGTTTGTTACGACTCGCCATGTTTTACCCAGTAATTTTACACCCTTTGATCCCGTCGTGTGTTTTTGGCTGGACTCCCTGCACCACCTAGTGGCTCAAACTGGTATTACAACTGTTTTTATTTTGACCGATGCTCGTTTCCACCGACAGTTTTGTTGTTTTAAAGCTACTTTTGGCGCTAAATTGTTGAAATGACGACGAAATAGATCCAGGTGTGCGATGAGTCTGAATTCAACCATATGAATTTCGTCTGTTTTGTTTGTTGGTGGATTTGTTGGAACGACATCCGACTGGTGGAATACAATATACGTATATATTGAACAACAGTGCTGGAAACATAATTTATTGCAGTTTCTACGCATATTTTGAATACATTTCTGATATCTTGCAGCAGCCTTTTACGAAAAGTCACGAGTCAATGTGATGCCAGAGAATTCTTCTTTCATAAGTGTCTTTAACATGGTTTATAGTAGGAATGACAGAAGAACCACGAATTTATCTTGTCTTGCAGCTTTTAGCATTTGATTTCTGGCCACGTAAAAGAGGCTCAACAGAGACTTTCTGTCTTCACACACCATGGAAACACTCGTTTCAGGCAGATTTGACCGCATTTCACATTTCAGTGTCGTCTTGTGAAGATTTGCGGCAAACTAATGAAAGACGGTGCTTCGTTGGTGGTCGTTTACCTGTGGAAGTATATCCTTCATCCTTAAATTAAATACACTTAAATAAATGTAGACAGTATTGTGACATAACATTGTAAATTCTATAATAAATAATCCTCCGATAGAGAGGTAGAAATTTCAATTATCCTTTTCCGTGCTACACTAATCTGTCTAAATAGCTTTTTGGGTGAATATTTTCAATATAATCACAATTAATGACATTATTTGATTAAATATCTAATTCCAGAGACTCTTGACTTAGTTTTATATAAAGATTTACTGTAAACAATGGTTGTGGTCTAACAGCCGCCAGCACTGCTGCTTACAGCCAGCAGGGGGCGAACTGAGCTCGGGTCTCCTGAGTGCTGTTTAAAGAAAATAAAAATCTGCATTTACTTAAAAAACGGTACCCCATTTTGAAATAAAAATCTGAATTTGCTGACCCAAGCAGCATTGTAATATGAATTTTCCACCACAAGATGGTGCAGTGAGTCACTACAATCTTACATTCGGCCAAACAACAGAAGAAGCTGATAAATCACTCAGATGTTCGTAGCGACGGGTTTCTGTCTCCATTAAGCACAAATCTTCATTGAAACTCGATGAGGAGAAATCGTGACAGTTTCAAAAACTGAATTAATTTCAAATGGCAACTGGGATACGTGAAACTCAAGATTGATGCGAAAAAGTTTGACGATATTAGTAGTCTTTAACTCAAAAACCACTAATGTGGTCTGAGTCTAATAATGTTGGATTATCTGATTCCAGCTTCAGAAATGTGGATAATCTCTTATTCCTGTAATCCTTTATGATACTACACTGTATTTAAGGCTCTTATCCACATTTTTCACACTTTCCCTTTTGTTTCCATCAACAAACTACCAACAATGTTGCCCTGAGTGAATGAAGCCGATCAACGTGGCGGCCCTGTCGACGTTGTCGATTCCATCCGTCATGCAGAGTTCAGTCCGAGTTCAGGTCCCGGGAGGCGGAGCCTGGAGGCGGAGCCTGGAGGCGGAGGCCAAATGTCCCGTCTGACATTTGGCAAAAGGCAGAGCACACGCTGGAAAAGGTGTCTGCGCTGTACATTGTTTACGTTGTTGGATTTATTGTGTGGATGTAAAGAGACGGCGCGGCTCATAAACCTGCACTCAGTGTTGTTTGCTCACTTCTCAGCTCGTGTGTCACAGAGCACAGAGAGACGTCAACCAGTTCCTAGTAAATCTTTAACAAAGACTTCATTTACTTCTGATAAGCCTTTGATTCCCTGTTTGTGCTTTGAGTTATAATGTTATATACATGCTATCATATTACTTCTGGGCTGTGAATGATTAGTATGAAGTAATTAGCAGCACAGTTTTATATACGGAAGCTTTATTGGGCTTTTTCAATCAGAACTTTTGTCTGTGTTTGCAGGTTTGTTGCCATTTTTTTCGTGTCTTAATTTCTTTAAATTAGCGTCACACAATTTACTGATGAACACATTGTGAAAAAAAACTGAATATATTGCGATAATTCAAGTCTCACATTATCTAAATTCAGAATGACAGGATTTTAAACATGTAAAAGGAAATGTGTTCCAAAATTGTGCCATTATTAAAAAGTGGACAGAAATCATTGTTTCATATGTGGTAGAAATGCTAACGTCAGATTATAGAGCATCTTCCGCCTCTAACATCAGATTATAGAGCATCTTCCTCCTCTAACAGCAGATTATAGAGCATCTTACTCCTCTAACATCAGATTATAGAGCATCTTCCTCCTCTAACATCAGATTATAGAGCATCTTCCTCCCCAAACATCAGATTATAGAGCACATTCCGCCTCAAACATCAGATTATAGAGCATCTTCCTCCTCTAACATCAGATTATAGAGCATCTTCCTCCTCTAACATCAGATTATAGAGCATCTTACTCCTCTAACATCAGATTATAGAGCATCTTCCTCCTCTAACATCAGATTATAGAGCATCTTCCTCCTCTAACATCAGATTATAGAGCATCTTCCTCTTCTAACAATCAGATTATAGAGCATCTTCCTCCGCTAATATCCATATTATAGAGCATATTCCTCCTCTAACATCCAGATTATAGAGCATCTTCCTCCTCTAGCATCAGATTGTAGAGCATCGTCCTCCTCTAACATCAGATTATAGAGCATTTTACTCCTCTATCATCAGATTATAGAGCATCTTCCTCCTCTAACACCAGATTATAGAGCATCTTACTCCTCTAACAGCAGATTATAGAGCATCTCCCCACTCTAACATGAGATTATAGAGCATCTCCTTCCCCTAACATCAGATTATAGAGCATCTCCCGCCTCTAACATCAGATTATAGAGCATCTTCCTCCTCTAACATCAGATTATAGAGCATCTTCCTCCTCTAACATCAGATTATAGAGCATCTCCCTCCTCTAACAGCAGATTATAGAGCATCTTCCTCCTCTAACATCAGATTATTGAGCATCTTCCTCCTCTAACATCAGATTATAGAGCATCTCCCCACTCTAACATCAGATTATAGAGCATCTTCCTCCTCTAACATCAGATTATAGAGCATCTCCCGCCTCTAACATCAGATTATAGAGCATCTTCCTCCTCTAACAGCACATCATAGAGCATCTTCCTCCTCTAACACCAGATTATAGAGCATCTTCCTACTCTAACATCAGATTATAGAGCATATTCCCCCCCTAACATCAGATTATAGAGCATCTTCCTCCTCTAACACCAGATTATAGAGCATCTTCCTCCTCTAACATCAGATTATAGAGCATATTCCTCCTCTAACATCAGATTATAGAGCTTCTTCCTCCCACTGACTACCATCACTAATATTAAATAGCTTGTAGAGCCCTGGTGTTTCCATGAAGCAGGTTTAATCTGGGCCACAGCGAGAGGCGGCCCTGACGCTCTCACCTTGAGGATGGTGATGTTCCAGGTGAAGCTCTCCACGGCCTTGTGCAGCTTGCGGCCCTTGAGCCCTTCCTTCACGGCCAGGTCGTGCAGGTTCTCGTGGAACTCCATGGCTGAGGAGGGGAGGAGAGTGTAGAGTCAGTGTTTCTGCCGGTGAGCGTGACGGAGGCGTGGCGGCGAGG
>NC_137657.1:5174448-5181948 GCF_963422515.1 Blennius ocellaris
TCACACACAGGAAAAGAAGTAGCAGATGAGTGATGAGGAGAGTTTAAAAGATGGGAAAACAAAGAGGTCTTGTGTTTTTCTTACCATCGTCTCGTTTCCTCTTCTCGCCGTTGGAGCGGGGGATACCCAGAATGCCGTTGATGGAGTAGGATCCTACAGGATCGTTGGAAGCGCTGGTCACAGGAGGGGACGCCGTGCTGGGCACTGACAGAGAAAGCTGTGTTAGTCTGTGCTGGTGCTTATTAAAGTGTCTTGAATTTTACAAGTGTGTCCAAACTTGTAAATGGACATCATGGAATGACGTTTTCATTCGAGTTCGTCTCTGTATCGTGCCTCTGTTTAGGCCATTTGGCCGTGCTTTAATCTGTAACGCGGCCCCTTTGGCGCTCACCTATGGTATGGCCAGGCGTGGAGAGCGGCGTGACAGATCCGTCGGGCGATGGGTGGAATTGCTGTTGGACTTTGGTGCGGATAATCCTGGCAAAGTGAACAACAGACACGGATCAATCAATAGCGCTTCCAGAGCATTGAGATTTCACACCGGACCAGCCACCACGGGACACTTCAACACATCACATCCACTTACTGCCTGTGCATGTACAAGTGCTTCATCGTTTGGGGCGCTTCTACCGTCATATTCAGGCCCCTTTCACAAATAGCCACTCTCCGGGCTTTAAGGGCAATCTCTGTGCTCCTGTGTGAGTGTGAATAGGAGCTGCCCCCTGAGATGGTGGATTCAATCTAGCTGGATTCTGGGGTTAGAAATATGATAAAGTCCCTATACCAGTAAGATGTGATGTGGCGGGAAAGTCTTCATTGCACTTTGGTCTGAATGATCTTGCAAACAAAGCATGAAATCACATCAATTCACCTCAATGATCAGCTTCACTGGCTCTACCTGGCCAGCTCTAATAATCTCCCTCTCCTGCTCCCCTCTCCCTCTTTTTTCCCCTTGCTCTCTCTTTCTCTCTCCATCTCTCAAATCTGATCTTTTACTCTCACCTTCATCCTCTTTTCTCCTTTTTCCCCTCACCTTACTCTCCAATGTGCCGTCTGCTTTACTGTACTTTACAATGGCTGTCTTTCAAAGCCATTTTCTCCCTTCTTTCTTATCACTCTATTTTTACTCTCCTTCTGCAGTTCATTTTCCTATTTCTATATGTTTCACTCTACTCTCTCGGGTGTCTGTTGTAGTTTTTGTCCGTTTTAAGTGCACACAGGAATCACCCAGGCTCACTGAGGATCAGTGCCTATTGATCGGGATGACCAGATGGAAAAGTTGGCGATAAATGGAAGCAAAGGAACAGCTAATGCAGATGGTGAATTTCGCATTATACGCAACAGTAAAAGCGACGGTATCTTTTTGGCTCGAGCTCAGACAACTTCCACATTCAAAGGTTTTTAAACCCATTGCTCACTTTCGCTTCAAAACAATTATATAAACGGAAGTATGGAAATAATTGTAGAAAGAAAAACAAAAGCCTTAAAGATTATTATCTATTTGTAAATGTGAGAATTGCTGTAACTCATTCAACGATAGAGGTACAGTGGGATTTACCCGAGCTCAGATTTAGCTCTTATGGGACATGATCGCATTCAATTTAACCATGACTACAGTAATCTTTTGATTGACAGACGAACATGAGATCATCCAATAAAAGGCAGCACTGTAAAGTGACAGAAATCCCATGTGGAAACCCTTGAACTCGACAGGAAAAAAGCAGACAAAACACTTTTCTTTTGAGGCCTGTAGATGAGGCCGAAAAATGCTCACTTGCGCATGCAGAAACCAGCAAGAGGCTATCAATTGTAAGTCAGGCAGCTATGGGGTTAACTTCCTCAGGGGCAAAAATGTACATCAGACTCTTTTCATTCTCCTCACTATCGCATGTGTCCTCCATACTCTCTCCTTCAGGCAGGGCAACAAAGGCTAGTAGCCTCCTCCAGAAAACACACATCAATATTTTATTTGAATTTCTAACATCTCACCACAACAGTTATCTGACCTCATGACTCGGGGGAGTCTCATAAATTCAAGGACTTTGTTTCGAGACTATGCTGTTGATATTGAATAAGCAATTTGGATGGCTGAATTAACGACTTTGGTGTTTGGGTGTTGTTAAAAAAAATAAAAATCCTGAAAGAAATATTAAAATGTGAATCAATACGATTGAGAGCTGCTTATGGGTATGCTTTTGTCCATTGGGCATGGTGCAGCATGTGGAAACTCCTCTCTGCGACAACAAAACAAAGTGCAACCCAGTCTCTGTGTAATCTTTAATAATTCATGCAGGAAAATGTGTTTAAAGCCAGGACATCCTCTTTAGTCAACAGAGCAGAGGTCATCTCTTTAACCACAGAGACCACCAGGGGTCCACTATCTGTCTCTCCCCTGACTGCCTCTTATACCAGCACTCCTTTTTTTTTTCTCCTCTTTTCCTCCTACACATGGTTCCCAGTCCTCCTTTTAGCTAAACAAATTTAAATGTACACATAAATCTCAAATGTAATATTACAAATTATAGGTAAAATCAACTGGAGTTCATGTGAGATTATCTTGCATATGTTATGCAGTATAATACAAATTTGTGACTCCTTCTTTTTAAAACCATCCGTCAGGGAGAGATATTCTTAAAGTTTGTCTCAACTGTTGAGATTAGCAAGGCCACACTTAAAACATGAAAGATGCTGATTTGTGCTTTGAAGCTGATGTTAATTATTAATAAAGAAGCCTGTGTAGTTCCGATGGACATGATTTCCCATAGTTAAACTGTTACACAACTAACATTTCAGACATTATCTGTAATGTTTCCTTTAGAAACGTTAATGAATACAGAGTAAAACATTTTTTTGTTTGTTTTGTTTTCCGTTGAAATCACAGAATAAAAAAGAAACCTGTTGAAACTAAACAAAAAAAAATCTAAAGCTGCCAGATATTTCTATTTTTCCCCCCTTTTCATTTTTTTTTTGTAATGACTCACCCATCTCCTGCATTTAGCTTAGATGTGTTATGAGACTCTCTTCAGCTCATTAAAATGTAATGCTGATGACCAGCTCTCTGGAACAGTGCCTCCTAACCAAAGTTCATCACTGGCAGCACACTACGGGGGTTTTTCACTTTGCCTACATGCGGCGGGCCATTTTTTTCCACCAGCCGTCCTCTGTCTAAAGACACTTTGTCCACTTTGTCCCGCCTCATGTGTAAAGGTGAAGGTGTTGGGTGTCTGCTGCTTCAGGGAAACAGAAACTCTTTTATCGTACTTTTACGCACAGCAACAACTTCCAAAAGTTTGTCTTTTAATCGAATTAACTTGGTTTTTATTATTATTATTATTATTATTATTATTGTTATTGTTATTATTATTAATAATAAATCTTGAAATGCAGATCTGTTATCGCTCCACACCTCGGTGTTGGAAAACACAGCAATTGTGTGGCAATAGAGGCAGAAGCCTCTGTCGCAGTGTGGTCCGCGTATTGAACGACTTTGTTGGGTATTTCCTTCTGCCTCTGGATCTGGTTACGCGGTATTGATCGGTTTTTATCGAGACAGATGTGATTCTTCGTGGTCCCAGCCTCAGCCCCCGCGCTGGCTGTGTTGTGGAACAGGGGGATTGAATTGCACTTGTGAGACCACCCCGGATAGGCTCCGCTGGAATTGACTGGAGTTGCGCCTTGTGTGTGTGTGCGCGCGTGTGTTTGCGTGCGTGCGTGTGTGTGTGTGTAAATGCTTATTTCGGAGATGATTTATCCCCCTCCTTGTATTTGCATCACTTTTATATTGCGCCGAATGGTTAAATTTGCAAATACAAAATGTGACCACTTAGAGCGGCTATCGGTACCTTTTAAAAAAAATAAAAAAATAAATGTATGTATATATCTATATAAAATAAAAATAAAAATCGACTTAATAATAAGAGTTCTTCCCGCCTACCTGTTGATGGATGAAACGCTGGGAACTGTGTCGTTGTCGCAGACGCCCTCAGCCAGTAGCCGGTCCCTTATCTCCCAGGCGAACATGGTTGGATTCTGGCGCTTGTAGTCTGCAATTTTATCCACCACTTTCGGAGTTGCAACCTTTGGTTTGGAGCCACCAATGACTCCGGGTTTAATACTGCCGGTTTCATAATACCTACATGAGGGGGGAAGACAGATTGAGCGTTCTTGGATGCATCCAATCAAGTCAGTCAGAGAAAAAAAAAAAAGTGTCTTAAAACTCATTTGTGTGGAAACAAATCTCCAACGACCTTCTGCAGGTACATATAACAGCAAAGAAAGAAAAAAAAAAGAATTACCTATGAGTATGATGGCGGCAATAATCTATTAATTGGACTAAAAGTGTGCAGTTATATGGGTCTTAATTGAGTGTCAGCTGGGAAGCGAACAGAGCGGATTCTCAACGAAAAGCAGTGTCATTAAAATAAAACAAGAAGAGCAGTGAGACGGACAGAACAAAGGACAATTTAGCTGTAAGAGCACAGTTTGGGGAGAGGGGGAACCTCGGTTCTAGTCTCCATGAGCTTACAGTAGCATGCACGACGTGCCACCGTGGTCTATTGGTAAATGTTATTGACAAACATTCAGTGTGTGTGAAATGAAATACCTCTGAAATGCCTTCTGATAGCTGAAAAAAATATATTTGAAAATATTATCTCACAGCATTTGTGCTCTTTAAGTATAAATGACCTACTTTTATATTTATAAAAATACAGGGACGATACGCATATGATATAGATTTTTTTTTAAATTTTAGCTCAAAGCTCATTGTGCTGGTTTTTTTTGTGTGTTTTTTCTCAATCCGCTGGTAATATTACAATTTGTGCCTGAGAAGTTACTTTTACAGTAATCTCACAGGCACCAGTCGTTAGTCTCATATAATATTCACACAGCCTCGCATTTCTCTTGGACATTTTTTTTTAATTCATTGGATATTTGCTGCAAACTAACCTCCTCGCATTTAATTCATGATTATGATGCTTTTTTTTTTTTGTCATGCGAGGCTGCAGGCGATGGATAGAAAAAATCTGGGACGCAAAACTGCTGTGTTCCAGTAAAAAATAAAATAAAAATAAATATATATATATAAAATAAAAAAAAGAGAGAGAGAGAGAGTGGGGAAAAAATGACCTGTCTATATAACCGATGACTGAGGCTGGAATAGAGCTGGGTGCGCATATAACTGCAGCTATAGAAGATTGATGTTTGACACACATAGGGCTCTGTCGGTAGTGGATCCACCCTTTTACCTGCCGAGGATTTTGCTGACACAGCCGTGACTGACCCGTAGCTGTCTGGAGATGTCGCAGGGCCGGACGCCCTGGTGGGCCAGCTCCACGATCCGCTGCCTCACCACGTCCGGGAGGGGTCTGCCGTTCACAAACACCCCGCCGAGCTGGTTCACACCGCCATGCCCTGCGTGGGATACAACAGCAGCACGAGGGGACATAACATTACATACCTGCCGAGGACACCAGCATCGATTTAGGGGCTTCTTTTATTTCGTCTCGTTTCGGAGCGTCTGTATGTTCTCATCTATTGAACCAGTATTATTTTCCTGATTTAGAAAAATAGCCACATCAACGTTAGTACGCACGGTGTGAACCACGTGTACGACGCGTGTATTATTATTATTATTATTATTATTATTATTATTATTATTATTATTATTATTATTATTAATGCATTTTAGTGCTAGGTATAACAATTAAATAATCAAATAACCCAAAGTTATTAAGCGAACATTTAAATACTACATATGGAACGCTTAATTTTTTTCTATAATTTAAAAATATATAAACAGCAAAAAAGCGCTTGGCCTACTTAACCGATATTTTCCAATGGCATCTCCTCTACTGCAGCCCAACACATGGCGCACATATTATGTTTCGCCCCTGTTTAATTTTCCTTGCACAATTATTGTAAATAATTAAAATAAGCTTTGATAACTCGTATTACAAACGTGGATTGTGCGAGTGGGGAGGGATAAATAATTCAGCGGGAGTGCGGGTCTTCTTTACGCATATCATATGGAGGTAAACACGAGGAAAATGAAGACTTCCAACAACGACTGCCCCAGTTTTTTTTTTTTCTCGGCAGGTTCATTCTCTCCTCACTCTCATCCGCCGCAAGAAATGATGGAAAAAAATATTTTGTCACGTTTGCGTCAATTTACACACAGAGTACACTTGTCTTGTGGAAGCCAATTCACAGGTAATAAAAAGCTTTGTATTTAAATTGAAGAGTTTCTATTCTGCCATTTACATTTTAACATCCCAGCTGACTTCCGATACTATAAAGTTGCAAGGACTGTATAAAAATAAAAAATAAAACAAGTGTAAACAATGTCCATGTGCGTTATTGTTCCAAATGTTTTAAACGTGTGTGGCATCCACCTGCTTGTCAGTATCCCCCCCCCCCCCCCCTAATATTATACTCTTAATTCATTAATCGTGGAATTGACGTGGTTGATTTGAATAACTATTCATTTTAATTTATACACACTTTCAGGTAATAGGTCATTTTGAATAAATTAATAAACACTCCAATAAAGATGAGGTTGTTTTAAATATTTCAAAGCTGTGTTTACTGAAATCAAATAACGGCAAACAGCATGAAATAATTCAATTGATTTAAGCTTGTAGTTTTTGCCTTTTTAAGGGGAAAAAAAATACAACTTTAAAAATGCGTTTTGTGCGCGAATTAAAGCCACGCCAGCGTGTTTTCTGAACTCCTCCAGCATACTCACGGTGCATCGCCGAGAAGGGGTCTGCTTTGCAGTGAATATCCATGGGATAGCAAAGGAAAGAAAGGTAATCGACTGAGGTCGCCGTTTCGCCTCTGTGGTGCAGCTTTAAAAGAGTAAAAAAAAAAAAAAAAGCAACAACAAGGATTTATATGCAGGAGTTAAACAGTCCGTGTGGGAAGAGTCCGCGGGCTGAACAACTTCTTGCTAAGTTTTTCCTCCCGGTTCGAAGTGTGAAGTGAAAAGTCTGCAGGAGCAGCTGTCAGGTGCAGAGCATGACCCAGCGCGTGAGCAGAGCGCACCGGCCGCAGCAACATGCGCTCACAGCGAGTCACACTTTGTGTTTAAAGGACATGGTGGAGGGGGGAAGAAAAAAAAACCGAAAAGAGTATAGCTCGAGTCTCCACTCCGCTCAGGAAGGAAGGAAGGAAGAAGAAGAAAAAAAAAGAGAAAAATCCCGTCTCCTCTCCTCTATGGACGGCGGAGCGGCTTGGCTCTGTGGTTTAATCAGATAGGGGCGGAGATGACAACAACATGGACACGGCGAAGTAGTACAGAGCAGTGCGTCCCCCTCTTCCTCCAGAATGGGCTGTGCCTGAGCGAAGCTTTGGGCTGAAAATGAAACCCCTCGCGTTGTGTGTCTGTTTCTAAAAGCTGCAGTCCCACAGACCCCCCCCCCCCCCCCCCCCACACACACACACACACACACACACACACACACACACACACACACACACACACACACACCACACACCACC
>NC_137657.1:5184448-5315205 GCF_963422515.1 Blennius ocellaris
CTGATTTCAAATATTTTTATTTTTTTTTTTTTTTTTTTTTTTTTTTTATTTTTTTTTTTTATTTTTTTTTTTTTTTTTTTTCTTTTTTTTATTATTTTTAAATACTTTACAGTCATTCCAATTTGCTGTTATAGAGAAAATAGAAAAGCCCAACATATCCACATGAGCAAGCAGGTGTGTTTGCGACTGTGGAAAGGAAAAACTCCCTCAACAAGGAGAAACCTTTGCAGAAACCAGACTCAGAGGTGGCGGCATTCTGCGGACCGGTTGGGGTGAGAGGATAGAGGAGAGGAGAGGAGAGGAGAGACAGAGAAAGGCTTGGTGAAACAAAATAAATACAAAAAATACAAAATACAAAATACATACAATACCCTTGTTAGTGCTACATACAATTGTTTTTTTTTTTTTTTTTTGATAATACATTAACCACAGTGATCTAAATATTTTCCAACTGCCATGAGATTAAGACCAGCCTGAGCAACAACAGAGCAAAAGACCTAAATAATGACAACAATTATAACAAAAGCAAAAAGCAAAAGGACATAGAACAAAAATAAATAAATAAATAAATAAAACAAACAAACAAACACAACAACAACAAAAGCAGACAACAACTTGGTTTTGATAGTTAACAGAACAATCTCGTCAATGAGGAGTGGGAGTGTGTGTGTGTGTGTGTGTGTGTGTGTGTGTGTGTGTGTGTGTGTGGTTTGTCCTCTGGATGTGAATGAAACTGTTGTGGGGGGGCCGCAGCACCACCCCGGAGCCCAAGGCCACCAGGGCCGGACGCTGCCACTCCGGCACCCAGCGACCCACCGGATCCAGGGAGGCCCCGACAGCCCCCCCCGGAGAGCCACGCCCCAACCCGGAAGGCACCAGACGGAGCGCGGAGAGAGGACCCCCCCCAGGCCAGAGGGGCCCACAGGAGAAGGATAAAGGGCGCAGAGCCCCGGGCCCCGACCGAGCCGCCAAGCCGGGACCGGCCAGCGCAGCGCCCCCAGGCCACGCGGGCAGGGAGCCCCCCCGGCCCCGACAGCGGAGCCCGCCGCACCCCCGGGGGCCATCCCCCCACCACCCCCCCAACCCCCGGCGGGACAGAGAAGGCCCCAGCCGCCGAGCCCCAGACCAGCCCCCCCCCCAGACCAGGAAGAGCGAAGGCCCAGCCAGGCCCGGCCGGAGGACAGCCACCCCCCCCCCACCCCATCACCTAATCCCAGCCCACCCACACACTCACACCCAAGCATACGCATACACACACACAGACATACATACACACCCACACAGATACACACACCAAGCATACACATACACACACAGACATACATATCTACATATATACAGACATACGTACATACATTTATATGGTTGGGAGGGGGGTGCCCCCCACTCCCCAGGCCGCCAGCCAGGCCCCCACCAGGCCACTACGGGATCTCGTCCTCCACCAGTCCAACTGTGAATAGGGAGGGAGGACCACTACCCAGCCCCCCCGGAGGTGCCACGCCCGAGCTAGCGTGCCCCCCGCACTCCAGCCGCACCCGCCCCGGAACACGGCGGGACCACAGCGGGAGGTGCTGGGGGGAGCCCCCACCCCCCCCCTCCACCCTGTGGGGTGTTGGGTGCATGTGGATGTGTGTATTTGTGTTTTGAAGAGGTGGTGCAATGTGTGTGTCTAGGGTGCGGTTTAAAATTGAGGGGTAGCGGGGGCCCGGGCGTTCTACCGCTGCCCAGCGGCAGAACCCCGAAAGCCAGCTGATCCCCTCAAGACCCTGCGTGACTAAGTGTAGTTAAAATTGTGGGCGGCGCAAAGTCGGGGGAGGGGTAGACCACAGTTAAGTGGCCTGGACCCCCCACCCTAGGCCCCGTCCACTGGCCCCTATTGTTGAATGAGGTATGGTATGGTAAGGTAGGAGGGGCTGAGAGGGAGAAGGTCCCCCCGTCGCTAGGACTTAGCCCAGCTGGACCCCCCGCGCCATCCCGCCCCACCCCGAAGCGGCCGGTCTGGAACACGGGGACCAACACCCACTCCAACAAGGCACCACAAGAGGACCCGGACAGGAAGCCCCCCCACCCCACCCGACGGCCGAAGAGCAGAGTCTAAGACCCGCATGGCCCGGCACGAGCCCGGCTGGAGACCAGCGGCTAGGGAGCGTAAACCCCCCCCCCCCCCCCACACTCACATACTCTCATACACATACACACACCCATACTTATATATAAATTACACACCCCCACACGCACATACACCTACGCTCACATTCACCGTCCCCCCACACACACAAACACACGTAGACACTTACCCACACCTACCCATACAGACCAATCCACACTCGTACCCCCCCCCCCCCCCCCCCCCCACACACACACACACACACACACACACACACCCGGCCCCTGTCCCATAGAAACCCCCCCCCCCGGGGGTCATCTCCAGTCAGCTGTCCATCCAAACCCGGAGCCCCTACTGCCCTCCATCTCCCCCTGATCAGGGGTGAGCCAGACCCGGAGCCCGGCAGCAGGGGCCACCCCCGCCCCAGCGAGGGGAGGGAGGCGGAGGGAGGACCCACCCCCGGCGCCGCAGCGGGCACCCCCACCAGGACCGGGAGGGCACCCAGCCCCCAAGGCCCCGAGGCCCCACACCCGCCCGCCCCGGCCAGGCAACCCGGCCGGGGCCCGACGCCCAGCACCCCCACCCCACCCCAGCAGAACCACCCCCCACCCAGAGCCGACCTCCCCCACACCCACCCCCCGGAACCCCCCAGCCCAGGCCGCCACCCCCCAGGATAGATGCCAGCACCCCCCCAGATCTCAGGGCCGCCAACCACCCAAGCCACAACGCCCCAGCCACAGATGGCCCCAAGAGCCCCGAGGCGGAACTACCACCCCCCCACAGGGCTACATGGTGTATTCAATTATTGGGGACCATGTCAACTCAAATTGAGCCGACTGATTTTTCCTACAAGCAGACATTCTCTCTAATGTGATGTGGTCTAGGAGTAAGTTTTTAAATAACTTTATATTAAGATTATGTTTTGATTTCCAGTTCATGAGGATTGCCTTCTTTGCGACGCTTAGGGAGACCAGGAGTGTGAAGGATTCATTTTTCTCTCTTTTAATTTCTGTAAGATCACCTAACAGGCAAAGTGCAGGTGAAACTGGAATGGGGAAGTCCAGGCATAATGATAAATCTTCACAGATTTTTTGCCAGAATGTTTGGACTGGTGTACACTGCCAGAGTGCATGTAGGTAGTTATCAGGGAGATTAGCTGTGCAGTTTGAACATATGTTAGATGAAGTGAGACCCATCTTGAACATCCTTTGTCCTGTGTAATGAACTCTGTGTAGGACCTTGTATTGTATAAGCTGTATATTGGTGTTTTTGCTCATTTTGAATGTATTTCTACAGATTTGTGACCAAAGCGTTGGTTCTATGTTAATGTTTAGATCTTCTTCCCATTTGGAGGTGGGAAGGGATATTGTGGTATTGGAACATGACAGGACTGAAATGATTTTAGAAAGTGGTTTTGGTGCTGAGATCTTCAGGAGGTTTGTCACTGTCTGAGGTAAGTTTAGGTTCATCTCTTCTAGTTTGAACTTTGTTTGTATTATTGACTTAAGCTGGAGATATTCCAGATAGTTATTTTGACTGATGCCATACGTTTCTATTAGATCTTTAAATGGAATAAAAGAGTTATTAGAGAGAAGGTGTTCCAAGTTTCTTATTCCCTTGTTTTTCCAATTTGTGAAGTTTATTGGTTTCTTTTTTTGCAGGATGTCAGGATTGTTCCAGATGGGTGTGAGTTTGCAGGGAATGAGTGATGATCCATTCATTTGAAGAAATTCCCACCAAGCTGTGAGCGATGTGTTTATATTGATGCTTTTAAAGCAGTTGTGTTTTTTGATGACAGGGCTGAAGAAAGGAAGGTCTCTGATGTGGAGATCTTCACAGAAGGTTTTTTCAATGTCCAGCCAGCCTTCATCTAAGGGTTTCTGATTAATCCATTTTATAACGTAAAGTAATTTATTGGCAAGATAATAATTATAGAAGTTTGGAAGTTCTAAGCCGCCTTGGTCCTTGGTGTTCTGCAGTGTTTTTAAACTTATACGCGATGGTTTATTTTTCCATAAGAATTTTGAGATATGGGAATCCAATTTATTAAACCATGTTTTTGGTGGTTTTGTTGGGATCATTGAAAAGATGTAGTTAATTTTAGGCAGGACCATCATTTTAATTGTTGCTACTCTCCCCATAAGTGATATAGGAAGTGTCCTCCACCGAGTGAGGTCCTCTTCTATTGTTTTAATAAGGGGAGTGTAGTTTAAGTGCACCAAGTCTGACAGTTTGGCTGAGATATTAATGCCGAGGTATTTGATGTTCCCTGGTTTTAGTGGGGTATTTGATGTGTGCTGAAAAATAGAGTTAATTGGCAAGACAACTGATTTATTCCAATTTATAGAATAGTCTGAAATTGCAGAGAATCTGTCTATTAACTCTATTGTTTGTGGAAGAGAGGTCTGTGCGTTTTGTAAGAACAGTAATACATCATCTGCATAAAGACATATTTTGTGGGTTACATTTGCTGTTTGTATTCCTTTTATGTTATTGTTCTGTCTAATGGCGGCTGCTAATGGTTCAATAAAAATTGCAAAGAGAGATGGTGAGAGTGGACACCCCTGCCTGGTACCTCTCTTGAGATTGAACCTTGAGGAAATTTGATCATTTGTTTTGACACAGGCACTGGGTGAAGTGTACAATGTTTTAATCCAGGAGAGGTAATTTTGTTCAAATCCAAATTTCCGTAGTGTAGCGAGTAGGCATTTCCAATTTACCCTATCAAAAGCTTTTTCTGCATCTAAGGAGGTGATAATGGCTTTTTGTTTATTCTGGTGGCAGTGGTCTATAAGATTAATTAATCTGCGTGTGTTGTTAGTGGAGTGTCGTCCTTTAATGAACCCTGTTTGATCAGGGTGTATGATGTGGGGTGTAATTTTTTCTATTCTGCTTGCTAAGGTTTTACTGATTATTTTAAGATCTACATTGATTAGTGATATTGGGCGATAGCTAGATGGTAGTGTAGGATCTTTATCCGGTTTAAGAAGAAGATTGATATTTGCACAGTTCATATGTGGGGGGAGAGATAAAGATTCTTTAATTTCCTCAACTGTTCTAAAAAAAATTGGTGAGAGTAAAGGCCAAAATTCTTTGTAAAATTCAGTGGTGTATCCATCAGGTCCTGGAGCTTTACCATCAGGCATGTGCTGGAGAGCTTCATGCAGTTCTTCTACTGAGATGGAAGCTTCTAGGCCTTGGATCTGTTCGTCTTTTAATTTTGGGAGGTCAACTGTGCTTAGAAAGGTCTCTATTTCAGATTGTGAAGGGTCAATTTGTGAAGAGTAAAGTTTTTTATAAAATTCTCTGAAAGTAGTATTTATTTCCTGAGGGTCAGAAGTGATTTCACCATTTTGAGTTTTAACTGAGGGGATTGTACATTTTTCTTTATTTCGTTTTAGCTGATTGGCTAAGAGTTTGCTGGATTTATTGCCATGTTCAAAGTTCTCCCAGCGTAATCTCTGTAGTTGAAATTGTGTTTTGTGGTCAATTATTTCATTCAACTCCATTTTTAATCTCTTTAACTCCGTTAATAAGCGGTCGTCATTGGAAGCGGCATGAGCTGTCTCTATGGTCTTGATTTTATCTTCTAAATCTTTTTCCTTTATTTTTTCCTTTTTGGTTTTGTATGAGGAGTAAGAAATTATTTTGCCTCTCATGACAGCTTTAGCTGTCTCCCAGAGGACACCGGGAGAAACACCAGGCAGATCATTTGTGTCTAAAAAGAGTGTCCATTGTTTTTTAAAGAATGTGAGGAAGTCTTGATCCTTGAGCAGTGAAGTGTTAAATCTCCATTGTCTACTAGGAGGGGTGAGTGTTCTATTAGTGACCGTCATAGTGACAGGTGCATGGTCACTGATAGTGATGGGGTGAATCTGTGTGTCCGAGGTGTCTTTGATCACTGATTTACTCACCAGAAAGTAATCTAAGCGTGAATAGGATTGGTGCACTGCTGAGTAGAAGGAGTACTCTCTAAGAGTTGGATGAGAGGTGCGCCAAGCGTCACAAAGGCCATAGTCACTCATGTACTGCTGTATTATATCTGATGAATCCCAGTGTCTAGTGTTTGCTGCTTTACTAACTCTGTCCATTTGTGGATTGAGGGCTATGTTGAGGTCTCCTCCAACTATAAGTGTTTTGTCAGAGTGTGTTGAGAGGGTGGTGAAGAAGTTGTGATAGAAGGAGGGGTCATCAACATTTGGGCCATAGATGTTTGCGATACACATTTCTATGTTCTGAAGAGAGATATGAATAATTATAAATCTTCCCTCTGGGTCTAAGGTTGTATTTTTATGGGAGAATTGCTTTTTATTGCTGATTAATATAGCTACGCCTCTCTGCTTGGAGTTATAACCAGCTGAGAATGTGTGAGGGAATTGTGGTGAGATCAATTTGTGATGTCCTGTGGGAGGTGTGTGTGTCTCTTGTAATAAGACAATGTCTGCCTTAAGTTTATCCAGGTGTTCGAAAACCTTTTGTCTTTTTGTTTGTGTGCCCATTCCACGTACATTCCAGGTGACAAATCTGAACAGGTTCCTAGCTACACTCATCTTCTAGGTGGGTGTGTATCTGTGTGTGTGTGTGCGTGCGTGCGTGTGTATTTGTGTGCGTGCGTGCGTGTAGCTATGTGTGTGCATGTGCTTATGTGTGCGTGCGTGTCTGTGAGTGCGTGCGTGTGCGTCTGTGTGTGCGTGCGTGTGTATGTGTCTGTGCGTGCATGTGTGTGTGTGTCTGTGTATGTGTGTGCGTGTGAGCATCTGTGTGTGCCTGTGTGTCTGTGTATGCATGCATGCGCATGTTTTTAAGGTTCCTAATTCTGACTGGTTATTTAACATGGGAGTGTGTGTCTGTCAATATAGGAGTGTGTGATCTCATGACAGTTGGATTGTGGTGTCGTGGTCTTAGTGTGGCTAAAACAGTGGAAAAGTGTTACTATTAAGACAAGGGAGGGGGTGCAGAAATAGAAAGTAAGAAACCAAAACCCAAAGAAAGACAATCCCAAACTCATAGGTGACGTTCGTGGTGACGTGAGGAGTGCTTGCTTTTTTTTTTTTTTTTTTGAAAGTCATGTAAATATATATTCCTATATATATATATATACATACATATACCCACATATATACACATACAAATATCCCAGCGTTTGTAGTGGTAGTTCAAGATGATTAATACTATAATAACATTGGACCTCAGTAAACCTGTGATGTGTGCGGCTGTGTGTGTGTGTTAGAGGGGATGTTACTTCTTTATGAGGACCATCAGTAGAGCCAGGGGGTGACAGCGGGGTCCCGGTACAGCTGGCCGTTGACGTAAAGCCTGTCCACTGTGATGACGGCTCGGGATCCTTCGGCGATGAGCTTCTTCCTCACAGGAAACAACAAGCGGCGACGGTCTAAGATCTCCTTCGGGAACTGGTCGTTAACGCTGAAGTGCGTTCCTCGTAGTTCCCGGCCGCGGCTCTTCACCAGTTCTTTCTGTTTGAAATGTTCAAACTTGGCGACGATGGGCCGCGGGCGCTGGTTGTCCTGTCGTCTTCCACCCAGGCGGTGGACTCGGGCGAAGGTGATCTTGTTCACGGTGTCCTCGGGAAGCTTCAGGTGCTCCTGGATGAATCCTCGCAGCGATGTTTCCGCGTTTTCCTCCTCGCGTTCTGGAAGTCCCGCGAAGACGAGGTTGTCCCGCATACTCCTGCTTTGGAGGTCCAGGATCGACTCCTTCATGTTCTTATTCTCCCGAGTCAGGCCGCTCAGTCCCTGGTTCAGCAGGTTCATCTCGCTTCTTAGTCCGATGTTCTCTGCTGTTAGATCGGCCACCTGCTGTTGGCTGAATTCCAGCGACTCACGAAGAGCTTGGAATTCACGGTGGAGTACCTCCACCAGGGCGAGACGGGCGTCGAAGCTGGACAGCTTGGTGTTGATGCTGTCCAGGATGTCCTCAAACTGTTTCGATGGAGAAGGAGCCGCTGTTGGGGAGCTTTCAGCGCGGCTCCTCTTGGATGCGGTCTGTGGCGTCTTCGACATCACAACGAGCCGGTCGTAGCACTCGTCTAAGTATTCTTGAAGTTTTTCTATCGTTTCCTCTTCCAGCGTTATATTTTAGCTTAATTTTACCCTTTATTTAGTTTAGTTTGTTGTTGTTTTTCCCCCTCTATTTGTCGAAAAAGTTTGCTTTACAAGCTGGGTGGCGCCATGTTGGATTGCACTCGATTACGTCTCACTGGAATCACTCACTGCGCATGCTCTCTCCCAGTCCGGCGCGTATCCTGTAAGCGGGCAGAAGATGGATGTTTGGCTGGCAGTGTGTTGGATTTTAAGTGGTTGGCTTGTGACCAGAGGGTCACGGCTCCAATCCCACTATTGACAGGTCAATTCCATTGCATTTTATTTATGCAGCACCTAACACAGTTATCTCACAGCACTTTGACAAGGAAAAAACAACAACAACAAAAAAACACGAGAATTCCACATGATAGAAATAGGAAAGGAAAGCAAATCCCCTTTTAGCAGGAAGAAAGCTGCAGAACCAGCCTCTGTGGTTGGCGGTTAAAAGACGGGAGCAGAGAAAAGGTGAGGGCTGACATTATTAATCAAAGTTGCTCACCATTTCGTACGTGGTGACGACTTTCTTGAGGACCTCTGGCAGCAGGCCTTGGAGCTCCAGGTTGGGGTACTGGTCATTGAGGTTGAACAGCAGGAGGGGGCTGTTGTCCGGCCCCGTCAGCCGCGTGGAAAGAGCCAGGATGCACTGCTTCAGGTTGGCCACCGCTGAAAGGCCGCACAGCTCTTTAAAGGACGCTATGGCATTCTGCGGGGAGGAGAGACGCGTTACGTCTGGGCGGCGCCGCGCCGCCATGCTGGCTTCTCCTGGCAAGCTGAGCAACACAAATGTCCACTTGCATAACCAGAAATATCACCGAAAATAGAGGAACCTGATGTTCCAGCTTGATAAAAAACGTGAGTCAAACACTGCGAGAGGAAGAGGCCGCGGCCGTCCACGGCGAAAACCCCCGTGCTCAATCTGGAGTAACAGTTTGACATGGAAATGAAACAAAACACTGAAATCCCGAACTTCCTGCTCGCGGCCAAATTTAAACCCCTCGTGGATAAACAGCCGGAGGGACAGAGTGGAAGAGGACGGCCGACATGTGTGAGGAGTCTCAAGGCCAAGAGCTTGTTATCATACGACCACTGCAATACAAACAAGGCTACCAAAATAAAAGCTAGTACAATGCCTGGGGGTGGGGTGGGGGTGGGGGTGGGGGGGGATGGCATACACAACACCAGACCCACCGCAGAGTCTTGTGACATTCCACTGCACCGTTTCTCGTCCCTGTTTTAATTCTTCATAGACTTTGAGTGTGACGCTTGGTGTAAACACCACAGAGAGAAATGTACTGGTTCTGTGGCGAAGTCGAACGTGAGGAAAAACAGGAAGTCAGCCAACTTGTGAGGAACGGCCCACGATTCTTCACACGGGAAGCAGATTATAGAGATTATAGAGCATCTTCCTCCCACTAACTCATGTAACGTCAGACAACCTGATATGTGAATCAGAGCGACCCACACAGAGCCGAGAGCTCAAAAATACAACTCTGTACACAACATGAAGACGGGCCTCGTTAGAATAAAAGAATATTACACTACATTCATTTCAGTCGCTTCCAAAAACCAGACTTGATTATGATGATATATGCAGATTCAGAACCGTAACGACAGGCTATTAGATGATATATTAGATATTGTAGTCGTAGAAATTGGTCAATTAGATTCAGATTCTAATGATATAATGAGTTAAAGGCCACTGGTAGCAAAATCTGTTTTGTCTTATACCGAGCCTATGGGCCAAGTTTAAACACGTTCTACATTTTAATAAGAATATATGAGGGATATAATAAGTTCAAAATTACATTACACTTTGGATAACAAATTGATTTTCTTTGAACCAGAATGTGGATGTGAAGTTTTTAAGATATTCCCAAAAGGTACTCCACGTGTATCACGCTGCATTAAAAATAAGCGAGGTTATTTTAGTCGGCCCGTCTCTTGGGTCGTGCTGGATTTTGAGAAAAATTCTCCCAAGGTGATTGGGAGACGGTGCATTAATGAGAAAAGGACAGACTGACACCTTGAGAAGATAATAGTCTTTCTTTTGCCAGACAGAAACATAAAAAAAAAGGTGCCAACATTGTGATGGGCTTCACTGTTCCTGCCCACTGTAACCTTTTCCAATTCACACATGGGAGGTTATGAAGATCTGTTACATGTATTATTCAAATGGGAACTACTATTTTTCTCAGTTTGGTCCCCTGATTCTCTCCTGCCTGTTGCACTATTCATAAGGTTGAGCTGATATCCCATTGAGTGGAGTGCGACGGCTTTGTGCATCTGCATGTTAAGTCTTTGTCATAAATGTGACTGCGCCTGGTATTTGGGAGAGTATCAAGGCATTTCTGATGGTATGGTTGTTATTAATAGGTCTACAGCCTGTAAAATCCTGAATGTCTTACCTGCATGTTTTCTCTGAGGTCTGTTGCCTCCCTCAGTGGTAGCAGGGCTGTTTTAAATACGTCGTCCACGGCCCTGATCAGTAGCACCCTCATGCTGGCGTACTCTCTGCTCTTCTTGCTCTTTCTCACCGACAGCCCCCTCTTGTGTGGCTTTCCGCCTCCTCTTCGATTGGTTATGGCCACGTGAACAAACAGCAAGGTGTGCGGCAGAACTTCCCCCGTGAGGGACTGCAGCGGAACATGGCGGAAACCTGGCTGGAGACACTCGAAGGGAATCGTGTACTGACCGATGAACTCGTCGCCGATGTAGTCGTCGTCCAGCACCACAAAGCGCACCATCGCCAGCTCGGGAAGGTTTATCTGAAACTCGAAGCTCTCGTCAAAGAGAGGGTTGTCCCCGTTCTGGTTGACTGTTTTAGTCCTTTGCTCCGCGCAGTCGGCGGGAATGCCGTGTATCTCCACGTATACGTAGGGGTCGACCACGTCTCCTTTGGCACCTGAGCCTTTGGGTTTTGGGAAGTTTTGTCCACTGATGATCTTGATGTGTAAGAGCTGTGGAGAAACTCCAGGCACTGAATCTTTAGTGTTGGCACTGAAATATGAAACCTGCTCCCTCATGATGGCCGGACGCAGAACGTAGCCACAGCTGCCGTTCTGACGGAACCAGGCGATGTTCAAATCCATCATCAGGCCGGGAGTCTGGTAGTTCATCGCTACAATCTGGCAGCCGCACTTCCAGAAATCCTGTGGATTCATGTTGCTGGAGTCGATCCGCATGGGGCTGGGGTAAACCCGTGCCAGGAACTTCTTGTTGTAGTTGACAAAGTCACCCGGGAGGTCGCTGGCACAGCGGCTGGCAAAGACCTCATTGAAAGAGCAGAGCTCCCACTGCTTCTGGCTCTGGAAAGACGTCTGAAAGTCTTTGAATTCCACCGATTTGCACAAAGTGACCAGATCTGAGAGGTCTTTCGACAGCTGGAATTTCTTGAGCGCAATAGTCTGTTGTTCTGCAGAATCGATGCTCATCCTCTGAGACATCTCTGCCCCCTCATCCTCATCCGTCACCTCGCCTTCTGAAGCGGTGCAGTTGGTGCTCAGTTTCTTCCCCTTCAGCAGGATTTTCCCCTTCAGCTCAGACGGCGAGGGAAGGTAGCAGTCCTCGGGTTTTGGGACATCGTCGTGGATCTTGTCTCCGAGGATCTTCTTGAGGTGCTGGAACATCACCCTCTGCTGCTTTAAGGAGCAGTGGTTCTCTAAACACAGTATCAGAGGAAAGTCGGAGGCAACGAAGGCATACTTGTTGACGACGTCAATGACTCCGCGGAAAACGATCTGCGAGGTCATCGTATGGCCGGTGTAAATGACAGGCTCGTTATCGGGTCCATCCCACACGTCAAGCTCTACGCTGCGGCAGCCCATCTTGAGGGCGCGGATGTACCCCGTCACATCAGAGGGACCTCTGAACTGATCTTCTATCAGGTAGGTATTGTGGGATGCGTTGATGTAGTAGTGGGACAAAGGCTGGTTCATGTCTTGGCAAACAGACTTTTGTTCAGGGTCAAATATGTGGCACTCTGGAGACATGAGATAGTTGGAGAACCCGTCAAGAGACAGCCACCCTTTCAGCTGACCCTCTCTAGAGGGCTCGTACTTCTGAATGACCTCTAGACTGGTGTCTTCACTGACCTGTGCCATTCCCTGCTCTGCTTCCAGGAATATCATTAAGTCCTTTGTGTCGAGAAATTCCTTGTTACTGGAAAACTGAACGAATAGAAAATAGATTTCTGGTTTTGTACAAAGATCATGAAACACTTCGATGAACTCGTCTTTTGACACGTCAGAACCTGATTTGTCCTTGGCTTTATGAAGCTCCTTGAACTTCAGTTCTATTTTCACATTTTTGAGTCCCGGGTTTAACTTCTTGACCAGCTGCACGGCAGCGCATATCGTCACGTGTCTGCTGCGGTTGCTGTCCTCCTCGTCGAAAAGTTCGCCGAGCCACGACGAGCGCATGTTGTTCTGACTGCTCTCAATCATGTTCAAGGTGTGTTTCCCGTAGGAGATCAGGTACCGCAGCCCCGTCACCCAAATGTTGGCGACATCTGCAGTGTTTGCCACCAGGTCCAGTGACTCGTAGTTCTCCCCGAAGACGATTGAGAAAGCGCAATCCTCGGATATCTGGTCATAAGTTCCATTAGTTCTGAAAGTGTCCGTATTTTTGCCCGTCCGAACCTCTTTGATTGATTTCACGTCGATTTTTGCCTTTTCTGACTCCTTCTTCGACGGCTCCCACCTCAAGGACTGCATGTCTGCGTCGAGGAGGAAGTAGCGGTGGTAGACCCGGGAGTTGGATCGCACTTTCTTCAGTTCAGAGCCGTCCACCATCGCTCCAATGCAATCGCTCGCACTGCTTATCTTCTTCTCGGTGGGCATGCTGCTGAAGGACACCGTCTTTTTCCTTTCTTTCCGTTGTTTTCCATCCTGCAGGCAAACAAGACACAGTACGTAAGCAAAAGCTCCTTTGTATTCATCATTACGACGGTCACATTTGCAAAGGAAAGTTCATTGCTGAGAAAGAACCTTGAAAATGTTTGTTCAATTAAGAGAATCTTTCTTCCTCCTTGAACTTTTTTCTTGATTAAAAAGAGGTCTTGCTGACGTCTACCAATCATTTTCTAATACGTTTCTAAGTGAGGGTCATGGCTTTGCCCAGGAGACGACGGGCAAAGTCTAAAATACTGAGGACAACTGGTCAATTTAGCAACAAACCATTATGCTTATGGGTATATTCATAGTCCTCAAATACCCTGAAATGCATCTTTTTAGGTTGTAGAATGAAATCTTGAGCGCTATAGACTTGAACTCAGGACACTTTCATTGAGAGATGAGAGTACTGACAACTACACAACAATCCTGATACTAATACTAAATAACAATAAGCCTGATCGTGGAGCTCATGAGTGCGTCGTTAATGAACTTTTCATGCACACACCAAGAGTAAAGAAATAGCAGAGATTAAGTGGGGAAAAGAAGATTCAATTTAAATCACGGGTAATAAACTAGCTTAAGAAACTACCTTCACATTAATTTAAACACGGTTCTCGTATTTGTGAACTGCTGGAACAAAAACACAGGATTGGATCAGCGAGCTACAGAGAAAATAAAATGCTCTGCATGAATCATCGTTTTGTTTTTTTGTTTTTTATCCCACCTTAATCAAATGTAGAGTCATTATTCAATCAGTCTCCAGTCTCGCCACCCGGTCTTTCCTTTTTCTTCCCCCTTTCAATTTCTCAACAAAGTACAATCTTTACTCTCAAAGGCCTGCACGTCTTTCCAAGTGGAGCCGAGGACTAAATATTCTACCGTCAAGCTGTCAAAACACGGTCCGAGATCCACCTTCTAGAACAATCCAGCTCGGCGCAAACGTGCCGCCGGCTCTGACGTGCTCTTCGCGTGGCACGTCTTCCATCAGGTTCTCTCCGTTTCCTCTGAACGCTTGCCAAGAAACGGCGCGGCAGCAATTGTGGTGGGGTGATTTAAGGTAGCTGTCACCGAGTATTATGGAGATACAGCGGGGGCTCTCCCCCGGGGGGGAGCGTGGCCCACACACATCCAGTCATGTACAGCAGCCACATTGCTGACATCTTCAACCAGCCCCCGTCGCAGCACAACAACAGCCTCTTACATTTGGGAACAGTCACTTCATAAACCTCCAAAACCAAGTGAGTTTGGAAACCAGGGAACTCCTTTAAGTACTTGGAAATTGGAAAATTCAATGTTATTATAGAGTGTTTTGAGAACTGAAACTAAATCATGTGACAAATCTGATAAGAGTTTGATCAAAATCGCATTATTTATGCCTTTAGCGATCTATAAAAGGCTATATTAGATGCCTCACGGGTAAGGTTACACAATATACTGTTAACTCAATTACTATTAACATCATCATCAAGTGAGTTTGTATTTAACACAAGTCACATTATTATCGCAATACTTAACTTTTCAAGTTTACAGGATTTACGCTTGAAAATAAAGATACTGCAATTAGCACTAGTTAGCACCAGCATTCTTCTAACTAAGATATCTACGTTTCCTTTAAAGTTATCCAACTGAATACAACAAAGGGTTGAACATTACATGTTGGCTTAATGATGCCAAAGTAGCAAGGATTTACTATTGCGGCTCAACCAAAACTTTTTTTTTTTTCATTCCCATGCTAATGTCAAATGAGTTGCAAAGTATTCACATTTTATTCCATTTTTCTTCGTCGTCAACCTCTTTCCACATGACCCGCTAATACAGCCGTCGAGATGTGCGGCGCTGCGTCAAGGGGATTTGTTTGCGACCGCAGGAAAAAAAAGAAAAGAAAAGAAAAGCAGCGAGCAGCAATGGATGCTGACCTCAGTCCGTCCGCCCGCTCTCAGTCAAATTGTTTATTTGTCTGCACAATAAAGACGTCAGAATAGATGGCAGACCGTAATAAAAGTAAATGGAAATGCACTCAAGAGGACAGACGCCGGGAATGCTGAAACAAAAGTCTCCAGCGCGAGCGTCCGAAGTCATAAAGCTTCAGTGAAAAGAGAGGGAGGCTGTCGGCATGCACTTGGGTAAATAAACAAGCAGGAATGATTCTCTTTCAAAATGAATTAATCATCATAAATCCCCTCCGTGTTCTCAGACTTTGGGTAAACACAGCGACGGACCGTCTGACAATGACAGGAGGGGACCTTAAGCCTGCGAGACGGTGCGTGCCAGGTAACATGTATAAACCATAATCCCACTGGCTTTACAGTCTGCAGCTTCAGGTGAGTTCTTTTATTCAAAAGAAGGAAAAAAAAAAGAAGAGCTTAAAATGCCCCAAAACGCATGACTGCAGATAATCCCCCCGTGATCTGCACAGGAACGGCGTTGTTATGTCTTGGGTGTTGTCGGTGCTTCGGCCTCCTCCTCAGGATTTCCCCGCGCTTCCTCTAAACGAAGCTGGGAAACAATAGAGCACACGCCCATGTCCGTCTCTGCCATCGTTAACGCTTCCTCAGCAGAACGCTTCTTATGCAACGGCCGTCTCGTTCTTCTGCACGGCCGCTTTCATTGGACCTTAAATGGTGTTTGAAAAGAAACAATGACCAGATCAGACTGTCCATTTATAGTTGTGTGGGATGTGTGTTTTATAGACCACATTCTCCTCTGGACAGAAATATCTCTTATCGTTTTTCATCTCTACCTCTTGAACTCCCAACGGTAAACTGAACTGTGATCGACGGCCGCGTCTTTATTAGGCTTCAACTGGAAACAGAGACGATATCCAAGAGATGTTCTCACACACACACACACACACACACACACACACACACACACACACACACACACACACACACACACACACACACACACACACACACACACACACACACACACACACACACACACACACACACACACACACAGTCTGTACAGAATCATTAATCCTTCCAGTTCAAGAGTTTATAAAGCTCGGCTGCCAGGTCGGGGTCAATAATTAAATGTTTTAATTTGATTAAAGGAGCATTAAAATATCACAGGATGACAGGTTTGTGTGTTGAGGTGTGAGAAAGAGTGACGGGACAGAAATTACGGCGCTGGGGAGAACGTGCTGAGTCACCGGTGGTATTCAATACACGAAGCCAACTTTAAACACTTTCTGTGTTTAAGCAGAAAAATGAGAAAATTAACCTTATATATAATTATACAATGATTATCATTACTGCTGTCTATTATATCGCAGATTTGTTGAAAGTTCCCAGACTCTTGTCTCTGCGTGAACGGGGGGAAACACAACATTTTAAAATGCTCTTATTGCACAGTCACAGTAACAAGTTCTTCTGCACATGCTCAGTAGATGGACAATAAGAACGGTTTTCCTCCAGAGCATCATGACTCCCAGTCCAGACTCTTTTATAATCGGCAGTCATCGTAATATCAAGCTAACTTGGTGGTCTGTCCCATTGTTAATGTTTATAGTGTATTGTTCTCTGCTGTGTGTGGTTTCATTACAAAAACAACCAGCAGCGCCCACTAGTGGCCCAACATGAGAACTACATCATTTTCAGAATGTTGCCGTGTCATACTTCTGAAACAAAAATGCAAAAACGACGCGTTTTCACTTGAAACGTTGTCGTTTAAATGACGCCAAATACTTAAAAGGCGCAAAAACACTGGCAGGATTGTCAAAAAACGTGTGAATCTACACGTTTTGTATACGTCGTCAGGAGCTCAGTCTCACCTCGGGGCTGGTTTTTCTATTCAGCCCTGCAGAGAAAGTCAACGATACACGGAACAGGTTTCAGATGTTTTCTCAGCGTTTCACTGTGTGAAGGTTCGGCCTCCGATTGCTCCCCGTCCTTACTTGTTTTCCGTGCAAGTCCTGTGGTTTGAGTGAGCCGCGGAGACAGAGTCAGATAGATGCGAAGCGGCGGAAGAGCCGAGGAGAAAAGAAAGCTGGAGAAAGGAAAGGTAACGACTAAAGGAAGGCGGCGTGTGCCCAACTGCTCACTGGTCCCACAGGACTCTGAATCCCCTAATGGACCCAAAACCGCTTTTTTTATCTGGCTGGCTGAGCAGTCATGAAGTCTCTGAGCGACCGCGGGACGTCACCTGGGAACCATTACTCCTTGCTCTCCTCTTCTACCTACATCTCCGGCAACAAGCGTCTCCTGAATCGCAATGCAGCATGAATCACCTCTCAAACCCCGGGCCAGGACGCCGTCCCACATTACCATAAATCCAAGGAATTAAATTCCGTCTACATACGAGTGCGGCGACCCGTCAGAAGGCCGAAACGTGTCTCGTATCGCTCGCTATTTGCTCGAGTGAGATTAAGTGCATTTACCGCAACGTCACATCTACCAACTGGTTTTTTTAATTTGGCTTGAAACGAGCTGCACTGTTTTGAGTGGGAAATGATCCGTCACAGATAACATGTGGTGGGATGCAAATGAGAGATCGAGAGTTGAATCACTTCTCCAACTGGAGAACGGAAATGTAAAAAAAAAGAAAAAGCAGTAGTGAGAAAGCTCATGTGGCTCCTGAAGCTCCAAGAGTGGGACTTATTAAAAGGGTAAATAATCCTTCCTGACAGGAATCGTGACGCTAAGCTGTCTTGAAATGATCAACCAGCTTTTAATGTTTTCTGCACGAATCGAATGATTCCTGGTGTTTGCGCCTTACGTAATCGTTGTACTTCCTCTAATTAAGTCTGGAGGAGGCTTGTCTTGAGGTTCAGTTTGGTGATTTTGTGGATAGAACCTCATCGGGAATAAATACGGAGGTACTGTGATGGTCTGTTCTCACCGGAGGAGAATCCGATTGTGTCTCTGACTGGACGTATCTCAGGCCCCGTTTCAGAAACGTTGTGTGAACACACCGTCACATTTTCAAAACCAAATATTGGCATCTCTTACTCTGAACTTAAACGACCGTGACGGAGTGCGAGTGGGACGCGTTCGCAGAAAGCACTTTGAAGGGGAACAGGAAAAAAAACTGAAAGCGCAGTGACTCACGTGGAAACGGAATCGTATGACGGCGAGGACGAGGAAGCGAATGTGTCGGGAGGCGAGGAGGGAAAGCGTCTCCAGATCAATTCTAATGGGGGGGAGGAGTATGAAAAGAAATCCTTTATTCAGGTGTTTGGCGACGCCTCGTATCCACAGTGTAAACCCAGGAGCCAATACTTGATGCACACGTCAACGATGTTCCAGGAGGGCTTTGTTTGGTTAGAACTAGCATACGGGGGACGGTGTGTTCTCCCGCTGGATCCCCCCCGGAGCAGATCAGTCCTCCGCCGCACACGACAGGAGTCCCAGTTGGTGGACTGAAGGTAAATACCACCGGTCGTGAACTCTCACCTGAACTTCATGAGCAAATACACAAGCCGGAGTCGCTTCCGCTTCTGTCTGAAACACGGCGGGCGACTACAAGCTTTCAGTCGTGTTCTTCACGCTGGAACAAGGCCTGTAAAATAGGATCATTGTTCAAGTCCGTAACCTGATTTCTCCACTTCCCCGTTCGGCTGCTATTTAGAGAAGTTCTGTTTATTTCTTCACCGCGGCAGAATGTCGACGGTCTCGTGTTACAGAAGTTTTAAAACGGAGTCGGTGCGAGTCAGACCGTAGATTTGCTTCGGTTCTTAGAATCAGCTGCAAAAAACATAAATAATGTGTTGTATGATCTAAAACTCAGATTATAAAGTGTGAGTACAGCAAAACCCACTTTTTACATAGTACAAGTACTTACATGTGGCTGGTTGACACTACAGAGAAGTGATGCAAATACTTGCACAGTTCTCTGAACATGCAAGTATTCGCTGAAGTATAACCACGTTGTAAAACGTTGTACCTGTCGCTTCTGGTCTGTTGCCTCCAAAAATGGCATTAAACGTTATTGAATGTAAATAAAACACGACCTGTTGACGATACACATTTTACTCTAAAAATGACTATGTGTACTTTGGCTTTTCCGGCGGGAACTTCTTGTCTGACCCGACTGGATCACTTTCCATCATCCCAAAACTTTATGTGTGTTGTCCTCAAAGCACTGAGCTGCTTCAATCAAACATTGTGTAGAGCTGCGACAATCACTGTGCCGTCAGTCTAAGACCAATATGCAAAACTGGTCCTGGTATCACTGCGTCCCAAGTAAAAACATAGCGCTTTATCATAGAACTGGGCAAATAATCCCTGAAGAGTTCATGAAATTCGGGTTGGTAATTTCTGTGAAAAGTTGGCAAAATACATGCATATAAACCAGTAAATAAATAAATACACGCAGACAAAAACGTAAATTTCCGCTACTAACTTTGGTTAGCGAAAGTGAAACCTGACACGTGGAGCAACACGCCACCACGTAAACCAGCAAACCACTGCTGCTGTCGGTGCTCGCTGGCCACACGTCACTTCATATTATTTAGTATTGTATATATAATGTATAACAGTGTTTTTCAACCACTGTGCCACGGCACACTGGTGTTTCCGCGAGATATAGTCAGGTGTGCCGTGGGAAATTATCCAATTTCACATTTTTTCTAAAAAAAATTTGCTCACAAGCACTGTGAGAGCAGTGTGCAGAGTAATCATGTATAAATACTGTGGCGAGCACCGCAGAAGAATTGCTCTGAGTCGATTCTTTTCTGCCAGCTGATCACCAGAGGCTTTTATTTTGACATGAACACACCCAACTGGAACTTCATAACAGGATGAGACTCCACACAACACATTTCTCACTCACGGTTGATCACCAACATCCAACAAACCAAACTAGACGAAATAATGAACTATTTGAACCGAGGAACAAAAACACAACACAAGCACAAATCAACACACACAACAACCCCGACAATAACCCTCAATAACCTCCGGCAACACATAACCTGAACTCCCATCATGCCCTGCAGCAACCAACTCAGTGATGCTACAATACTCTTCACCACTAGAGGGCAGCACAGAACTTTGCCGGTGAAATGTAAAGTGACAGACGTCAGTGTGGTTCATCTCCACCTCCTGCTACCATCTTGTATCAAAGTACTGTGTCAGTGACAGTGATGGAGAAGTTTTTGAAAAGGAAGAATGTGAACCAGGATCTCAGCTCTTCATCCATCAGGTCCAGGTTTCACACTGAGGGAGTCACTATTAAAAAAAGACATTGGGAAATACTGTTTTCTGTATTTATTTGATTCCTGTTGATAAAACTTTGATGAGAATTACTTTATATTGTTAATAGAGGCTACAGAGTTTCACATTTTAACATTTTTGATTGGTGGTGTGACTCCAGATTATTCCAAACAAAAAAGTGTGCCTCGGTTCAAAAAAGGTTGAAAAACACTGATGTATAAGATACATAATGCGTATTTCCATGCCTGGTCTGAGATGATTATAGAGTTCATCCCCACAATGACACTGATCCAGAGTCCTGCACCGAGTGCCTTGTACTTCAGAAGCATTTAGAATTCAATATTGTTGTGAAATATAGAAAAAAAAACACTTCACGTATTTAAAATGCAACAAATTGTGCAAAATTCTTTGGTTTTGAGCAAAATCTAATAGCGAGGGCCATTCCTTCTTTATACTGTGACTTTGAACAGGCACAGGCACCCCGGGTTACGTAATAACTGACATTGATTGGATGGATGAGTGTTTGTCACTTTTGTTGTGGGGTTGTTTATATGCATATACTGAAGAAGAAAAAAAAAAAAAAGGACAGCAGCCTGCTGTAACTGCGCCGTCTGACCCCTTTAAGCCAAACACTGTGTTGCATAACGCCGCCGACTGGATCCACCGGGGCGACAAAAAAAAGTGACTAAATCAGCGCGTGCAGCTAAAATGCGTTTTACACTTGGACTGGCTTTTCTGAGGCGACGTCTGCAGCAGTGGAAACTGCACCAACACCATTAACCCAAAAAAAAAAAAAAAAAAAAAAAACTGCCTCAGGTGTTGAGCTAATTGCTCAGCACTATTTTTCTCTGTGGAGCTGTTCCCAGTTTTACATCATCAGCTCACACTTTTTTTTTTTTTTCTGCTTCAGGCTTTCACAGAAAACCTCTAATGTTCTCAAATATTGGATTGAAACATTAACCACAATTTATTACTCACTAATGTCATTAATCCCTTTTTATGAAGGGGTTTTGATGCGGAATGGTTACGGTCACTTTTTCACAATTGTTCCCACTTAAATGTGGAAATGAATAAAAAGCTGGATTGAAATTGAATATTTTTGGGTTTATAAAGCAGTTTTCAATAGTTTGCGCCTCGTGATCCAAGGAAGAGATCAGCTTGACTCATTGTAGCTCAAATAATCCATCAGTAAACTGAGCTAATGAGTAAAAATGGGAAAAAGCCAGCGGAGCTGTGTTCAGTGGATTAACGCGACACCAGAAGTGGGTTGTGACATCAGACCTGAGGATTGGCGTGTTCGCAGCATGAGGGGGGGGGCGAGGACCAACGTTCAGTGTGTCTCCTCACTCCAGCGCTCAGCAGGACGACTGGCTGAGAGTACGAATCGATATAATCATTTAACACGCCATAATCTGGAAAAATCCCCGGAGCGGAATATTCCCGGAGCCTAAATAAACAGGAGTACGACGCCCCTGGAGAAGCGCCTGTCAGTCGGACGGGTTAGATAACGAGTATCGACGCGCTGGGGTCGCTTCAACTCGATATCACCCCGAAGGCAGGAAGTACAGGAAGGTCACATCATGACGGCTCGTCTCACATTAGGACGGAACATTACCAGAACCTCAGGCCACCTGAGATACTGCAAAAGAGTTGGAATTATACAACATTGATATGAACCACCTGCTGTGAACACGGTCAACAGACGAGCGACGTGTTGGGCGTGGAGAGGGAGTATACAAAGCACGAGGGCTGTGATTGGTCCGCTGTTCTACTGCACACAGTTTTTTCCCACAAAGTGTGTGTTCCGTTCCCTTTGTGGGTTTCGGTACCTGCTGTTGCACTTGTGCTTAAACCTGGCTTAAAGCTTGAGTTTGTTGAATGACTGAGCCTCATTAATTCTTTTATTTTGGGATCGATGCATTTTAACCCTGAAAGTAATCACAGCAATAAAGTTGCACTTTTTCTTGACAATATATCCGATGTCTGCAGTTATTTTTAATCGCATTGACAATTTTTTTTAATCGATTTAAAATTTAATTTTTTCTTTAAAAAACTAATTCCATTAAAAAAAAACCTCTAGGATCAAAGGTTCCACTTTGCACGACACCGTTCAGGAAGCTCGACTGTAAGTTCACCGCGGATTTCCAATCGAAGCTCAATTCTGCAGCGTCACTGCCAATCTTTGTGCCAAATTGTACATTATGATCTGAAAATAGACACAAATAAATAAATAAATGACAGCGAGCGACTGGGTGGAACCTCGACGCAGGACTTCCGGGAGCGAAGGGACCGTGCAGACGCGATGCCCTACGAGTACGCTTCCTCAAGTAACACTGCACTCTAGAATACTGGCTGGGATTGTATTGTTTCTATGGATTAACATCCACCGTGTCAACCATGGACTGTCCTCAGTATTTTTGGAACACACACTTGGCTTTTTCCATATTCATGAGGGCAAATGTGCCAAATTTGTCAATCTCAGTGTGGCATCAGTCACAACTATGTGGAGTTTCCCTGGCCGGGCTGCTGGAGGTGGCAGGGTTGTTCCTGTGTGCTTGGAGGTTCTCCTCCCACCTTTGCCAGCGCATACATTTGCTTTGAACGGTTGACTTTAAATGTCCTGAATGTGAGCGTGTGCTTTGTGTTGGTCATGTGACGGGTCCGGGACCAAACCTGCCTCCGACTTCAGTCAGCTGGGATCTGCTCCACATCCCTGTGACACGTCGGGCTCGTTCACACTGCAGGGAATTGTGAACAAATTCACATTTTCTCTCTCTTTTTTTTTTTTTTACTCAGAGACTCGTATCCGACCTGTTTTGTGGCAGTGTGAAAACGCCATTCTGGTTTATTTTCACACCACACTCGGGCCAATGTAGCTCCTTCGTCTCCTTCTTCCCCTCGTCATGCTATCTAGATTGGATCAGCTCATACTTAACAACCACTTGAAGATGAATCTACACGCTGACCAGCGTTGCCAGATATGGCGGCATCCCCCAATTGTGGAGCCAAACCTTACCTTTTAACTTTGTTTATTCTTTGTGTGTTTATGGGGGTGCTCCTATAATAGTTGTATCTCCATTCCTCCACGATCTACGGAGGTGTGTGGGTTTGATGTCGTTTTGGGCTGGAAATGTTGAGTCACGTCTGGCAACCCGGATGCTGACAGGCGTGAGTGAGCCATGAGCTAAGTAGCCCGGCGTGACTTCACGTCGTCTCTCCTGCGCTCTGGGGCCTGAAAACATCCGGTCCGATCACGTTCACACGGCAGGTCCAGTTTGAAACCATCACGCAGAAAAAAATCAGATCCCAGCAAAAAAACTAAAAAGTGAATTGAGCATCAGGACGTGCGGCGCGAAGGCGACCTCAGTCTGATGAAGAGATAAAAGAAGACAGATGAATACACTGCATTGTGTCTGCTGCTGTGCAGTCTTCTTAATTGCCCCCCGGTGACAAAGAAAAAAACCTCCTCCGGTTCTGATACAATAAGTGAATCTTTTGAAAGTCGTGGCCGAGCCGAGGCCGAGGAGCGAAAAGCAACGACGCCCCCTTTCCCCTCTTCATTTCCAAACGGCTCGCCTCCACCGTGACTGTGTGGACCTTTCATGACCGGCACGCCGAGAGAACACGTCCACACAAGACCTTGACAGGAGCAATAAACCCGGTGGAAAAGTGTGTTTGGAGTCGCTAACCCGTCCCGTCTCTCTCGTTAGTTCCACGTCAGTGTCAAGGACCTCCTCCTGATGGAATGAGACAAACTAGGGACCAGCCGTCTCCTCCGACACTACGTGACAAAGACGTAAGGTCACACGCTTTTACAGAAGAGAAGGAAAGAAGAACACGGCTATTAATATCATTACATACATCACTGGAGGATCGTCCCACTACAGGGTACAAACCCTCTCTGGCCATAGATCATCTTTCCTGGAACCAGCCTGGTGTTTTGGTCCCCACAGGAAAGGCAAAGTCAAGGTGACATTAGAGGGGGGGGGGGCATCAGTGAGGTTAGTTTGAAACACAGTGTGCTTTTTATCAGGCGATGGAAGAATTTTACGCATTTTACAGGCAAAGATGAGCTCCAACAGGATTCCAAGGCATCTCTTTAATCTATAATTCATGGAGCTTCAAGAGTCTGATGCACCTTTAACTGAGCAAGTGAAGAGAAAGATGCACAGGAACTTTCTGAAAATGCTTTTAATTTTTTTTTTTTTTTTTAATAAAATATAGATCCAGATTGAAAAAGAACAGGACTTTAGGTTGTGAATGACTCATGGAGCACATCAACTCGATCTCAGTTCCCCCTTTTTTTGGGTGTAACCATTAAAACAAACCACAACGTGTGAAGAACACTGCGGCCGTGTGTGTGTGTGTAGGCGTGGCCATGTATTATTTTCTTTTCTATCATTGCAGTTGAAACTCATGACTATATAACAGAGGGTCAAACATGACATGGTTTGCTGTGAGCGGATTCTTGGCTGAAGTGATGTGTGAACAGCTGGAGTCGAGTGCTGGCAAGTCGCAAAGTATAGATCATTCTCTGGCATTCTGCCTTCATATAGAAACCATCGTACAGAGGCAAGATGTGGGAGAGCGAGAGAGAGAGAGAGAGTGGAGGAGGATCGCGCTCTGCAAAGATTTGGCTGACTGAAACACACAGACACTGAGGATTTTTTTACATTCACGTGGACGTTTATATGGCAAAAACCTCTCGGCTACTGTTTTCTGGCGTTGCCTGTTTAGCTGGGGACAGATGGAACCTACACAGTAACTGAGACGTTCTTTTAGGGGATTACAAATAGAGAATGGCCTAAAATGTTGAAAAACATCAGTTCGGTTTGCTTGAAGATGATGTGACGAGTGCAGCGGGTATTAAAAGAAGGATTCAACAAGCTAGCCTGTGAGCCTCGCGCTTTCCCGCCTTGCAATACCACTTTCTACCACAAGATGACACCGTGAGTCAATCTGATCTCATTTTAATCCAGGGATCTTAGGTCATTACCTTCGCGAACGAAAGTTGGCCGACAAGGCTACTTTTTTGTCATTTATTGGTTTGTATGCATGTATTTTACCAACTTTTTGCAAAAACTACCCGGAACGCATGAACTGTTCAGGGATGATTTGTCAAAATCCAACAACCAACTGATTAGATTGTAGGACGTCATCAGCAAACCGTTTCCGAATAAATCCCAAAAAACGGCGTAAGAAAATTTGCAATGCAAAGCGGATGAGATCAGCGTCCGTTGCCATGGAGACGCTCCCTGCTCAGTTTTTCCACAGTGATTTTGCTGCCTACCTGACCTACCTAGTTAGCCTAGTTACCTGCTATCACGTTAGCTCTGTTCATTTGGTTCTGCAAACAAGTTCTGCGCTCTACCGAATATAGCTCTAGTTAAATAATCATTTAACAGTTTGATAGCATTTTATTCTTATGGTGCAAAATGTATCGCCATATCCTTGATTTGTGGAATTTTTGCATTATTCGTGAAGTTTTGACAAATCCTCCCCCGACCTACGGCTTCGTCGCCACGTGTTGTGGCTTCATGTGGTCCGTTTGTTCAACACGTTTCACACCGACTGCCCTTCCTGTTGCAGCTGAAGCTTCAGGAGAGCCATAATGAGACATCCGTCAGCAAACCAGGACATTTCTTGCCACAGGCTCGCTTTGCAACCCTCTGCTGCACCACCACTTCCCCATCAGGTCTAACAATCTGCGTCTTTCACCGTCCCACTGCTGCTCGTCGATGTTGAACGACATTCGGGTTTGATCAACAGAAAAGCACTAACCCCCCCCCCCCCCCCCCCCCCGTTACTGAGGGGTTGTGTAACGTTGCAGCTCAGAAGCGCGGCGTACACCAATTTACTGTTAAAAACCAGGTCAATCTTCAAAAGCGTTTAGCTTCTGCGTTATTCACGTCAGGTCAACCGGGCGATTTACATTCTGATCAGGTCCCAGCTGGGGGGAGTGAGGAAGCACAACTGTCATGCGAGCGAATGGCAGCCGGCGCGGCGCGGCATCTGATAAGGCGTGCGCGACGAGGAGACAGGCTCGGGCTCTGGCAGGCTTCAAACGCTCCGCCTGCAGTGTGAGCAAAAAAAAAAAACATTTAACACGGGCCATTAGCTGCCAATTGCATAAGATTTCCAAAGCCAACGCTGTTGTGATTGCAACAACAGCTTCGCTGATTGACTCACCGAGCTTCTTGAGGTGGTGCAGCAGTAACGCCAGGAAACAAACGAGGAAAATGAGAAGATCTAATGTAACCGTGGCTGTAAAATGAAAGCGTTTCACTCCCAAAGCTGATCGTTTTGATCATCAAACCCTGTTGGTGTAGAAAGTAGCTGTGAAGCAGTTTGCACGTTAGCGCGACTCCAGTCCTGGCAGGGCTTCAGTCGTCGCTTTGATCAAACAAAGCTTTCCAGTTTGCAAAGTCAACAAGAGCAAGTTCCTTCGCAGGATCACGTAACCGAGACAAAAGACTGTCCAAACAGAGGGGACGAGCACATAAACAGTGACATTACACCGAGGTTTGCCATCGTCGGTCGGATTGTAGCGCACGCAGGAATACAGGTGTGAACAGGTCACTGCAAAATACAGTGCTTGTGTACGGGAAGGCGAGAGCTGGGGTATAATTTTAGTGGTTGACTAACATGAACGTCAACCTGCTTTCGCCCAGTCGGCTGAGATCTGCACCAACACAGTGCGACTCCAACAAAGTGTTGTAGAAAATGAGGGAACCTGAGTTTTTCTGATCAGATTTGTGAAAAAGGACCCAATGATGTCATAATTCTGGCTAATTCATAGGTAATAAAGCCAATAACTTCATAATAAGTCTACTACAGTATTAATCCACCAGTGATGCAGTAATAAATCAATTGTACATTTTAAATATATTTCTAGTTACAGTGTTTGGCCGTGCCGACATGATAAGAAGGGCTCTCAATATATTAGGTACGTGAAGATCAAAGCCGATCAGCACATGTCACTTTAAGGTGTCTTGATAAACAAAGAAATGGTAAAAGGAGCATTGAACAGTTTGAAAAACAGTCCGCTGAAGAAATGTAACGTTTCGGTTGGGATCTTTTCTGTTTAATGTCGATTCCCTCTGATTCGAGTTCCATTTCTCCTCTGGGTTCTTTGTTCACAAAGTCCAGCGAAAGGATTCACAAAGGGACTTTTAATGCAGCTTGTCAACAGCCATTGTTTATAACAATAAATTCAACCAATATGTTTCCAAGATAAACACGGTGACGTCTAATGACGACAATACGTTAACGACAACAGCTTGCTTTATACACGTTACACACACTAACGTCCTCCCGTCACTGTAAGTCACTCAAAACCAATGTACCTCAACAATAACACAAGATAGCAAAGCAGCAAAGTACAAACACTGAAGTATTTAAAGTATCTACGCTCTGACAGCGACATTCAGACGTGTACGTGGGCCTTTGCGACGTGGCGGCCATGTTTGGATTCAGAGCAGGAATGAAAACGTTACCTTTACAGGTCCGAGTCTCTCTGGACTCACGCAAAGTTTGGAACGAGACCAAAGATGAAACACTCCAACACTTTCCCGAGAACGCGAGTTGAACCATCGCCGATTTGCCAAAAATGTTCTTCTCACAAACAAAGAAAAGAGGCAAAAATCTGACAGCTAAAAGCAAATCACAGTTTCTCAAGTGTCCACTAGATTGTTGAGCGCGTCCCAAAGCTGCATGGATCCATTTGAAAGATCTTTTGACGGTACTTTACCAACACAAAACTCAACAAGAGCTTCCCGCTTTGTAAGACAAACTCATAATCGGTCTGTACACTCGTCTGAGCGAACCAAGGGAAACAGAACGATTGACTCGGACCCCGTTTACGTGACAAAAACAAGCTTTTGAAAACTGCTCCGCCCCCGAGTACATGTCAGGAACACGGTAAACACCTAGTTCACTAACAAGCAGCCTCGAGTGGCGTGACTCCCAGTCCGTATTCTGGATTTATTGTCCATATTGGTAGTTTTATAGTTGAAAATCACCCATAATAGCAGCTTCAGTCATCATCTGTCACTAAGAAAGTCCTGTGAAAAGGTAAAAATGACGTGTTTTCACTTGAAACGTGGAGTCAACGGCGCCTCGGAGGGAACTAAACTTGCAAACTGAACACAAGCCTCCGTCTCTGAAGCCGAGGGAAACCTGGTCTGAAGACAAATGGCGTTCAAGGAAAGCGCTGGTACGTGTCGTGTGTCACAGTGGAAAGGAGAGAATGTGTAATTGCAGTTTGTCTGAAAGCGAAAACCGAGGAGGAGGAGGAGGAGGAGGAAGAGGAGGAGAGGAGGATATTGAGTTCATTACAAAGTTATCATCTGTCAACACATTAGTTTAAAGTAACTGAAAGCAGATATGGAGTCTTCTTTTGGTCTGATGTTGTACTAAAATGGGGAGGGAAGTTGATTTTGGCATTCGGTTGCCGGTTCCCAACATTGGGTTCATCACTTTCTTTGGAGGTGGAAGTTACTTTTACTTTGAAGGCTCTTGCTTTTTATACTTTGGTAGAAGTGGGCGCATCACTTCTCAAGTCCTGTTTGGGCATCGTTTTCTGCAAAAACGACACATTTCTGTTCGAGATGGTTCATTACAAAGCAACGTCCACACAAACACAAACTTGGTTTTTTTTTTTACTTTTTGAAAACTCCTTTCAGAGTTTTTGAAACAGAATACTCTCATTCTCTATTTTAATAAGAAAAAACATAATATAATGGAAAATCAGGAGTGCTTGTGCTGCTCATGCTTTAGATTTCAACAGCACGTCTCCAACCAAGTGTACATTTAGAATCACTTCAGACCCCATCGCCCTGAGTGGAGACACGTCCCTGTCTGTGTGTGCACAGCGCCAACTAGTGGCGTGGCAGGAAAACTGCAGTAGGTTCACTGGCTTTTCCTGTGTGAGACTACGGCTATGGAAACGTTACCGTCTTTAATGTGAAACTTTCCTGAAATGAAAACAGTGGGAGTCAAACGGCCCCATCCGAAAGGGAATTCTAATCACGTGTATCCAATTCAAACACATATCGAATTCAACATCATTTACCCAATATTCAATAATCACATTTCATAGTTATCGTATTACTCATTACAATTTAATTGTTTAGCACTTGTTGGTCTCCTTTCTTCTCATTTATTTGCAGATTATTTTCCATTTGTACATAATTATCCCTTTTTAATTCTCTATAATTATAATTGATGTTCATGGGAATGACTGATCTTTAAGTTCAACATGGAATTGTAACAGAGGCCTCGAGACACACACACACACACACACACACACACACACAAAATGACGCGTGTGGGGAAAACTTGTTTAAACTCACAGCATTGCAGGTTCATCATAATTAATACCATATTGTTTTCTTTTTTAACAAGCTGATATCACAGTTTTTCCCCCCGTCTCATAGCAGAGGTGCGAAAAAAAAAAAAAAAAAAAAAGGTGCTACTTCCAGAGATATGGAAAAATCTTATTTATCCAACAGGCTGAGACGAGATGTGAGACAAGATTATGGCCATCGGGTCCATATTTCCTCTTTCCACCGGCAACATGGTTGTGATCAGACTGTAGAAAGTCAACGTCTCAGGTTGTAGGATAAATGATAAATATGTGACTGTGTGGAATACTTACGTGACCTTACATTTAATTGTAATACCTGAAGAATTTAAGCATTGAAAGTAGTAAAGCTGTGCAATGTCCTTAACAAGGCTTCACTCGTCTATCCAGAGTCTGAGTTTGAACCCTTCATCAAAGGGGGGGAAAAATAAAAAAGTGATATCAAGCTCTTTGGATTCAACAAAACACGTATCATATTTTCCATTACTAAATATCATCTTGTTCTTATTTTTATGCCAACTGACAGAAAGAGGTCTGGATACTGTGATGTACTGGGAAAGGACTTACAGGTATGAGGCCACGATTTTCACACTGGAAATCACTCAATTAGCCCCTTTTAATAAGAAAAGGACACATAACTAACCATCGTACAGTCGAGGTTCATTCCACGATCCCCCCTCCACAGATTAGCAGGTTCGCTCCTCGCCTATCTGCTTCAGCGTTTTTCCAGTTCCAAATGCTTTTGTGACGCTTCCGACGGCGGAGACAAACCGTTACTGCAAACCGTGATGAGTGGGTTGCCAGGTCAGCGTGAAAACAGCTTCCGGAAGATTTGGCAACACCGTTCTTACTTTGCTCGTTTTCCAAATTTCTAATTTTGCCATTAAACCAGAGGATCCCCTACGTCATCTGGTGGTACGATGTGGTATTGCAGGCGCGATATGGCTGCACGTTAGCGCCACCTGAATATTTGTATTTATTTATTTGTTTTGATGTTTTTCACAGAAAATGTTGCCTCGAAGCTGCAAAAACATCCACAGGTTCATGTTTCAGAGAGAGGATGTGGCTAAGGGTTGTGTTTTGAACTGTTTTTCCTGAGAATAGAAACTTTCAGGGTGGGGGTGGGGGGGGCGGTGGTTATGGTGGAGTATGAGGTTATTCAGCAACTACCAAATTAAGAGCCGCAAAAGTGTTAAACGTTAATCGAAGGCAAGAGTTTAGCTTTTTTCCGATACGTTTTCGTTCGACACTCCCGTCACTCAGGCACCCCACACTCACGGCGCCGCCGAACGCTCGCCCGTTCCGACCGAACCCGTTCGGTCAGGTTACTGTAAAGCATCAGGTGGTGCAGCAGTTACTACGCGAGCGCGGTGGGCGGCGCCCCGGCCACATCCTGCCGCCACTTCAGAGAAGCAGTTATCAACAAGAAGTGAGCGCCCTGACTGGCGGTGAGAAAACACGGCGCCTCGTTACCGCCGGGCCAGACCTTCACCGCCGCCAACGTCTCACTGCAGTGTTCCGCCAGTCGCTGCTGGCAGGGGCAAAAACAACTGCCCTCGTTTGACTCCCCACAGCCTCGAGATCGGAAAAATCTAATCAACGCTCATGCTTCTTATTCTTCTCAGACGTCTACCGTCCAGTATTTTCCCTTGTACTATTTCAATTCTGTATTTAAATCAGCCTGATTGAATTTGCGTCTCATTGTTCGACACAAAAAGACGTACTAATTTTAAAAAATCAATGTGTTATTTAAATTCACCGCTATAAGTAACAGTAGCTTGTGTTTGGTTGTTTTTTGGTTGGTTTTTCAGTATTTAAAGTCCCAGTGAAATGTAAAACACTACTTTGCAAAAAACGATAGTTGGGTACTACTTCTAAGGTTCCTCCGACTCTGCACCACCACTGTTGTCGCATAACAAAGTTATTTGAATTTTGAATCTCCAACCGAGGAAGTCGGGGGAATCCTTCTTCGTGGGCGTGACGTCACGAGTTGTGCAGATCTCCATCTGTTGTGTTTATATCGGCTTGTTTCCTCTTAAATATCCAAGTTTTTATAGTGTTTTGAAGTTATAGTCGGTATTTTATGAGCCTTGACGAAAGATTGAGCCTGGAAGAGACCGAGAGAGGAGAAAAGGAGCACGGGCGGCGGGAGCGGCTAGCTCGCGTGGCTAGCGGCTAGCGGGAGCCGCTAGCTCGGTCGGCTAGTAGACGATCAAGTAATACCTGGACTCATCTTCGGTGATTCCGCAGTGGGAAAAGCTCTTCGACATGTTGGATCCAGGAAGCCGGTCGTTCTGCCAAAAGTCAGGAGCCTCAAATCCTCAAAGGTGAAAACTGGCGGCTGCTGAGGCGAGGAGACGAGGAGACGAGGACGAATGAGGGACGAAGCGTCTTCTGCTTCCTCAAACATGTTCCAGACGGGGTCACCGATGGCAGAACGACACATTCTGTGTCTTCTTCATCAATCACTGGGTTTGAAATGATGATGATGATGAAATATCGTTAAATTCAGCCTCTTCGCCGTCAAAACTCTGATCCTCCATAATGTAAACACAACTTGGGCGTGTGCACAACTCGTGATGTCACTCTACTATTGTCAGAAGCTCCGCCCAGCAGCGGAAATACCGCTGTTTATCGGCTATTTTCCCGCAGATTGCCGTGTTTTAACATTTTACCCTTCGGCCAGTTAGCATAAAAATGTCCCTAGAAGCGACAGCCAGAGTGTTTTGGAGGTGGAATCTTCATTTCACTACGACTTTAACTGACAGAGGAAGAAAATGTTTCTTAAAAGAAAAACGCCCACGGTAGAATTTCAAGTAAAAAAACGGTCTCGTGGCTCAGTAGCCCCGCCTAGTGGCCGGCTGTTGACAAACTGGTTTAACGAGTAAAGTTTCTGATTCCGACTAGCGAGAGGGAAGACTTTCAGTCGTTCAGACGACTGATCACATTCAGCAGCAGTAATTCTGGATTTTCCTTCAACCGTGACCCAGAAGTGGACTGTCAACCCCAGACCCCGTCAACCCAGACCTCGTCTACCTAGACCTCGTCTACCTAGACCTCGTCAACCCCAGACCTCATCAACCCCAGACCCCGTCAACCCAGACCTCGTCTACCTAGACCTCGTCAACCCCAGACCTCGTCTACCCCAGACCCCGTCAACCCAGACCTCGTCTACCTAGACCTCGTCAACCCCAGACCTCGTCTACCCCAGACCCCGTCAACCCAGACCTCGTCTACCTAGACCTCGTCAACCCCAGACCTCGTCTACCCCAGACCCCGTCAACCCAGACCTCGTCTACCTAGACCTCGTCAACCCAGACCTCGTCTACCTAGACCTCGTCTACCCCAGACCCCGTCAACCCAGACCTCGTCTACCTAGACCTCGTCAACCCCAGACCTCGTCTACCCCAGACCCCGTCAACCCAGACCTCGTCAACCCCCAGACCTCGTCAACCCCCAGACCTCGTCAAACCCAGACCTCGTCAACCCCCAGACCTCGTCAAACCCAGACCTCGTCTACCCCAGACCTCGTCTACCCCAGACCTCGTCAACCCCAGACCTCGTCAACCCCAGACCTCGTCTACCCCAGACCTCGTCAACCCCAGACCTCGTCTACCCCAGACCTCGTCAACCCCAGACCTCGTCTAACCCAGACCTCGTCAACCCCAGACCTCGTCTACCCCAGACCTCGTCTAACCCAGATCTCGTCAAACCCAGACCTCATCAACCCCAGACCTCGTCTACCCCAGACCTCGTCAACCCCAGACCTCGTCTACCCCAGACCTCATCAACCCCAGACCTCGTCTACCCCAGACCTCGTCAACCCCAGACCCCGTCAACCCAGACCTCGTCTACCTAGACCTCGTCAACCCCAGACCTCGTCTACCCCAGACCCCGTCAACCCAGACCTCGTCTACCTAGACCTCGTCTACCCCAGACCCCGTCAACCCAGACCTCGTCTACCTAGACCTCGTCAACCCAGACCTCGTCTACCTAGACCTCGTCAACCCCAGACCTCGTCTACCCCAGACCCCGTCAACCCAGACCTCGTCTACCTAGACCTCGTCAACCCCAGACCTCGTCTACCCCAGACCCCGTCAACCCAGACCTCGTCTACCCCAGACCCCGTCAACCCAGACCTCGTCTACCTAGACCTCGTCAACCCCAGACCTCGTCAACCCCAGACCTCGTCTACCTAGACCTCGTCAACCCCAGACCTCGTCTACCCCAGACCTCGTCTACCCCAGACCTCGTCAACCCAGACCCCATCAACCCAGACCCCGTCAACCCCAGACCCCGTCAACCCAGACCTTGTCTACCCAGACCCCGTCAACCCAGACCTCGTCTACCCCAGACCTCGTCAAACCCAGACCTCGTCATACCCAGACCTCGTCTACCCCAGACCTCGTCAACCCCAGACCTCGTCAACCCCAGACCTCGTCTACCCCAGACCTCGTCAACCCCAGACCTCGTCAACCCCAGACCTCGTCAACCCCAGACCTCGTCAACCCCAGACCTCGTCAAACCCAGACCTCGTCAAACCCAGACCTCGTCAAACCCAGACCTCGTCTAACCCAGACCTCGTCTACCTAGACCTCGTCAACCCCAGACCTCGTCAACCCCAGACCTCGTCAACCCCAGACCTCGTCAACCTGCTGCAACCGTCGCTCTGGATCCAGCGTCTCTCCGAGGCGAGCTCCTCTGCCGCGACTCACTGGAGCCTCGTCCATCTGTGTTGCTAAGCAAATGCCACAAAACCGTCTCAGACCGACCTGCTGCGCGTTTCATTTATTTCACGTTGTGTAGTCTGATGTGGCACTTCAGATAAATTTAGGTCAACGAGCATTACAGAGCGATTCCTCATCTGCTTGGCTCGCCCTGCCACTGGACCGTGGTGAGGAAATCTCTGGACCGCTTCAGTACATTAAGACAGAGGGTTTTTTGTTTAGTTTTTTTTAATTTACAAAGGTCCTTCCTCTGCCACCTCCTTGGCAAGGCACTTTTAATCGAGTCCAAATAATGATCGAAATCCACCAAGTCAAAATAGCCTCGTTTGGATTCACGGCATATCTCAAGAGAGCGAGCACACGGCTACTGTGAGCCCCCCCCCCACCGACATAAATCACACTCAAATGGCCCGAGAAGTGAGATTGGTTCTTGTGTAGTGAGAGAGATTACTTGGAACTTTACAAGGCAGAAAAGTCAATATTGCTCCCATCAATCCCCGGGAGGAGGCGACGCCAAAGGTCAACGTGCCGCGATGTGCCGCACGTCAAAAAGCACCTGGTGCCCCATCCAGAGGTGACGACACTGGCGCCGACGCTGCACATGACCATACACAACGATCTGCTGAAAACCATTCCAGCCGCATGTTGTAGGAGCAAACTTATGTCGCGTCAAAAATATTCTTAACATTTCAGCTCAATTTTGCAAATACATCTGTTTGAGTCCAGTAATTCCAGATTCAAACACATAAACACGTAATGTAATAGCAGAGTGAAGAGATAAAATACTGAAAGGATATACATCACCAATGGGAAACTCAAGGCTGTCTACAAAATAACTTTTCGATTGATTTACATTTTTAAAATGCATTGCAATATTCCCAACATTTTTCATAGAAACAAACTCTATGATAAGTTACAAGTACAGACGTTTTTATCATTATTTTTTTTGTTCCCACTCGCAGCCTTTTTCATATTTCTGGTCATTTTTCTTCGTTTGTGCCCAAATAGCCAAAGGGTTCAGATAGTTTCAGTTGGCTAATCCCGTGATTTTTGTGGATTATCACATTCAGAATGAGATTCACGCTGCATGGAAAGACGATTTATTGTATTTCACTCAGCTATTCTTCATATCGTTCATCATTTATTGCCATAAATTTGAAATAAATCCTCACTTTCAAAACAGCTGGATGGTTCAAAGTAAACACGCAGAGTAGATTTCCTTTGCGTCGAGGAAAACGTATCACTACGAGTCCCTCTTGTCAGGTAAAAGCTTCAGGACCCGCCGGGATCCGTGTCGACCCCTAATCGGGTCTCCAGGCCCGAAGCGCTGGTCTCCAGAGACTGAAATCTCAACCCTCCTCCAGATGAAACGTGGGAAATGTAAAGCGAAGGGAACAGTCTTGTGCGCCGGTGCTTAAGACTGGAGGTAAGTGATGCTTTGCTGGAGCAAACATGTTATTATGAGGAGCGTGAAGACACTTTAGGTTCATTAAGAAACTGGTGAGGCGAGTAGAACCACAGTGCGCGTTCAGAGTCTGGGTAATTAATGGGAAACGCTGCATTTCCATGCCGCTCGGCTGTAAATTTAGCGATCAGGGATCAAAAATCCCTGTATTTAATGGCTGGATGGTTTATGAAGCATCCGGTCTCTCGACATGTTACAAGCAGGAGAGTCTGAGCTGTGAAGAAAAAAAGGGGGCGTGGCCTTGTGCAACAAAATGACCTTGAACCTCTTGAATTTACACACAAGGAGAATATTGCCAGCAGCTGCTTTGATAAACATCCTGTTGACCGAGACGGCAAAACAAGTTGCCATGATTCCAGTGTGGACCTTTTAATGAGAGAACCCTGATTTCATTCACCAAACTTTCTAAAAATGTTTATGAACCATGTTTATGTAATATGTACTGTGTTTTTGCTGCTGTATTTTATCTGAGCTTGTCTTGAAAGACAGTTTCCCTTGAACTACATCTGACTGACTGACTGCTGTTAATGCCCCTTGTCTCTTACACTCGTCTTATCATATAGTTCTCCTGTGTTTAGAATCGTGTATTTATTGTTGTTCTCACAAAAAGCTGCACAACAAATCCCCCTTCAAGGGACAATGAAGGTGATGTTTGCCATTGGAAGCGACGCGATGTCAGTAAGTTGTAATGACGCCATTGTCACAAGGTTAAGTTGTACATATGTTCAAAATACAAACAAATAATCCATTTTAACTCGGTCTCGCTCCCCCCAAAAACAACAAAACAGGATTCAGGCAACACATGAGACACACGTATTACCGAAATCTCTCGCTGGAAGTATTGATACTTTTCTGATGTGATGGTGTAGAAGGAACGTGAAGGAACCTTTTGTACATACAAGCTCGTCACCTTCACCATCCTCACATTTCCCTGACACGGTGACAGCCCCGGCAGCGAGGGCAAGCGCGACATTCCAGAGCTGCTGACAGTAGCGATGGAAAGACGTCTTGGGGGGGCTTTTCGACGCGCAATGTGGGGAAGTGTCATCATCTTCGGTAAACCCTCAAGCAACGTCACCCTGCCCTGCCTCTGGGGCTCCAGCTCAAAAGACAGAACATCTTAAAAGAAATCTCGGTAATTACATGCCGGCGTGCATTTCAGAGGAGTGGTAAGAGCCACTGGGATCACTGCAGGATCCTCTCTTCACCACCCAGGAAGTGATGAGTTCATATTCCACTCAGATTAAGCAATTATTGAGAATACAGTGCAGACTGAACCCGGCAAAACTGCCTCATCAGCAGCACTAACTGTTCCCAGCACTACGCACTGCCTCGTCCCCAGTCTGCCTTCATCATGGTCCCATCATCATCATCATCATCATCATCATCATCATCATCAAGGTCTGACACTGGATTCAACTGCATTCTCCACACCACACCAGTGTCTTGGTCGTCCGTCTGGGAATCACCCGGGAAATACAGACGGTCAAGTTGGGGGATGACCGATCCTCTTCACAATGCTCATTGCAAAAACACACACACACACACAAAGCACCGGATGTGCACTGCACTGTGGAAAACACCCGGTTCAGGTACCGTGTTAAATAGTGACTATAAGGAGCAATGAGAGCAGGAGGATCAGTTAACTTCATTGTCCCTGTGCAGAATCAGAGGGAAAGAGGTGATGGAGGGGGGGGGGGGGGGGGGGGGATTCACTATTTACCTTGATAATGCTGCTCCTGCGCGGTATTTCACATTTGCCATCCGGTCCCACTGAGCCGTTCTCCACGCCGGCTTGTCCCGATCCGACCATGTTGTCTGGCGCCCGGCCACAGTCTCCGTTCAGCACCGACACTTCGCACTGCGTCTTCCCGGCAGCCTCGTCTCCGGGCTCGGCCGCCGGATCCCCGAGACTCAGTGGAGGAGGAGGAGGGGGAGGAGGGGGGCTGCCGTCCTCCCCAAACTCCGCCATAGGCACTTCGATCACACACAAATACACAGTCCGTCTCTCTCGCACACGCAAGCCTTGTGGTTGTTTTGTTGTTTGTTTGTTGTTGTTGTTTTTTTTTTCTTTTTACTCCAATTCCGCGGCCGGCCTGCAGCCCCGTTGTTGTGAGGATCCCGTGAAATCCAGCCAATCATCTCCCGGTGCTCATCTCCTCCGTCCGGCTCCTTCTCCTCCTCCTCCTCCTCCCAGCATCGCGCTCTGCGAGCGGGGAGAGGGAGACACAAACAACAAACAAACAAACACGGGCATAATTAGGCGACATGACATTAGTAATGTGGCTCACGCGCTGAAAGCGGATGTTAACTTACATTCAAAACGCACGCGATCCTCCTGCTTCCTTTTTTTAATTTATTATTTCCTCACTAACTTCACCTCTTTGTTACCGGATCTCGAGCTTAAACACTCACATTTATCTCCTGTGGGGATTTTAACGCTCCCCGGTGTCTCTGTGGGGAGAGAGAGAGAGAGAGAGAGAGAGAGAGAGAGAGAGAGAGAGAGAGAGAGAGAGAGAGAGAGAGAGAGAGAGAGAGAGAGAGAGAGAGAGAGAGGAGAGAGAGAGAGAGCACCGCGGTGCCGCTCTGGAAGTTGTGCCCGCGGATGAAGAGGTCCAGTCGGCTGCGCGAGCCGCCGCCGCCGAGCTAGTTAGCTCGCGAGGCTAGCCCTCTCCCGGGCGACCGAGCCGCGGCAGTCCGGGTGAAGTGAAGTTTCCACGGGGTGGTGGTGGCGGCGGTGGCGGTGGGGAGGCAGAGAAGCAGCAGCACCATCCCCCTGATCGGCTCCCGTCGGAGTGTAACGTGCCCAGAACAAAGCGGCGCATGCGGTCCCGGTGGACCGGCGCCGCGGGAAACGCGTCTCCAGGGGGACCCGAAAGTTGTGTACGTCTCGTGAGCGCGCAACAGGCAGAACAAGCTGAACTGTCAATCAAAGCTCCCATTATTTATTTATTGTGCTCCTCGGTAGCCACGCCCCCCCCACCTCTTTTTTTTTTTTTTTTTTTCACTTCTCCACCCGCACGAGCCTCGAACCCGCGAGCCGCAGCGTGCACGTGAACACCAGCAGAGTGCACGTTCACACGGCGACACACGGCAGGGACGTTTAACCACAAAGTAAACAAGAACCATGTAAACAAAACAGCGAAGGTAACAAGAATCATGTCTACAAGACGGCAAAGAAAATAACCGAGAATTCACCAAACGGCAACGTAAACAAGAGTCACGTTCACAAAACGGGAAAGAAAGAAAACAGAAATGTTTACCAAACAGTAAACTCTCAGAGCGAGCATATACAAATCAACAAAGTGCATGTCCACAAGGCAGCACAGACCACACCTCCACACAGCAACATTTAACAAAGTAAACAAGGACTGTTCAGCAAACAGCAAACTAAACAATAATGTTTATAAAACAGAAAAGAAAGTAAACAAGAACCATGTTTACCAAACGGAGTCAGCGAGAGTGTGCACATAAACGTCAACAAAGTGCACGCTCACAAGGCAAAACACACATCTCCGCATTTAACAAACACCAAACATGGTAAATGAGAAATATGTTTACACAACAACAGCAAATAAAATAAACGAGATTAATATTTACAGTTGATTACAGACCTCAGCAACAGCTCGACTTACAGGAGAAAAAAGAAACAAACCTGTTTTCAAAACAGCAGAATGGTTGACAAGTGTCACATTAACAAAAACCCAAAACATTCAAAACGGCTAAACACAGGCTGCACAAAGGTAAACAACAATCATAATTATGACACATGACAAACTTCAGCAGCCGTCATATTTGCAAAACAATTAAAGCTAAAGGTCAACAACACAGCAAACATTTGAAATTCAACTGAATGAATATAAAACAGCATACATGTTGCAAGGAGTAGGTAATGTGTGTGTGGAAACAGATTAAAATACACAGAACAGAAATAAAAGATTAACAGTGTCACAAACAAAATGCATCAAACGATCCAAACACGCTAAAACTCAGTCAGGAAATATCCAGCAAGCAAAACAAGCAGATTCGAGGAAACGTGTGTCGTAAATATTTAACGAGGATATTTTTCAGCTGGTTTCACACAATTTTATAACTTCTGGAAACATAATCTGGAGGCCAGCAGATTATGAGATGATTGGTTGGCTGGTAGGTTGGTTAGTTGGTTGATATGTTGGTTAGTTGGTTGATATGTTGGTTGGTTGGTTGGTTGGTTAGTTGGTTGATATGTTGGTTGGTTGGTTGGTTGGTTGGTTGGTTGGTTGGTTGGTTGGTTAGTTGGTTGATATGTTGGTTGGTAGTTTGGTTGGTTGGTTGGTTGGTTGGTTAGTTGGTTGGTTGGTTAGTTGGTTGATATGTTGGTTGGTTGGTTGGTTAGTTGGTTGATATGTTGGTTAGTTGGTTGATATGTTGGTTGGTTGATATGTTGGTTAGTTGGTTGTTATGTTGGTTGGTTGGTTGGTAGTTTGGTTGGTTGGTTGGTTGGTTGGTTGGTTGGTTAGTTGGTTGATATGTTGGTTGGTTGGTTGGTTAGTTGGTTGATATGTTGGTTAGTTGGTTGATATGTTGGTTGGTTGGTTGGTTGGTTGGTTGGTTGGTTGGTTGGTTGGTTGGTTGGTTGGTTGGTTGATATGTTGGTTAGTTGGTTGATATGTTGGTTGGTTGGTTGGTTGGTTAGTTGGTTGATATGTTGGTTGGTTGGTTGGTTAGTTGGTTGATATGTTGGTTAGTTGGTTGATATGTTGGTTGGTTGATATGTTGGTTGGTTAGTTGGTTGATATGTTGGTTGGTTGGTTGGTTGGTTAGTTGGTTGATATGTTGGTTGGTTGGTTGGTTGGTTGGTTAGTTGGTTGATATGTTGGTTGGTTGTTTGGTTGGTTGACAGATAAAGCAGGACAGCAAACAAACGCATTAAAGGATCCAAATACTATAAAACTCAGTCAGGAAATCTGCAGCAAACAGCTCAACCAGATTCAAGGAAATGTGTGTCATAAATGTTTAACAAGGCCATTTTTCAGTCTGTTTCACACACTCTAAGTCCAGGAAAGTTTTTTTTTTCTTTTTTAATTTCTTGATTTTTTTTTTATAGCTCCTGGAAACACAAAAGCACTCATTCTTCTCTCCTGCACTCAAAGCTGTTTGTCAGCATTTTATTTCTGTCAAAGCAAACTAAAGAGTCTTAAAATTCAAACTTTCTGCTTGGTTTGTTCCTTAAAAAGTGTGATAATCCCATCAAATATAAAGACATAGTTATGCCAGATATTGAGTTTTGCCTTTTGCCTTTTTTTTTCTTTAAAGTTTTGTTATTTTCAGGAAGTCACATTTCGGCTAATTCTTGTAAATGATGCATGATATAGTAGAAGATTCTTATGTTATAGTGGGGAACCGTTTTGTTTTAGAGAAATCCAATCACAATTAACTATTCAAGGATTTACTTCCACTAGAAATGTTTAATTTGAGTCAATTTAATGCATTTTAATACAATTTCTCGCATATAAAGCGTTGTTTACTGACACTTTAGAGCCTTAGAGCATCTTATTCACAAGCTGCTGCCTCATGAGGCCAAGCTCACTGCTGTGGTGACCGGAAACATCATTTAGAGTTGTGCAGCAGCGCCATCTGCTGGAGGACAAAAACCACTGATGCGTATTCAGTGTGCAGAGCAGTTTTAAAGGTGTACAGGAGGATTTTCCCGAATTTGAGGAAAGAACTGCCCTCTCCACCTTTTGAAAAAATGCACATGCGCAACGCTGTACCTGCTCCCGAGACGGAACGCCGACTAAAACGTGTAGAGAGACGTGACGAGCCCAGTTCTCCTCGTGCACGCTCTGTTGACAAGTCACAAGTCGGCAAAACAAACTAATCAACCCTGGAAAGTTACAATCTAGACGTAGAGAACTTTTACTGGAAGTGATTTGAAATGGATTTCTCCAAATAGAAGCCAAACTTTACCTGTGGAGTAGAAACTTGGCGACTGAAGCGTCAGTGGGAAGCCCAACCTGGGCTTTCAGCGCCATCGTGTGAAACAATCTCCCAAAAACACTCTGGTCTTGTTTCTCTCTTCCCAAGCCTTTCTCTTCTTCTCATACACTTCCAAGACACGTTTTCTCTTGCGACCCTCTGCCATTTTCAAAGTACCCGGTGAGAACTGCGAGCTCGCTGAAGGCGTAGCTCACCATAGACACCTGAAAGCGCGCATGCGCAGAAAGTGAAAACTAATAGATCCACGCTACCTGGGGACGAGCACGTACGACGGCCTTACGTAATAGATCACCAGAATGATTGACAATTGGGAGGACCAATAGTCTTGATGATCCACCCGGAAAAAGAACATCCTCCTGTACACCTTTAATATTTGTTGTTAGAAACAATCATGGATCTTTTTTGAAAAGGCTCAAGTCGAGGTTTTTCCCCCAGTGTGCTTCTTGAGAAGATATTAGGGAATAAAAAGGTACTAATAGAATTATTTGTTATAATTTATTGCTGCTTTATGTCGTCATTGCTGTTGGGTTGTTCGTGTGGTTGTAATAAATGAAAAGTGGTTGATCGTGTGGGTCATTGGTTAGTTTGGTTGGTTAGTTGGTTGATTGGTTAATTGTGTGGGTCATTGGTTAGTTGGTTGTGTGGGTTGTTGGTTGGTTGGTTGTGTGGGTCATTGGTTAGTTGGTTGGTTGGTTGGTTGTGTGGGTCATTGGTTAGTTGGTTGGTTGGTTGGTTACTTGGCTCACTGGCCAGGTGGTTGGTTGGTTAATTGTGTGAGACATTGGTTGGTTGATTGGTTGGTTGATTGGTTGGTTGGTTAGTTGGTTACTTGGCTTACTGGTTGGTTGGTTGGTTGGTTGGTTGGTTGGCCTGCTGGCTGGTTGGTTGGTTGGTTAATTGTGTGAGATATTGGTTGGTTGATTGGTTGGTTGGTTAGTTGGTTACTTGGCTTACTGGTTGGTTGGTTGGTTGGTTGGCCTGCTGGCTGGTTGGTTGGTTGGTTGGTTGGTTGGTTGGTTGGTTGGTTGGTTGGTTGGTTGGTTGGTTGGTTGGCCTGCTGGCTGGTTGGTTGGTTGGTTGGCTCACTGATGGGTTGGTTGTAATTGTAATTACTACTAAGTACTGGTATTGGTACTCTGTATTGCTAATAACTAAAGTTTAATGCTCATACTTGGCATCAGTCTAAAGTACAACAATATGTCAAACCACTCACGTAGAAAACGGCATTAAGAAACGCACAAGCACAAAAATGTTTTTGTTTTTTATATTTATTAAATATTATGATTATTTTGCTTCATAGATCTGAAATCATTTACAGCCATATAATTACAGGCTTCTGTTGAGGTTGTAGATTGTGTGGAATCAAACATCATGTACATGCATACTGGTGAAACCTTCACCCTGAACTTTGTGGCAAAACCAAAATCTTTAAGGCCGGGACACGTTTCCAATTCTTTGTAAATGCACCTTGAGTACCGTGAGTACAGTAGCAGGGTGCGGCGATTGGCTCAGTCTGCAGAGGCTAAGCAACCGGAATGATCTGGGTGGGGCACGTGCAGGAGGCGGGACACCAGCCGGACACCAGCTTGTTGCTGCACCCGGTGATGACTTTCATGGTTGGACAGTTCCGGAAGTTGTTGATGACCGGACAGGGGTTCGCTGCAATCCAAAGAGAGACGGTCCAGATCAGTAGACGGTTCAGAAACCGTGCGATCATCCCTCTGTCTTTCACTCACTGCACAGTCTATCCTCGCAGTCGTCGGGACAGGAAGCGCACGGCGGGCCGGCCTTGTAAGGTAAGGCGCCTCTGAAGTTCCCACTGTCCAAACATGGAGAACAGAGACACGGGAGGTTGAAAGCAACCAAACTGCGCACAGAGTCACGTCAGCTCTGAGGGGTGTGCAGGGTGTGCGACGTACGCCCGGTAATACTGGCAGCCGTACAAGAAGTACTTGGGGCATCGAGCCACGCCACAGCCGAGTCTGTACGAGCCGCTCCACACCACCTGGCAAACACAGGAGAATGTGTCGCCACGTTTCAGACCAGCGCACGCCAAGGTCTCGTTCACAAAGTTCCGTTTCTACACGAATTAGTTCAAAGTTCTTTTTGTTTTTTTCCCCAATATGTTGCAGCGAGCTTTGACCCTCACAATACTGGCATTTCCCCATTGTTGCCACCCATTCAGTCACACTAGTCGCCAGCTCCCGCTCCCCACCCCGACAGTATGTTCTGAAAAACATGCTGCTTGAATGGTCTCTTTTAACCAGGAATTCTTAAAACAAAACAAACAACAAAAACAAAATGGGCAGTAGACCTTAAAGTGCAAAGGAAAATATACCAGGCTGGAGATGAAGACAACCTTTAATGCGATTCGGTTGGTAGAGGATTTGTTTTGGCTCGCCGTCGCCATGTCTTTTGATTATTATTGTTTTGTTTTTTTTAAGTTACTCGCACATACTTTGAAAGGCTCCCCCACCAAGATCATCACTGACTCGTTCATAAAATTATTTTCAGTAATCACCCGAAGATGAAGTATTAATTGTGGACACAGAATGTGAGGTAGTGCTGCTGTCTTCTATTTGTTTTTGCCGCAATGCGTCGCATATCGATGGCGCATCGCAGCGTGCGACTCTGTGGTGGCTGCAGTTGCCAGATTGGCTGTACCCCCCCCCCCCCCAACATGTTAAGGCCCATTTACTGTGCGCTTTTGCGGGGTTTTCCACTGGAAGGCTCTGGAAATATGGCAACTCTCTTAAAGAACCTTAAACTGTGAGAGCATCACTCAGGCATGACACAGGGTGGGTTGGTGAGCTCTGCACACCAACTGCCAAAAAGAATTCCATTGTACATGTGTTACAATCACAATACAGATATTCTTATTCTTATTCTATTCTTAAACCGCGATAAAAGTTTTATATTTTCTCCTGAAACATTGTCGTTGTTAATGAGGCCTTGTTATCCATACACAATCTTTTTTTTTAACCAATTACAAGACGATCATTGAAAAATGTAGACAATTGAGAATATTAACACTGCTGTTAATGGATATACTTTTTCTTTTTCAAAATTTTTTTTAAACATTCGTGGGTGGTTATAGTCTTAGAAACATGATTAATACATGATTTAAAAAAAAAAATCATTGTCTGAATATTTCCAAAAAGCTTTCGTGGTCTTGTCTTATGTTCTCATTTGTTCTAGTTTACTTTTGAAGTTCCTTCTTTTTAGGCTGAATATTAAACCTGTTATCTGCTGTTATTTGTTAATTCGTGTTAATACTTGTCATTACTCGTTATCCGCTGGGGTTTGTTTGTTGTCGCCTGCCGTTACCTGTGTGTAGTGACCCACTGACTTCCCCTGGCTGGATCCATTCAGGTAGGTGTAGTGCGTCGCCTCGCTGTGCCAGGTGGTGATAATTTTCGTCCACGAAACGGGATTTGACGAGTAGAACAAGTTCTCACCAAGTTCGTATCCTGCGTGGGCCAGAGCGGAGAAAACACACGACGGCGCCGCTAAATGTCCCAGTAGATTAGATCACTGCGCTCAGACGAGAGTTCATTAAAAGGCCTGTTGATGATAATCTCCAATTCTGAGCAATTTGCTTCCTAAGAGGTGCTTGTTAGGACTGGAGATAAGGCGATAGTACATCTCTCATCAGAAGAGCAGTTTACGTCTGGAAGCAAGCTGCTGCTTCAGGTCTTGGCAGATGTGGAACTGGATACAGAGCAAACATTGACGGGACGATACCGTTGAGCGTGCGGGTGCTCGGCGCTCCGTGAGACAAAATGCATCTGTCCACCCAGGACTGAGCGCTGGCTGCTATCTCCCCGCTGTAGCTCTGTCCAAACAAACGGGGAATAATACATGACGCCAATACGATGAAAGTATAACGCAGCAGTGACGCAGGAAACGCTTCATTTTCCTGGAAGATATTAGTTTGTGTCCTGTGAAACATGAAAGTCTAAATATTCAACTCTAAATAGCTTCATATATGCGATGCTTTTTGACTTTTGTGAGATGTTTCTGTGCCGTCGGTCAGTGTGTTTAACTTTTTCAGTTTGTATTTTGAATTTGTACAAAGCAACATAAAAAAAACAACCGTTATATTTCTATATATCAGCTGAAATCGTTACACAACCCCCTTACCTTTAATTATTAAGTAAACACACACACACACACACACACACACATACACACACACACACACACACACACACACACACACACATTTTTTAGTGCTGTCATAAATAACGTGTTTATTGAATAAATTGATTTAACGTCATTAGCTTTACTTTGAAAAGCCGAATTTAACGACCACAAAGTAATCCTGCAACAAAACAGCAGGTTGCCATGTTGGCTGACCAGGAGCCACCAAACTGGTGAACCTGGAGGAAATACTTGCAGGTAAAATATTAATTTCTCCTCTTTCTCTCTTTCCCTGGCTCTCCTACATACTGTTATCTCTAAAATTAACACATTACATTCAAACAAACACTTCTATTTGTTACATCCATACAACTTTTGTTTTGTCTTCCACTAATATTGCCTATTAACATGGAGGCTGGTTAACAAAGATTGATTACAATTGTTGGTAAAGAAATGCGAGCTGACCATCCTCAGCATGTCTGCGGCGCTGGGCTCCACCTTCCTCCTGAAGGAGTTGTGCACCTCCACGATCTCCACCCGGACCGGCGCGTTTTCTGGGCAGATTTCTGGAAACACGTCTGCTGCTACCATTACGTCATCTTTTCCCCATTACATTTGCTCTGGTGGCTCAATAGCCACGATATTCCTCACAGGCAAAACCGAACAAAAGGAAACACGAGTTGATGAACAATGCCGCCGTCATCTAATTGGGAAATTTAATTTTTTTTACTGAAATTGTAAAGAAAAATCTGTGAAACATGCCTGGTACAGGTGAGATGAAGCTTACCTGGCTGGAGACACGTCATGGCAGGTCACGTTTGGAAAGAAGAAAACAAAGTATGGTTAGTTTCAATAATAATAAGCATTTAAATGAATATTAGATATGGAAAATGTCTTTTTTTTTTTTCCAGTTGAGGCTATTATTGAAGGTGCATGTGTTTTAATTACTTTGAGTGTCTCGTGTTTTGTTTCTGTATTTTCACCAGATCTGTGTCTTTGTTACTATTTTGTAAAAACATTTGAGGAAAATGAAACACCAGTCACCTGGTTGGCCTCTCTCACTTTGCTTTTATTAACTGGTTAAGCTCTTCTCTCTCTGATATAGAATATATAGCAAGTCTTGGTAAACATTCCTCAGGAGGCCATGAAATGAAATGTGGCGTTCCGCAAGGCTCAATCCTGGGCTTATTTAATTTATACATGTTTATACATGTATTTTCAGTTATAAATGTTAAGAAACAAACACCTGTTCATCCTTCCTTCCTTCTTTCCTTCCTACAATAATGTTTCAGCCTTTTAACTGAAATCTTCAGGGTATCTACAATGTTACATATCAAAATATTTATTCTGTCGTTAACTTCCACCTTCACTGAAGCTAAACTACCGAGGTATTGTTATATTTTTGTTATTTGTTGGTGTTATATATAATTACCATCAAATTGTAATATCAAAAATAGATCTGAAATGCACAGTTAAAGCACCATTTTAAATGTTCACACTAAAATCTATAGTTACTTCCACTAAATCTTGAAAATAGGAGGTAGAAATGTCTTTTCTAAATAAAAGAAAATCAACCATTTCCAACACTAAATAATATATTAGCGTGCAATGGTAGCAGAAAAGAGCCAATACATCCAACGTACATTATGTTTTATTAAGGGCAAATGCAAATAATCCAAAGCGAAATGCAAAAGAATATTGTGCTAAGTAAGCTTTGCACTTAATGGAAAAACACAAGTATTGAATAATCTAATGTTGTTAAATGTGGTGCACTCACCACGACGCAGGCCGAGTGCACATGATGCAGAGCCAAGAGGAAAACCAGGAAACCACACATTGTTCCCCTTTAAAGGAAAACACTTTCAAAGTTTTCCTGTGAAATAAATTAACATTAAACTCATTATAATACATGCACGGTTAATTTTTCAGACAATAATCCTGCATGAATCAAGACTAAAATAATCATTAAAATTAAAATATCTATTTGCATTATTTAAAAATAAAAACAAAACAACTTTAAAAGAAGAAAGGAAGTGTTGAACCTGCCTCACTGTGTCTGCATCCAGGTCTTCAGGAGGAATGATGCAGGTTTGCACTTTCCCCCCCTCCTTTTTATAATCCTGACACACACACACACACACACACACACACACACACACACACACACACAATTCTTTACAATAAATCCAGTGGTTTAAAAGGCCTTTTCTTCTAAAGAGCAGCAGGTAAACATGGCGGAGGGCAGTGACTGGTCCACACACAGCTCAGTTTACTCAGCGTGGAGTGAAAGTGTTCTCAGGTCAAGGTAAATCCTCCGCTGGATTACAAAGCGTGTGCAAATGGCTTTAGCGTGTTGAGCTTTTGGCCAGACGACACACCCGCTCTTTATTTTAGCCTCAAACAAGCGAGAAGGGATTAGGAGCAGTGTGGGAGATCTTGTGTTATTTATCACCCCTTGGTGGGAGGAGGAGGAGGAGGAGGAGGAGGAGGAGGAAGAGGAGGGGGAGGAAGCGGAGGAGGCGTCATAGCCTCCCAGTCCATATTCTCTTGGGACTCGGTACTTTTATTTTGACAGTCACCAGACAACAATCCAAGTTCGTCTATCCACTATTTGCGTGTCGTTCACTGCTGCATGTTTGTGTCGTTTTCGTTACAACATCAAACGGCACCCACTAGTGGCCCAACGTGAAAACTGCATCGTTTTCAGTGTTCCCGCCGTTTAACCCAACATCGTTTTCAAAACGCAATTGTGTGAAAGTAAAACTTTTCTGAAACATTCACGACGACATTGTGAGTGAAAACGTGCCGTTTCGGAAAGTTTTTCACGTTTACACCGCAACGGTTCTGACGACGACGTCCGTTTACATTAAAACGGCAGAAGTGTTTTGAGCTGGTGAGGTTGTTTGTTGTTGTTTGGCTGTCGTTACGGTGACTGACAACAATACAAGTCCCCAGGACAACATGGACTGGGGAATTGTGACACTTATTGTCTGTCTACTGAGCATGTGCAGAAGCAGCATTTCAGAAAAGTTGCAGTTTCAATGGAGACGGAGCGTTTTTCAAAAAGTTGTCTTTTCAAGTTTTCAAATTTCACTTAAAAGTAATGTAAATTGGATTGAAATGGTTTTAATGCCATTTGAAGAAAAGATTTAAAGAATGCATTGGATTTTTTAAAATCTTTTTTGTTTTGTTACTCTTAGTAACAAAACAACTCTTAGTCTTGCAAAAGTACTAAAATATACAGAAAGAAGATAATTTTGTATATATATACGTATATATGTGTGTGTGTGTGTGTGTGTGTGTGTGTGTGTGTGGGTGTGTGTATATATATATATATATATATATATATATATATATATATATATATATATATAAAAGCATAAAATACATGCAGAATCCACTATACAGTCAGTTTTTCCACTGTAAAAGACATTTAATTATAAGTTTATCAGGTATTTGCATCATTTTGACCAGTTCTTAACTGTTTTTAGTTTTATCTTGGATTCTCCTCCTCCAGCCCAACAGCACGTCTTTAAGACCAGCTGTTGACTGCTCGTATCGGCCGCCGCCTCCTGCAAACCCTCACGTTGTACAAATCGTCCGAGAAGATGGATGGATGGATGAAGATGGCTAATATTTAGAAAGCAGGAGTTGAATAAGTCGTGTGTGTGTTGCTTGTCCCGGCAGTGGGCGGCAGCACGGTGATGGATGTGACGGGGAGCAGGTTCTCTTTGTGCCCGCCGGTGACGTGGCTGTAAGACGCCGGCCTGCTTCTCCCTGCAAGTCAAACTCCTGACGTGACGCCAGAAATGAAGGCAGGCCATTTAAAGTAATGGCGGCCATTACGGTGCTCTGAGTGCAGGCACAGGCTGGTAACCAGGGAGAGCGACGGGATAATGAGACGAGGGAATGAAAAATGACACAGTTTGGATGCTGAAAGATTCATTTACATAAACTGTTCATGACTATAGTTTTTTTTAATTTACAATTGTTTTAACGTCATTGTCAGTCAGCACTGAAGTTTTATGTTGCACTGATGCCGGTATTTTAAATCAGGGACGCACCGATTGGATATCGGGTCCGATACTGCAGGGATGAATTCAGCTTAATGGCATTTTATAAGTATTAGTTTCAATATGTATCTAAAAGTTAGTACTCATGCTTTAGTGCTCGTCCTTTAAAAAAGTGGTATTGGTGCATTCCTGCTGTTTACGCACGAGTACAATTTCTCAAACTACTCCCAATTCCTTCCACAGTTCAAAAACATACATTCCTAGTAAATTTATGACTATAAATACTCTTTGGTGTGAAAGTAACTGTAATTGTCTCTTTGTCTGTTTCCTCCCTGTTGTTGCCACAAAGAATTGTGGGGCATCATGAGCTGGAAGCATCAGTGTTTCCTAGGCTAAAGGAGGCTCTAAAGGAAGCATCAGTGTTTCCTAGGCTAAAGGAGGCTCTAAAGGAAGCATCAGTGTTTCCTAGGCTAAAGGAGGCTCTAAAGGAAGCATCAGTGTTTCCTAGGCTAAAGGAGGTTCGTAAGGAAGCATCAGTGTTTCCTAGGCTAAAGGAGGTTCGTAAGGAAGCATCAGTGTTTCCTAGGCTAAAGGAGGCTCTAAAGGAAGCATCAGTGTTTCCTAGGCTAAAGGAGGCTCTAAAGGAAGCTTCAGTGTTTCCTAGGCTAAAGGAGGCTCTAAAGGAAGCATCAGTGTTTCCTAGGCTAAAGGAGGCTCTAAAGGAAGCATCAGTGTTTCCTAGGCTAAAGGAGGCTCTAAAGGAAGCATCAGTGTTTCCTAGGCTAAAGGAGGCCCTAAAGGAAGCATCAGTGTTTCCTAGGCTAAAGGAGGTTCTAAAGGAAGCATCAGTGTTTCCTCGGCTAAAGGAGGCTCTAAAGGAAGCATCAGTGTTTCCTAGGCTAAAGGAGGTTCTAAAGGAAGCATCAGTGTTTCCTAGGCTAAAGGAGGCTCTAAAGGAAGCATCAGTGTTTCCTAGGCTAAAGGAGGCCCTAAAGGAAGCATCAGTGTTTCCTAGGCTAAAGGAGGCTCTAAAGGAAGCATCAGTGTTTCCTAGGCTAAAGGAGGCTCTAAAGGAAGCATCAGTGTTTCCTAGGCTAAAGGAGGCTCTAAAGGAAACATCAGTGTTTCCTAGGCTAAAGGAGGCTCTAAAGGAAGCATCAGTGTTTCCTAGGCTAAATGAGGCTCTAAAGGAAGCATCAGTGTTTCCTCGGCTAAAGGAGGCTCTAAAGGAAGCATCAGTGTTTCCTCGGCTAAAGGAGGCCCTAAAGGAAGCATCAGTGTTTCCTCGGCTAAAGGAGGCTCTAAAGGAAGCATCAGTGTTTCCTCGGCTAAAGGAGGCCCTAAAGGAAGCATCAGTGTTTCCTAGGCTAAAGGAGGTTCTAAAGTAAGCATCAGTGTTTCCTAGGCTAAAGGAGGCTCTAAAGCAGGGCTTCTCAAATGGTGGGGCGCGCCCCCCTGGGGGGGTGTGGTGGGGTGCCAGGGGGGGTGTGAGGCGGGTGCGACTTTCAGTATTAGTGTCTTTATTCATGCTTGAAGGATTAAAAAAAGGGCCTCCAGCCACTAGGTGGCAGCAGTGCTCACACTAATCAACAGGCTGCCTGTTCAACCCAGTAGGGAAGAAGAAGTACTACACCAACACTGGTGTACAGAGCTGGAGGAGGAGGAGGAGGAGGAGAGGTGGAGAAGTTTCTGACAGGAGTGAAAAGAAAAAAGGATGAGGCGTCAGAGGAAAAGAAAACAGGTGAGAGTAAACATAAACCTAGTAAGAGCAGGAGATATGACGATGCTACGTCGCCCTTGGGTTTACCGTGAACACGGCAGAAACCAGGAAACACCCGTTTGTGTTTTATGCCTAAAAACTCTGGCAGCGGAGCATGAAACCAAATAAATGAAGACGGCACCTGGAGACCATACACCATACACCTGGAGACCATACACCATACACCTGGAGACCATACACCATACACCTGGAGACCATACACCACACACCTGGAGACCATACACCCGTTATGTCAGTAAGCCACTGGAGTTTTTTCATGGTAAACTCCATGAGTATCGCCAACAAGCCGCTCATTTTGTCAGCGCGGCATCAGTAAACAAAAAAGCCTGTTAGCCTCTTACAAAGTTACCCACCACATCACAAGGTGCATAAAACCCTCACACCATAGCAGAGGAGCTAATCCTCCCCGCAGCATTGGACATGGTCACAATCATGCTAGGTGAGAAAAGTGCTGAGGCACTGAAGACTGTCCCTCTTTCTAATGACACGGTCGGGAGACGTATATCTGACATTTCAGACAACCTCCAAGAACAACTAGCAGAACATCTTACTGTTTAAAGTTTTGAACGTTACTGTGTTAAGTTTTTAAAAATGCACATCCCAGTGAGTCATTTGCACTTTTTCTGTTTTGAGAATCACAATTCATAAACTAAACTTGGAAATTGCTTTAAGTTGTTCTCAACTCATTTTATTAATTTATTTTGATAATCAGGCGATTGTATGCAGAATGCTGGTATCAGCAACTCATACAGTGGTTTATACAGATAAATAAATAAATATTATCAGGTTCTCAATGGTCGTACAATGCGGGGGGGGGGGGGGGGGGGGGGGCTGAAAAAAATTCTGTCCTCTAGGGGTGCATGACAGAAAATAATTGAGAACCACTGCTCTAAAGGAAGCATCAGTGTTTCCTAGGCTAAAGGAGGCTCTATAGGAAGCATCAGTGTTTCCTAGGCTAAAGGAGGTTCTAAAGGAAGCATCAGTGTTCCCTATGCTAAAGGAGGTTCGAAAGGAAGCATCACTGTTTCCTAGGCTAAAGGAGGTTCTAAAGGAAGCATCAGTGTTTCCTATGCTAAAGGAGGCTCTAAAGGAAGCATCAGTGTTTCCTAGGCTAAAGGAGGCCCTAAAGGAAGCATCAGTGTTTCCTAGGCTAAAGGAAGCATTGAGCTTCCTTTCCTTAGCTTAGTGAGAATTCCAACACTCCTTATCACTTCTGGGTTAAGGAGAAGTGGATAGGAAAGGAGATAGGAGGGATTATTAGGCGATAGGAGGGATTATTAGGAGATAGGAGGGACTATTAGGAGATAGGAGGGACTATTCGGAGACACCCAGACTGTGTTTACCTGCTTTCACTCAGTCAGCTGGGATTGACTTCAGCGATGGATGAAGCAGTGGAATAAATTCCCACCTCGAACACCGGGGGGCACTGCTGCACCTCTAGTCACAGCTGAGCTCACACACCAAACCAACACACCAACAATGGAGCCAGTGATTGAATAATGTGATTATTCCCCTGCAGAATGAGAAGAGTTAGGGTCCACTACTCCTCCTCCTCCTCCTCCACAAACACCGATGCTTGGCTGCTCATCCGGTCTGGACAGACGTTCAGCTGCGTGGTCTTCGAGGCCGTCAGGTCAAGTATGTCATCTAATAAAAGGAATCCAAACACTTGAGGATTCGTGTCTAAACAATGAGAGCATAAAGGGTGAAGATGACATCACGTAAATGTCATGTTGTTGTTGTTTGGTCCTCCAGCAGCGAGACCGTTAGAACAATCAGACCGTAGGCCATCGTTGGTTCCGTTCAGCGCCAGGAAGGCTTCGGCACTTTGGCGTCTGTTGAATTTCAATCCTTTCAAACGGCCAGAAAACCAGTGGAGCTTCACCCTGACCTCCACTGTTCCCCTCCTCCTCCTCTTCTTCCATTTCCAGCTTCCGTCTGTGTCCAAACCGGAGATTTGCCGATACCACCAGGACAAGCTTCATCCCTGTTGTTTTATTTATCACGTTACCTTGTTTTCTTAGCGAATCAGTTTATTACTTAATTTCTCCGCGACTTTGGGAGTCTATGTCTGGTTTCACATAAACACTTGGTTTATGTGAGTTTGGAATAGGAATGCATTGACGAGTACTAGCCTTTACCGATACCAAGTAGCTAACGAGTATTTATTGAATGCCTTAAAGCCTGAACAATACGCGAAGGCTATGCGTTGCCGTGAAGCACCTCCGCGCAGCTTCATCACATAGTACTCTTTACCGGGCAGTATCAGACTCGATACTGGTGTCGGTATCAGTATCGGTGCATCCATACTCCAAACTGTGTTTTTCGCCTGTGAACCCTTGAACCTCTTTGACAGTTAGACGAGGTACAGGCTCAAGGTATCGTCCTTCCAGTCGGACATACGTTGCCTGGATCTAGATGTGTGTTGTCCGGAGGCGTTGATTAAAGTGACGGCAAACAGAAGCAGGTTCTCGCCATCTTTTGAAGGCACGTATCATTAATTTGTGGCCTGGAGAAAGATTCTTGCAGGTCGATGAAGACTCCCAGAGTGAATCCCCCCGTCGGGGTAGAAGTGACTTTGAGAATGTCAGATGGTTTAGTAAAGAATCAGACATGTTCAGCCCTTCAACCAAGGATTCATATGGAGAATCATGAGGGGAAGGTCATTCTTTGACTGTTTGACCAAGTTTTTCTACTGAAGTTATCACAGAGTACAAGGTGTGATTCAGTCGTTAAATACAAAGTTACAGCAGTTATTGGAAGGAAGATGCTCTATAATCTGATGTTAGAGGAGGAAGATGCTCTATAATCTGATGTTAGAGGAGGAAGATGCTCTATAGTCTGATGTTAGAGGATGAAGATGCTCTATAATCTGATGTTAGAGGAGGAAGATGCTCTATAATCTGATGTTAGAGGAGGAGGATGCTCTATAATCTGATGTTAGAGGAGGAAGACGCTCTATAATCTGATGTTAGAGGAGTACGATGCTCTATAATCTGATGTTAGAGGAGGAAGATGCTCTATAATCTGATGTTAGAGGAGGAAGACGCTCTATAATCTGATGTTAGAGGAGGAAGACGCTCTATAATCTGATGTTAGAGGAGGAAGACGCTCTATAATCTGATGTTAGAGGAGGAAGATGCTCTATAATCTGATGTTAGAGGAGGAAGATGCTCTATAATCTGATGTTAGAGGAGGAAGATGCTCTATAATCTGATGTTAGAGGAGGAAGATGCTCTATAATCTGATGTTAGAGGAGGAAGATGCTCTATAATCTGATGTTAGAGGAGTGAGATGCTCTATAATCTGATGTTAGAGGGGGAAGATGCTCTGTATTCTGCATGTTAGGAGGAAGATGCTCTATAATCTGGTGTTAGAGGAGGAAGATCCTCTATAATCTGGTGTTAGAGGAGTAAGATGCTCTATAATCTGATGTTAGAGGAGGAATATGCTCTATGGTCTGGTGTTAGAGGTGGAATATGCTCTATAATCTGATGTTAGAGGAGGAAGATGCTCTATAATCTGCTGTTAGAGGAGGAATATGCTCTATAATCTGCTGTTAGAGGAGGAATATGCTCTATAATCTGATGTTAGAGGAAGATGCTCTATAATCTGATGTTAGAGGAGGAAGATGCTCTATAATCTGGATGTTAGAGGAGGAAGATGCTCTATAATCTGGATGTTAGAGGAGGAAGATGCTCTATAATCTGATGTTAGAGGAGGAAGATGCTCTATAATCTGATGTTAGAGGAGGAAGATGCTCTATAATCTGGATGTTAGAGGAGGAAGATGCTCTATAATCTGGATGTTCGAGGAGGAAGATGCTCTATAATCTGATGTTAGAGGAGGAAGATGCTCTATAATCTGATGTTAGAGGAGGAAGATGCTCTATAATCTGGATGTTAGAGGAGGAAGATGCTCTATAATCTGATGTTAGATGAGGAAGATGCTCTATAATCTGATGTTAGAGGAGGAAGATGCTCTATAATCTGATGTTAGAGGAGGAAGATGCTCTATAATCTGGATGTTACTGATTTAAGTATATATAATGACATTTAAACTTCATAATCAGTAAATAATGTTCCAATTTGTAACTTTTGCATGTAAATCTATGTTAATAGAAATGTGTTTCTTGTGAAGGGAGAAGAATCGTTTCGACTCGGATCAACGCTTGAAATCTAAATTTAAAGGAGCTGCCATTTTATTGGAAAGTATTAACTCGCAGTTGTAAAAAGCTCCTCAAAAAAAACTCATGGCAATGAAATCGGCAGCTGCCGAAGATATTTCAGTTTGGACGGAAAACTTGTGCTTGTCGACGCTGACGGCTCTTGCGTGGCCGTGAAACAGCTGTGCACTGCTGCGTAAACGACACTCTTGCCACCATAACTTTTCTCAATATCCTTGAGAAACAGATGCCCGGCCGCCGCGCCGCTAAAACAACCCGCGTTGTTAAAAAGATCTCTGGTCAGCAACTTACCCCGCATCACTGACCAGGCCGCTTCTCACGCTGCAATTCCGCCCAAATGGATTTCAGCGATTTCTACTCGACGACTTCGGCTGGGAGAAAGTTGCAGCGACTATATATCAATGTCACCTTTCAAAGTAAGAGTTAAGTATCGTTGGAGCGTTTCGTACCTCTGAAGTGGCCGCTTGTGAATTAGGGACTGATATATTAAAGGTTTTCACTTCTATGGCCACAGTCTGAGCGCCCGCCAAAGTGTTTTACGCTGTTAATCACACACACACGCACGCACACACACACACACACACACCAGTGAAGGCGGCTGCCATGCAAGGTGCTTGACGGGGCAGGTGGAACGCGCAACCTTACGATTGGGAGAAGATGATAGTGACGTAACAAAGCAGGGGTTTAAAGCCATCTGGATATCCACAGTGACTTTCAATAGCTAAAATGTTTTTTTTTAAAAAGACAGAAAATTTAAAAGCTATAAACACACACAAAAAAAAGTCTGAATTGTAGCCATAAAATATTTTTTAGAATGTAAAAACATTTATTTAGATTTTTTTTTTTTTTCCAACTGTAGACAAATTTTATTTGGTGGAAAAAAAACAACGTCTCTTTCAGTCTTAGAGGTTGCACAGCCTGGACCTTGACCCCCATTCTAAATACAGACAATAAACTACACTTGTATCTCTATCATCCACACCTGGAATATCTGGTGTCTCAGTTGTACAATGACGTCCTAAACCTTTTCGGTCACGCGCTTCCGTACGAAGAAAAGCAAACCTTAGAAGTAACTCCACTTTCCATGTTGTAGCATTTCAGAGCGGAACATTTCATGGCGCACTTCCAAAGTGGTGGGAAGGTCTGCGCTCACATAGATGGATGGATGGATGGATGGATGGATGGAACATGTGTGGTTGTGATTTAGCACCAGGGCTAAAAGACGGAGGAATGTCAGCATGTTAATGAGGTTGGGACGCTTGTACGCGGACGGATCCGCCAAGCGAAGTCATGCTAATGGAATTACTGGCATCAACATTTGGAAGATAATTTCACGGATGGATGTCACGCATGTCGTTGCTAAAAAGAAGGAGGGGAGTTGGGTTTTTTTTTTTTTGGGGGGGGGATAAGTTCTGCAGGATGTGTGAAATGTAGCATGTCAGCAAAAAAAAAAAAAAATAGATATACATAAAGGATGTCAACATTTGAAGGAGGACAGGGCGGACGGATGGGTGGATCATGCATGAAATTCAGTGTATTGATGGATCCAGTATGTGAAGTATCCTGGACGCTAATGGATCTCACTATTTGGAGGATGGATGGATTATTTAGGACTTAAATGAGGGGAAAAGTCAATGTTTTGGGACCCCTGAGATGGGCGGATCCATCATGCACTTGTTTTCCTTTGAGGAGTTCATGTTTGGAGAGCCGGTCCTCATCCGATCCTGAAGTCGACAGTCGACGATGGAAACCACATTCAGATTGTTGTGGAAACGTCACAATGCAGCCATTTATCATTTGAAGCTAAAATAGTTAGAATTATCTGGATTGAGAGGAGGATGGGGTGGATCAGCCTTTTCACAAGCTCACCTAAATCAAAGACATTTCACAGCAAACTGACACTCGGTAGAGCGCGGACATTCGCCGACGCCACATTTGTTTCTGGAAACCGAGTTAGCATCGATATCGTGATAGCCATTGGCTCATATCAATGCTAACTGTGTAGCAACATCGCTGTGTGAAACACTGAGCAGGGAGCTTCTCCATGGCAACAGACACTGATCTGCTTTGATCTCCATGAGGTGCCTCTCTCATCCGCTTTGTATGGGAAGTTGTTTTTTCCCCGCAGTTTTGGGGATTTATTCGGAAATGATTAGCCGCTAACGTCTCAATATCTAATAGATTTATCCTTTTGTGATAACAAACCATGTCTCGGATCAGTAGTTTTTGCGAAAAGCTGGTAAAGTACATACGTAGAAACCAATAAATAAATATATACACGCAGACATAAAAAAAAAAAAAAACTACTTTTATTGGTTGAAGGTGAATAAACGGAGCAGTTTAAAGCCAGAAACAACCCTCCAGCATATTTATGCGACTCCATTCCCACAAACATGGATGGCTTGTTTACAAAACAATAGTTGTGGTGAAAAAAAATCACCTTCTCGCGTATCAGAGAGCCGCCGTTCCTCCCGGGCAGCGGCCCATCAATACGCGCCGGCTTAAATAATAAATACCTCGCGATAGCGGGTCCCGACCCGGACGTATTGAATATGCATAACCACCACAGAGGAGCGAAGTGCCGAGAATCACACGCGCAAACCCGCCGACATCCATATGCAACAGACCAGCTGTTGTAACCCCACCCCTCCCCCCTCCCCCACCCACAATGTCGACATTCGCAAAACTTCTTTTTGCCGCACTTCACTTTGGTTTGCATTTGACTTTGTGTGGAAACCGGTGGAAATAAAAGCAGCAGAACGTGTCGCGACACGTTCTGCTGCTTTTATTTCCACCGTTTTCCACACAAACACGCCATTGACCAACCGTTTCTCTCCACTTTACTTCCTTTTGAAGTTGCGCCGCGCTCCGAGCTGCGTTTCTACATGAACCCTCAGTAAATGAAGTCACTTCACAGGAATCACCTGCTGCTCTTACGCAACGAACGCTGGAGACTTCTTGTTTCTGCCGCTTCCTCTTTTGAAACATGAACTCCACCTTTTTTTTTCTTTTTTTCTTTTAATATCTTAATTTTTCACACATCTCGCATCACGCAGCTTTTATTTTCCGTTGACATTCGACCGCTCGACTCTCAGACTAACTATCAATGAGTATTTACGTCCGCCCTCCTTTCTCCACTCCCGAACGACGACTCCCACCGCCTTCCTCCAACTCTGGTATTTCCCAATGAAGCCCCCCCCCCCCTTCTCTCTCTCTCTCCTCCTTTCGTCTCCCATCCTCCCTCCTCCCTCCTTCCCTTTCCCTCTCTCGCCCCTCTGCTCTCCCTCAGATGGATTCTCCAGGCAGCGGCGTGGAACCGGTGCGGCTGCCAGAGAGGCAGACATTGAGGGAGAGCGGCGGTGTGCGAGCGGACGCCGGGTCAGAGCGCTCAGTTGCTTCAGACAATCACAGGAGAGCGAGAGGAAGACACGGGAACCGAGAGAGGCTCTGAAAGAGAGAGAGAGAGAGAGAGAGAGAGAGAGAGGACTGGCAGACAGGGGAGGGAGGTAAATATGTGACAGGATGTGGTTTCCCTGAGCTTGCAGAACACTGGTACACAGGCATAGTTTGAGCATGACCTAAACACACCGAGCGCACAAGTGTGTCTGCGGCGGCGAAAGGAGGAGGAGGAGGAGGAGGAGGAGGAGGAGGAGGAGGAGGAGGAGGGGGTAACGACGAGGCGAAACCGCTGGAGCTGCTGCTGCCTGCCGGAGGATTCTTCTTCTTCTTCTTCTTCTTCTTCTTCATCATCTTCTTCTTCTTCTACTCCTTCTTCTTCTTCTTCTTCCTCTCCGAGCCGTGACAACCCTGTCACCTCCCGCCCGGATCTTGAACTCCATCCCTCGCCCAAGTAGAATGTGACTCTCCCGCCGAGTCCCCGCGAGTCCGAGCGCTGAACTTTCCAAACCGCATCGTCAAACAGGTAAGTTTTTTTTATTGATTTATTCTTTTTTTTTGTTGTTGTTGCTGCTCTATTTGTCTTTTAGCTTCCTCCTCCGCCGACGTCCTCGTGGCTGCAAAACTTCCCGGAGAGAGTTGGTTGGATGATTCTGCACAACACGAGTTTTGTCTTTTTTTAGTCTTGTCTTGTGCAACACGCCGCCGGAGATCCGCTCTCACCGCTCTCACCGCTCCTACTGCTCTTACCGCTCTTACTGCTCTTACTGCTCTTACTGCTCTTACTGCTCTTACTGCTCTTACTGCTCTTACCGCTCTTACCGCTCTTACCGCTCAGGTTCCTGCTGCTGTTTGAAGTCAGATGTTGACGGTAACAGAACGGGGCTGCATATGTTTTTGTTTTTATTTCAAACGCCACAAATGTCTACCTGGATCCAATCGGAGACCACTGAGGGAGTGTGTGTGTGCGAAAACTGTGAGCTACCGTATGTCCGTCTTTGGAGGGTGTGGGTACCCCCCGCCCCCCCCCCCCCCACCCCCCCACCACCACCACCTCCACCTCCAGTTCCCCCCTCCATGTGTTGTTGCGTGCAGCGCCGCCTGGTACAGATGCACGTCCGTCGGTACATGTGGATGTTTACATCTCCGGGCTGCGTGCTACGAGTTCATCCAAGCATGTGTACGTATGTGAGGAAGAGGAGGAGGACGAAGGTTGAAATGAGGGGAGGGGGGGGTGGGGGGGGGGGCAAGTTGAGCGACGGCAGGAGGTGAGGGAAGGGTGAGGGAGGATGTCAGGGAGGAGGAAGACGAGGGCAGAACAGAGGAAAATCCGGTGTGTGTGTGTGTGTGTGTGTGTGTGTGTGTGTGTGTGTGTGTGTGTGTGTGTGTGTGTGTGTGTGTGTACACGGGAGAGAGAGAGAGAGAGAGAGAGAGAAAGTGAGTGAGCAGCTCAGTCTCACTGAACTGCTGTTAATTAGTTCCAGCTGGTGAGTTGTGGAGCGTCGGGCTGCGTTTTGCTCCACAGTGTTGGTGGGTCAGGAGTTCTCCCCGTCACACACACACACACACACACACACACACACACACACACACACACACACACACACACACACACACACACACATTTCCCTATTAACTCCATGTGTAACCTTAATTTGAACCTTGAATCTTTTGCTCCGTTTCACATTTTTGACATAAACTGTTTGTAAAGATCTCTTCCAATGAGTCAATGCAACCAAATAAATCACCACGAGAAAAAGCAACATGCTAAACACTTCTTTATTGACAGTTAGTTGGGAACTGTTTTTTTCTTCTTTTTTTTAAATCTATATTGTTTTATTATTTTTGGAATATACACTTTGCTCTGCATGAGTTTAGAGGGTGGGGTTGAATACTGCCACCCGCCACTAGGGGGCGATTGAGGCTCTTCTCTGTGTTCTTCGTCATGTACACTTGTTATAGTCAGTCTGAATCTACAAAATGCATGTTTTCGTCTCCTTTGACACCATGTTTTCCACATTTTGAAGCTTTATATACATAAAAATGTTTTTTTGCACTTTATCAATGGCTGGTTTTGATTCTGGGAAAACTCTTCAGTCTCAGGAAAGAAGTGCCGTTGGGTTTTGACTTGTTGCTGCTGTGTGGATGATTGTTTTTGGGATGTCTGAGGCGACGCCGAACACTGTACACGTCTATAACAAGACCAACTCATAGACGTTTACAATATATAGGCGCACAAACATACATCCTTGTATCATACTTAGCAAAAAAAAAAAAAAACAACCTACACACACACAGGCTTATGGATAACATGCCAACTCCACTCAGCCACATCTTCATCAGGAAGCAGGATTGAACCAGGAACAATTTCCTCTATGGAGTCAACACCCTCAGCATTCGAGAATCTGGGTTTGAATCCAGCAGGATCGCTATTACGGGGACCGTCAAAATAAAAGTACCAAGTCCGAGGACAATATGGATGGGTAGTCGACTGAGGGAACATTGATCGTATTGTCCGTCTACTGAGGATGTGCAGAAGAACTGTTTACCTTCCTTGTTTCCACGGAGAAAGTGGGAGCATTTTTGAAAAGTTCCACCTTGGGAACCGTTTTTCAAAAAGCAACACCGCCGTGTGACCCGACCCTCAGTCGCTATTGAAACTGTTAAAAAGAAGCAACATCCACATTGTGATCGGTTGATTCCCGCGAGTGTGAAACACTTGTTGCACTCAGTGGTGCCGTCTGGGCGGCGAGGCTGCAGATGGAAGGAGACGCTTCCTGGAGACACATGAGAGGCGGACATTTTTCTGTGAAAACCAAAAGAAGACTGTTGGGTTTTTTTATAAGAAGTGAAGATGTTAAGAGTCACAGATGTTCTTTCTGCTGAGCTGCAGTGTTTAACGTACACTAATTCATCTGGTATACTCGTAGAGTACACCGTACACTAATTCATCTGGTATACTAGTAGAGTACACCATACACTAATTCATCTGGTATACTCGTAGAGTACACCGTACACTAATTCATCTGGTATACTAGTAGAGTACACCGTATGTTAATTCATCTGGTATACTAGTAGAGTACACCATACACTAATTCATCTGGTATACTAGTGGAGTACACCGTACATTAATTCATCTGGTATACTAGTGGAGTACACCATACACTAATTCATCTGGTATACTAGTAGAGTGCACCGTACACTAATTCATCTGGTATACTAGTAGAGTACACCGTACATTAATTCATCTGGTATACTAGTGGAGTACAACGTACATTAATTCATCTGGTATACTAGTGGAGTACAACGTACATTAATTCATCTGGTATACTAGTGGAGTACACCATACACTAATTCATCTGGTATACTAGTAGAGTACACCGTACACTAATTCATCTGGTATTCTAGTAGAGTACACGTACATTAATTCATCTGGTATACTAGTAGACTACACCGTACATTAATTCATCTGGCATACTAGTGGAGTACACCGTACATTAATTCATCTGGTATACTAGTGGAGTACACCATACACTAATTCATCTGGTATACTAGTAAAGTACACCGTACACTAATTCATCTGGTATACTAGTAGAGTACACCGTACACTAATTCATCTGGTATACTAGTAGAGTACACCATACACTAATTCATCTGGTATACTAGTAGAGTCCACCATACACTAATTCATCTGGTATACTAGTAGAGTACAACGTACACTAATTCATCTGGTATACTAGTTGAGTACAACGTACACTAATTAATCTGGTATACTAGTAGAGTACACCGTATGTTAATTCATCTGGTACACTCGTAGAGTACACCGTACATTAATTCATCTGGTATACTAGTAGAGTCCACCATACACTAGTTCATCTGGTATACTAGTAGAGTACAACGTACACTAATTCATCTGGTATACTAGTAGAGTACACCGTACATTAATTCATCCTGTATACTAGTAGAGTCCACTATACACTAGTTCATCTGGTATACTAGTAGAGTCCACCATACACTAATTCATCTGGTGTACTAGTAGAGTACACCATTCACTAGTTCATCTGGTATACTAGTAGAGTACACCATACACTAGTTCATCTGGTATTCTAGTAGAGTACACCATACACTAATTCATCTGGTATACTAGTAGAGTACACCATATACTAGTTCATCTGGTATACTACTAGAGTCCACCATACACTAGTTCATCTGGTATACTAGTAGAGTCCACCATACACTAATTCATCTGGTGTACTAGTAGAGTACACCATACACTAGTTCATCTTGTATACTAGTAGAGTACACCATACACTAGTTCATCTGGTACACTAGTAGAGTACACCATACACTAGTTCATCTGGTATTCTAGTAGAGTACACCATACACTAATTCATCTGGTATACTAGTAGAGTACACCGTACACTAATTCATCTGGTATACTAGTAGAGTACACCGTACACTAATTCATCTGGTATACTAGTAGAGTACACCATACACTAATTCATCTGGTTTATTAGTAGAGTACACCGTATGTTAATTCATCTGGTATACTAGTAGAGTACTACGTACACTAATTAATCTGGTATACTAGTAGAGTACACCATACACTAGTTCATCTGGTATACTACTAGAGTACACCATACACTAATTCATCTGGTATACTAGTAGAGTACACCGCGGTGGTACACTCAGTTGGTGAAGATGACCAGTAGAACAGAAACATGTAAATTATACTCCAGGGCTGGTCTCCACACACACTGCAGAGACTACACACTGATTAACATGGGAAATACACACACACACACACACACAGGTTGCTGAACTGTCCATCTCAACCTAAAAATGTGCTTTGTCCAAAAAGGGGCGGAGCTTCTTCTCTTCACTAAAGTTGGACTCCATCATCAGTGTTTACTCACATTTGTGCTGATTCTTTTATTTGCAGACCTTCAGTAAATCTTTTAATGTCCCAATCGGAAAGGATTACAGCTCCACTCCACTGCATCATCATCATCATCATCATAATAATAATAATAATAATAATAATAATAATAATAATAATAATAATAATAATAAAAGTGCAATACAAAGCATACTGATGTTGAAGAGAAGCCTTACATCTAGAATCTGCAGCTTCTTTCACAGTTATGCTCTTCTTCTTTTCTCTTTCTTCTTCTGCTAACCTTTTGGCGACAACTTATTAGAAAACGACTCATTACAAACATTTGTTCTGCTGAAAGGAAAGTGAAAAAAGTCAGATTCATTAACCTTTATTGATGACTTATTAACATTTCTAAAAGCAGATTTATGACCTTTGTTAAAAATCACTTGAGGAAACCTGAAATGCTGGAAGTGAAAACAAACGTCTGAACAAACCCGACAGAAACACAGTTTTCATACAAAATAAACCTGTTTATTTGACCGAAGGTGGACTATATGTCCTGGGAATTGACTTTTCTGAAAGGAAAATTGGTCATAATATCAAAGTAGAAGCGTTTTTTGTTGTGTTTTTATGTTCACTAATTCTCTGTAGAAATTGGCTCTTCAACTAAACGCCCACATGTAACACCTTGAACGCTACAGTTTGCTTCAATGCTTCTTCATGCCGACATCCAGAGATTAAATCTTTCTCTGGTTGTTTTATCGTCTGGATCTGAGGGATTCTGGGTTTCACGAAAAAAAAATCTCTTTGCTTGGATCGTCATGGAACTGCGACCGATCTCTACAGATAAACTTGTCTTTTTGAGGAGAAATCGTCATTTTACTGCCGATTCCAATTCGAAAGCTCCTTTTGTTCACAAACTGGATGAGATCCAGAGAGAAGTAAAGGTTTTTGAATATCACCAGAACCAGGGTTACAAAGTCCCCTGGTTCTGCACGTTCCTTGCTATACAAATAAAATTAAGCTTAATTCCACCAAGTTGAAATCAATGACATTTTTATTAAATTCAGTTATTTCTGGGGTGAACAACTGGAACTCATTATTTTATTGCTGCAGGTAATGGAAAAATTCAACATTTCTATGAAATGTTAAAAGTTGTGGTGAACCAGCTGATTTTCAGCTTTTTTTTTCTTTTTTTTTTAAGGTAAAAAATATTTGACTAATAAGAAAGATGCAGTGATCAGTATTGAAATGAGTTGACCTGGAAAAATGGCGTACGAGACTCATTGAAATTGATTTATATGATATATTTAGTTTATTTTTCAGGGACAAAACAATACAATAATCTTAAATAAAAGATGCTTCATACCAGATTTTAGCCGTACATGTTCATCCCCGGGCAGGCACACAACATAATAATATATATTTACAAATATAACATACAGTCAAAAAAAAAAAAAGAAAGAAAAAAGTATAACATTAGCAGAAACCATTAAAATGAAACACTGATCATAAAAATTCCTACAGATATTCAAAATGTTATGGAACATATTATGCAGAAAATCCAACGGGCAGGAACACATGTATATATATAACAAACATTATAAATGTAATTTACAGACATCATTATAGCCATAGAATTTCAACACCTGGATTCCCCTGGAAAAATTCACACAACATCCTTAAAACACGCCCTACAACAATACAATGGACAATGAAATTGGTGCTTTATGAATAAAGTTAAATTGAATGGTAATGTATGAATGTAGCGTCTGGCTGGTGTCTTACAGTCGCCGCCACTTTCTACTCATTCATCTTCCTCTTCCTCCGGAAATCAGCTCCACTGCAGTCTTTTTAGCAAACATGTATTTTAATCAACTTATGTTTGCTACCCCCCCCCCCCCCCCCCATTAGATTACATTAAAGTCATTTGGAGGCAGGTTTAAGCCTGACAGTGTAAACTCCTCGTCACGCTGGGAAAACACAAACAAGCCACAGACACGCCAACCACCGGAATACGTTGGGCTTGTAAATATTTAGGCTACGTCTAATTGAAAGGTGGTTATTTTTAAACCATCCTAATTCCCTTCTACTCTAATTTCATGCTGAGCTCGTTCCACAAAAAAACTCCACGTTTCAGGACATTTTTCAAATATAGAAATATGAAGGATTTTGATTCCAGAGTAAAGACGCCAAAAGGAGGATTTTAACCTTTAATAAATGACAGGGAGGGAATTATCATAATAAGAACTAGTCACAACTTCTCAGCTTGTGATTGCAACGTGCATTCCTGACATTCTTTCTACGTTATAAGAGGCTTTTATTTTGACGGTTTCGTGCGAAAGCTTTCAAATTAGGGGACGATTACCTCTCCCGCGAGGAAAATTATGTACTTTGCTCCAATTTAAAGTACAATCTCACCTCTTCTGGGTTTTTACCCACCACCGTGACAGATCAATCCTCAGGCACTTTAATGGGTTTTTGACATTTTCTTGCTCTGAGGTTTTCAAAATAAGATGGGCGTTCTACACAGAGGGCACCGTGGAGAACGTGAACCAAGACCAGAGTCTGTCCAGTTCTCTTATTTTGTGTTGTTAAAAGTGGACGTGTCATCAGGGTTTTGCTTCATTGGGAGGTTTTTGAATTAAAGATCAACGCCGCAATAGTAATGCTGGAATGGTAATGCTGCAATAGTAACAATACAATAGTAATGATACAATGGTAATGATACAATGGTAATGCTACAATAGCAATGCTGGAATGGTAATGCTACAATAGTAATGCTACAATAGTAATGCTACAATAGTAACGCTAAAATAGTAATGATACAATAGTAATGCTACAATAGTAGCGATACAATAGTAATGCTACAATAGTAATGCTGGAATGGTATTGCTACAATAGTAATGCTACAATAGTAATGCTGGAATGGTAATGCTACAATAGTAATGCTACAATAGTAATTTTACAATAGTAACACGACAATAGTAATGCTACAATAGTAATGCTACAATAGTAACATGACAATAGCAACATGACAATAGTAACGATACAATAGTAACATGACAATTGTAACATGACAATAGTAATGCTACAATAGTAACGATACAATAGTAACATGACAATAGTAACATGACAATAGTAATGCTACAATAGTAACGATACAATAGTAACATGACAATAGTAACATGACAATAGTAATGCTACAATAGTAACATGACAATAGCAACATGACAATAGTAACGATACAATAGTAACATGACAATTGTAACATGACAATAGTAATGCTACAATAGTAACGATACAATAGTAACATGACAATAGTAACATGACAATAGTAATGCTACAATAGTAACGATACAATAGTAACATGACAATAGTAACATGACAATAGTAATGCTACAATAGTAACGATACAATAGTAACATGACAATAGTAATGCTACAATAGTAACGATACAATAGTAACATGACAATAGTAATGCTACAATAGTAACATGACAATAGTAACGATACAATAGTAACGATACAATAGTAACGATACAATAGTAACATGACAATAGTAATGCTACAATAGTAACGATACAATAGTAACATGACAATAGTAATGCTACAATAGTAACGATACAATAGTAATGCTACAATAGTAACGATACAATAGTAACATGACAATAGTAATGCTACAATAGTAACATGACAATAGTAACGATACAATAGTAACATGACAATAGTAACACCACAATAGTAACACCACAATAGTAACACTACAATAGTAAACTACAATAGTAATGTTACAATAGTAACGATACAATAGTAACAGTACAATAGTAACATGACAGTAATGCTACAATAGTAACATGACAATAGTAACACTACAATAGTAAACTACAATAGTAATGTTACAATAGTACGCTACAATACGATGCATGGTTTTACTGGCGGTGTGTCATCTTGATGGTATCCTCCACTGCAGTCTCCCTCTATCTCATTGAAACGCTCGCTTGACAACATTCTCTGATGATTTCTCTCTTCATTCTGCTGCAAGGTGACGGCAATCAGGCTTTTTATTTTTTTTTAGAAGACAGAAGTTATTCAAGCCCGCGGCTCTGCCCCAGACCTGAGACGGTGAACCGGGATGAATCCTCCAGGCGAGACCGGGAAAACACAAGAGGCAATATTCAGCCGATTGTGTCGCGGCTTAGCCTCCAACCGAAAAAGAGAGAAGAGGAAAAAAAAGAAAAAGCCGGCGCCCCCTTTCGTGATATTTCTATACAGCGAATTGACTCCCGTAGTAATGGGTGGCCAGGAAAATTGCAGCGCCATCGATCGGGTGATGTCCAACACGGACATGTCGATAGGGTGTCTGAAAATGTAAGAACTTCGCTTTGGCTGGGCTTTAATAAGAAATGACCTGCCTGGAGCGAGTTCACAGAAAGCAATGAGTCACCCCCCCCCCCCCCCACACACACACACACACACAAACACACACACACACACAGTTTTTTTTTTTAGAAAAGAAAAAGATGTCTTCTATTTTTAAACATGGTGATTCTCTTTCTTCGCTCTTCAAATGAAAAAAAAAAGTATTTTCTTTGGTCCAGGTTGAGTTGAGATAATGTTTTGCTTCTTTTTGTTTTTTTGCACTTGTGAGAAACGTACAAATCCCAGCGTGGACAGATCATGCATAACAAATCAAACTGTCAAAGAAATGCAAGGAGGAGGAGGAGGAGGAGGAAGAGGAGGAGGAGGAGGAGGAAGAGGAGGACTTGTTTGCTCCTGCACGTGGAGGAAAGAGGAGGAGATGAATCAGAAAAAAGAAATCTGACAATGAAAGAGGGAGAGGTGGAGAACGACTGGTGCCTATTCTTCTACCCAGAGAAGGGAATAGTCATGGAGGGCTTGGTTCCCATGGCAATAGCTCCCTCTGTGTGTGTGTGTGTGTGTGTGTGTGTGTGTGTGTGTGTGTGTGTGTGTGTGTGTGTGTGTGTGTGTGTGTGTGTGTGTGTGTGTGTGTGTGTGTGTGTGTGTGTGTGTGTGTGTGTGTGTGTGTGTGTGTGTGTGTGTGTGTGGACGGACTGTAACCGGGCCGTGAGGCTGCGATGAGACAAGGTTGGCCAGACAGAGAGAGAGAGAGAGAGAGAGAGAGAGAGAGTGAGAGAGAGAGAGAGAAAGAGAGAGAGCGAGAGACCCTGAAAATGCCTTGAAAATATTAGACACCTGTTTATTCTCTCCACTTCACCCTTCATCTTCCATCGTTCTTCTTCTTCTTCTCCTCCTTCTTCTTCTCCTTCTCTTTCTTCTTCTTTCTTCTTCTCTGTCTTCTTCTTCCTACTTCTTTCTTCTTCTCCTTCTTCTTCTTCTTCTTCTTCTTCTTCAGGTTTTTCCATGTTTCCTGATGTCTAGTTTAATGTCTTTCTGCCCAAACCTGATGTCTTTTTCTGCTCCTCCTGTGATTTCCCTTGATTGTCGCCGACTGTGCCTGGTTTCCCTCTGTGTACATGGAGTGCGTTTCTACTTCTCACACACCTCACGGCCCCTGAAGACACTGAGCGGGTTTTCGCTCATGCGACCGTGTTCTGCAGCTTCCCCGCTCAGACACAAGCAAACCTTTTCCCGACTGCAGAGTATTGAACATTCAAACTGGGACTTTTTGTGGGAGTGAAATCGATGTCTATAAAAGGCTTGAGTGAATAGATTGAATGCTGTAACTTGATCTCACTGTGTTTACACACATACCGCCGCTGCAGGAGCACGTTTCTTGTTCAAAAGTGAAAACTTCTCAGTAATACTTTTTTTTTTTTTTGTTTAATGGAAGGTTGGTCAGGGTTTGTTTGTCCGTTTCTGTCGGGAACCGTGTTTCTTCTCCAGCAGGCTTTATTTCCTGTCATCGTTTTTAAGAGATATTACTTCACAAGAAGCATGTCGAGTTCTCAATAATGTCCATATGGCCGTGTTTTGAGGGTTCTGGACAGTTAACCAGATAAGAACAAATGTAAACAAAATGTTTTAAATAAAATGCTGGGCTTTACAGTGGAACGGGGGCTTCACATGGCGCTGGCTGTCGCCATCCTGCCTCGTGTTTTCCTTTCTTCTTCTGTTCCATTATCTCAGTGTGGTTCACCAACTGGAACATTCAAGGTGGAAAAAGGTGGAAGGAAGGAAGAAAAGCAAAGAATGTGGCGGGGATTTCCAGCTGAAGTGTGGGAACCTTTTAGCTGACCCCCCCCCCCCCCCCCCAAATTTTTTTTTTTAACATTTCTGCTGCACCGTTACTGGACTAATCAGCTCCGGGTCCTGCTGTGACCTTCAGTGTAAAGGAGAGTCTGGAAGTGATTCTCAGAAATGGCACTTTGAGGATGTATTTATTTATTTATTTATTTATTTATTTATTTATTTATTTATTTATTTATTCATTTATATTTATTGCCACCTCTTGCTTTCAGGGCCAGTTGAAAATTAAGCAGCTGCTGCTGCCTTTACGCCACCAGCCAGTTGACGTCATTTCAGACTTTAAAAACTCAAACTGGAGGCCGACGGATCAGTTAGAAGCAAAATAAATAAATAAAATGAGGTGACAAAGACATGAGAACGATCTGCTAAAAACAAACAAACAAACAAACAAACAAAATTCCAACAGTTTTGACACGTTGAAAACACTGCAGTTTGCATACTAGGCCACTAGTCGGTGCTGGTTTTTTTTTTCGTTAATCTGTAATAAATATGGATGGCAGATGAGCATGTCTAGGATTTATCTATGAGTTTAAAAAAAAGTTGCAATTCGATTTTGGATTTTAAGTTCAAGTAAAAAAAAGTATAAATAACTGTTAACTGTTATGAATTATATTTATTGTTTTTTCCTCATTTCAGATAATTAGCATGCTTTATGGCTGCAGGCAAATTTTATTTTGAAATTATATTTGAAAATGGCAACCAAAAAAAATTTAATGTCTTGTTCACCAAGGCTGCAGCCTCCTGATTGGGAACGTCCTCGGTTTGACCAATTACAAGAAAGGACATATTGTCCCCAGAAAACCCGCCTCCCGTCAGAATCGCTGTCAGAGACGAAGAAGTCGTTCTGGAGAAACGTCTTTACGTCCAGCGGCAGAGAAAAGAACAGAAACGGAGACGTTCCTCTTATTTCCTCTTGTCGCGCTCTCCACTGCTCTCCTCACAAGAAAGAAAAGAAACGTGAACCCCAGACGGACCGGTCGCCAGCCACTCCACTTTAACTCCAACTTGTCAGATTAAAACAGAATAAAGAAAGAAAAAGATCAAAAGTCAGAAAGAGGACGAGCGAGATAAGGCGAGGGACGGAGGGAGGGAAGGAGGGAGGGAGAGTGGGCTTGAAAGGGAGACTACAACAGAACATACTGTCCTAATTAATGTCTGCCTCCATTAATCCACAGCGAAGCTTCCCAGGCCGCCGGGTTTGATCTCAGCAATGTTCCTATCAAAGCCTCGTAGCCGTCCTGTAATGTGGGCAAGATGGCCGTCAGGCGGCATTAAGGAGGCCTTTCACAGCCAAAGCTGTGTAATCTCTGTTGTTTCCTGCCGTCGTCTTCCTCCCCGATGTGGAATTTCTTAATTTGACATTTAAAACCACACGGATCGATATTTTCTTAATGGCGGTCGATCGATCGGATTCCAATTCAACGAGTGTGACAATACAGACGGACAATAACAAAGATGGCCGCCTCCGGAGTGTCATTGACTCCATATTCTAATATTGTCGTCTATATTCATAGCTTTATAGTCGAGCAGCCCCGAATAGCAGTTCATCATCTGTGTACTCGCCAATATTTCTCTGCATGTGTGGTTTCATGATACCAAACAAGCAACGGCGCCCCCTCGTGGCCTGCCATGCTCACTGCACCGTGTCGTCGTTAATGTTTTCAGGACATGTAAATGCAAAGCTGGTTTTGAAAATGCCACAAAGCCGCATTTTCACTTGAAACGTCACGTAAACTTAATCTGTACTTTTCCCAGCATGCTCTCTGTTTTTTCTTTCGTTTATTTTTGTTTTTGTGTTGTGACATTTGTCATTGTGTTGTGACTTTTGTTATTGTGATGTCACTTTTGTTATGTGTTGTAATTTTTGTTATTGTGTTGTGACTTTTGTTATTGGGTTGTGACTTTTGTTATTGGGTTGTGACTTTTGTTATTGGGTTGTGACTTTTGTTATTGTAATGTCACTTTTGTTATTGGGTTGTGACCTTTGTATTGTGATGTCACTTTTGTTATTGGGTTGTGACTTTGTTATTGTGATGTCACTTTGTTATTGGGTTTGACTTTTGTTATTGGGTTGTGACTTTTGTTATGTGTTGTAACTTTTGTTATTGGGTTGTGACTTTTGTTATTGTGTTGTGACTTTTGTTATTGGGTGGTGACTTTTGTTATTGTGTGTGACTTTTGTTATTGGGTGGTGACTTTTGTTATGTGTTGTAACTTTTGTTATTGGGTTGTGACTTTGTTATTGTGTTGTGACTTTTGTTATTGGGTTGTGACTTTTGTGATTGGGTTGTGACTTTTGTTATTGTGTTGTGACTTTTGTTATTGGGTTGTGACTTTTGTTATTGGGTTGTGACTTTTGTTATGTGTTGTAACTTTTGTTATTGTGTTGTGACTTTTTGTTATTGTGTTGTGACTTTTGTTATTGTGTTGTGACTTTTGTTATTGGGGTTGTGACTTTTGTTATTGTGTTGTGACTTTTGTTATTGGGTGGTGACTTTTGTTATTGTGTTGTGACTTTTGTTATTGGTGGTGACTTTTGTTATGTGTTGTAACTTTGTTATGTGTTGTAACTTTTGTTATTGTGTTGTGACTTTTGTTATTGGGTTGTGACTTTTGTGATTGGGTTGTGACTTTGTTATGTGTTGTGACTTTTGTTATTGGGTTGTGACTTTTGTTATTGGGTTGTGACTTTTGTTATTGTGTTGTGACTTTTGTGATTGGGTTGTGACTTTTGTTATTGTGTTGTGACTTTTGTTATTGGGTTGTGACTTTTGTTATTGGGTTGTGACTTTTGTTATGTGTTGTAACTTTGTTATTGTGTTGTGACTTTTGTTATTGGGTTGTGACTTTTGTTATTGTGTTGTGACTTTTGTTATTGGGTTGTGACTTTTTGTTATTGTGTTGTGACTTTTGTTATTGGGTTGTGACTTTTGTTATTGGGTTGTGACTTTTGTTATGTGTTGTAACTTTTGTTATTGTGTTGTGACTTTTGTTATTGTGTTGTGACTTTTGTTATTGTGTTTGTGACTTTTGTTATTGGGTTGTGACTTTTGTTATTGTGTTGTGACTTTTGTTATGGGTTGTGACTTTTGTTATTGTGTTGTGACTTTTGTTATTGGGTTGTGACTTTTGTTATTGTGTTGTGACTTTTGTTATTGGGTTGTGACTTTTGTTATTGGGTTGTGACTTTTGTTATTGGGTTGTGACTTTTGTTATTGGGGTGGTGACTTTTGTTATTGTGTTGTGACTTTTGTTATTGGGTTGTGACTTTGTTATTGTGTTGTGACTTTTGTTATTGGGTTGTGACTTTTGTTATTGTGTTGTGACTTTTGTTATTGGGTTGTGACTTTTGTTATGTGTTGTAACTTTGTTATTGTGTTGTGACTTTTGTGATTGGGTTGTGGACTTTTGTTATTGTGTTGTGACTTTTGTTATTGGGTTGTGACTTTTGTTATGTGTTGTAATTTTTGTTATTGTGTTGTGACTTTTGTTATTGGGTTGTGACTTTTGTTATTGTGTTGTGACTTTTGTTATTGGGTTGTGACTTTTGTTATTGTGTTGTGACTTTTGTTATTGTGTTGTGACTTTGTTATTGGGTTGTGACTTTTGTTATTGGGTTGTGACTTTTGTTATGTGTTGTAACTTTTGTTATTGTGTTGTGACTTTTGTGATTGGGTTGTGACTTTTGTTATTGTGTTGTGACTTTTGTTATTGGGTTTGTGACTTTTGTTATTGGGTTGGTGACTTTTGTTATTGGGTTGTGACTTTTGTTATTGGGTTGTGACTTTTGTTATGTGTTGTAACTTTTGTTATTGTGTTGTGACTTTTGTTATTGGGTTGTGACTTTTGTTATTGTGTTGTGACTTTTGTTATTTGGGTTGTGACTTTTGTTATTGTGTTGTGACTTTTGCTATGTGTTGTAACTTTTGTTATTGTGTTGTGACTTTTGTTATTGGGTTGTGACTTTTGTTATTGTGTTGTGACTTTTGTTATTGGGTTGTGGACTTTTGTTTATTGTGTTGTGACTTTTGTTATTGTGTTGTGACTTTTGTTATTGGGTTGTGACTTTTGTTATTGGGTTGTGACTTTTGTTATTGTGTTGTGACTTTTGTTATTGTGTTGTGACTTTTGTTATTGGGTTGTGACTTTTGTTATGTGTTGTAACTTTTGTTATGTGTTGTAACTTTTGTTATTGTGTTGTGACTTTTGTTATTGGGTTGTGACTTTTGTTATTGTGTTGTGACTTTTGCTATGTGTTGTAACTTTTGTTATTGTGTTGTGACTTTTGTTATTGGGTTGTGACTTTTGTTATTGTGTTGTGACTTTTGTTATTGGGTTGTGACTTTTGTTATTGTGTTGTGACTTTTGTTATTGGGTTGTGACTTTTGTTATTGTGTTGTGACTTTTGTTATTGTGTTGTTGACTTTTGTTATTGTGTTGTGACTTTTGTTATTGGGTTGTGACTTTTGTTATTGTGTTGTAACTTTTGTTATTGTGTTGTGACTTTTGTTATTGGTTGTGACTTTTGTTATTGTGTTGTGACTTTTGTTATTGGGTTGTGACTTTTGTATGTGTTGTGACTTGCTGTTGTGTTGTGGCTTTGTTTTTGCGGTTGTGATTTAGCCCTTGCCGTTGTGTTGTGGCTTTAGCGGTGACGTGGCTGTTACGGTTGCCGTCGCCCCCCCCACCCCCCCCCCCCCCCCCCTACCTCACTGCCAATGCAAGCGAATAAAATCCTGATCTATTTGTCCATGAGCAGTCGTCCTCCCGACCCGCCATTAACGAACAAGATTAAACTTAAGTCGTACTAATGTTTTTTTTCACATTTCGCCGTCATGTTTTCGCTAGCTTCTACGAGCGTCTCGGCTGTAAATCTCCCCGTCAAGAGGCAGACGCAGAACAAAACAAAGCCATTAAGACCGTCAGTAAATATTGGACTGAATGTGTAATAAAGCAAGTGTTTGTGTAGATAACCTCTTTGTGAGGCGATAATACACCTCTGGATGCTCCCGCTCCCTTAAGCGGCCGTAAAAAATTGGCTAATTCGGCTTTAATAATGTGCCAAATCCCCCGGAGACGAGCCGGCGTCCGACCCCGCCGATCAATGCGAGCACAAGGAAGCGAACGGCGAGCCAGAGGCTGACGATCGACGCGCGGAAAAACGAAGACGAGCGTCTTCCCGAAGTTCAACGCGACACGGCGGGATGTTTGGCTTGTCGGGGCCGAAGCTTAAGTGCATCGCCGTATCCAACAAAGCGCCGCGACGTCGATCTCCGGCTTATTGGGGGCGGGGGGGGGGGGGGGGGGGGGGGGGGGGGGGTCGGATCAAACCTCTTATTGAATAAAACCTCAAAACGCCATTAGCAAGAGACAAAAGAGCAGCAGGATCATTGCTAATTCAGCAAAAGGGAAATCAATGGATCTCTTCCTGAGTTTTTTTCCCTTCTCTGTGAGTGTCTCTAACTTTCTGCCAATCTTCTACAAAAAGAATAACCGTTGAGGAGGAGGAGGAGGAGGAGGGGGAGGAGGAGGAGGAGGAGGAGGAGGAGGAGGAGGAGGAAGAGGAGGAGGAGGAGGAGAGGAGGCTTCTGGCCGGAGCTCAAAGCAGAGGCGGGAAAGTTCATCAGACTTCCTGTTAAGAAGTCGGGGTTTGTCTCTGGTGGACACGCCCCCCCTTTTTTTTCTTTTCCATTACCGTTCAGTTTGTTTTCTTCTCTTCTCCCCACCTCATTGTTCTCACCTCCTCTCCACCTCTCGCCGCCGACACACTCTATTTGTAGTTCCTTCTCTTTCTCGCCTCGGCAAACCATAAAAAGATATTTACGAGTCACGGTAGAGACGCCGGACCTGGAAAGACTCCGGTTATGCTTCTCTTCTCGCAGCTTTGTTTTACGGTGGAGTGGTTTGACGGCGGCCGACGCGGAGCGACGGCGTCCTGAGTGGCGGTTTAAGAGAGACTGAAGCTGTTTCTGGGGGGAATTTCTGGAGACGTTTGGCTTCGGAAATTGGTTTTGTTCTTCAAACAGAAGTGAGACGTCAGCAAGTTTAACAAAGGCGTAACTTCAGATTATAGAGCATCTTCCTCCTCCAACATCCACATTGTCCAGATTATCAACCGTGATAATTAGTGAGCTTGTTGGAGACGTGATCTCGATCCACCGCTGAGATTCATGGAGCCCAACGAAGACGTTGTTGTTGGTGCCAGTGGAAACACTTTCATGACAGCCATAATGAATCTGCTGCTCTCTCTCTCTCTCCATCTCTCTCTCTCTCCTCTCTCTCTCTCTCTCTCTGTCTCTCTCTTTCTCTCTCTCTCGCTCTCTCTCTCTCTCTCTCCCTCTCTTTCTCTCGCTCTCTCTCTCTCTCTCTGGTCTCTCTCTCTCTCTCTCTCTCTATCTCTCTCTTCTCCCTCTCTCTCCCTCTCTCTCTCTCCCTCTCTCTCTCTCCCTCTCTCTCTCTCTCTCTCCCTCTCTCTCTCTCTCTCTCCCTCATCATATGCTGATCGCCTCCCTTTTATATTCAACCCACTCTAATTGCGCACTCTTTTATTCCCCCCTTCTCGAGCTCTTACTTGCCATGCATTACCCACCGCCCCCCCCCCGCCTCCTCCACCTCCGTCCTTTTCAGAAGAACAATCTCCACCCCGTTTTCCCCTCCGTTTCCTCTTTTTACCCCTGATTGATTCTCACCTTTCCATTCTTGCCACTCACCTCATTAACAGAGCTCCCCCCACCCCACCCCCTCCCACCTCTCCCTCTCCCCGTTTCCTATTTTGCCATTTTCTACCTTCTTACATGCGACCCCCCCTTCACCCCCCCCATGGATCCATCCGTGTGTCATGTTACCATATTATAGTTACTGTTCTTGTCTTTATATTTATTTTTTATTGTTTATATTCCTTTAATTGCTGTCTGCTTGCTGCTGTTGCACCGATGGAAATGTTTCTGTAGTGAGAAAAAGAAAGGATCATCCATCCATCCATCCATCCATCCATCCATCCATCCATCCATCCATCCATCCATCCATCCAGAGTAGGACGTCACCTGCTCCAACACGCCGGCCCTTTAAGTGTCCTCTCCATGGTTGTCTCTGTTAATTTGGTCTCCGTGGGAACGTGTGTGTGTGTGTGTGTGTGTGTGTGTGTGTGTGTGTGTGTGTGTGTGTGTGTGTGTGTGTGTGTGTGTGTGTGTCACAGACAGGTTAATCTGGCCTTTACTGTTTTCCTACCCGCTGTGTTGAGGTTTGATGGTGAGGTCGATGCTCGTACTCTCTCAGCTTTGCATGGCGAGTCGTTTCAGACCCGTGTTGCACCTTTCAGATGGAAATCCTTCACTTTCACTCCGTGCGCACACTGAATGTCTCACTTTGTGGCGACAAAGGGATTGCTTTTCCTTTTATTTGTCGTTCGCCTTCCTCCTTTTCATCTCACCTTGGGCTTCATTGTTGGTCAAAAATTCAACTTGGCCCTGGACAATTTCATGAATGCCCCCCCCCCCCCACCCCCCCCAAGAAAAGGTGTTTAAATGGAGTTGAGTGGGATGCGATCGCAGCAGGAGGGGAATCCTGCATCAAATTTAAAGTCGGTGGTGAAGCCCGTTTACCTTCAGCATTGAGGAAACACGCGTATGTGCAGCAGCAGCAGCAGCAGCTCTGATTTCACTTCCATCAGCAGTTACGCCACAATTCACAACTTTTAATCACATTTAATTTACTTTTTAATTAACTGCATGAGTGAATGAGCCGCAGCCCGGTGTCCTGTCGCTCTGTCCGGGCTCAGAGCGGGGGACAATTCATGTCTGGAGTTTAGAGGACAGGAAACAGACAAACTGAGGTTTGACACTGAAAAAGGTCCTTCCAGTTAAAAGATTAAAAAGCGTCTTTGGTTGATTTGGCGTCCTGTCAGCTGAGGACAGCAGAGACCCGGGGAGAGCGGCGCGGCGCTCTGCCTCCACTGTTATTGGATGTGACCCCCGACTTCTGAGAGAAATCTACAGCCAAAGAAACGCTTTGAAGTGAAGAAAGCACTTGTTTCTGACAGCTAGCAAACTTTTCAAGGTCTTTCCATTCGCAAAGAATAATCAATATAAGCTCAACACGAAAAAGCTTCTTTTTGTCATCAGTACAGCTATTTCACATATATGTATAAAACTGAAATCTGAGCTTATTTCACTATAAGTGATCAAAACATTGTAAATACTAGCTACACATATTACCTACCATTTATTTTGAACTTTATAGAGCCTCTGTTCAATAATATGTCTATTTTTCCTTATAAAATGTTTAATTAGAAATTAAAATCTGTTACGATCATATATATATATATCGAATATATATTGTAATATAAAATTAGAGTTCATAATCAGATTTATTATTATAATTATAATAATAATCATTATTATTATTATTATTATTGGTCAGTATTATTATTGTTGTTGTTGTTGTCATTTTTAACTCATAGAAACTTTCTAATTTAATACATATTTAAAATGTGTATATAAGATTTATATTTAATAAAATGTGAATATATTAAATGTATATTCCAACACAACTTGCATACTTTAAGTTCATAATTATATTTTTATGTAAATTAAAATATTTAATATATTAAAGTTTCACATTTTATTACAAGTTTATCATTTTATATCATAATAGGTTTTACTGAGAATATGTATTTATATATAATATGTTTAAGCATTATTGCATATTTACAAATTCAGCAAATCGTTTTTTTGCAATTAACGCTTTTTATAATGTTTCAAATGAAAATGTGTTATTTTATTTGTAAACAAGCGTTTGTTAAAAGCCTTTTAAAGGTAAAGAGACACATAGAAATACAAACGTACTCCCCTCATTTATCGTGGGGTAACACTCTCTCTCGTTGTGTTTTCCTCTGGTTCAGTTTTGACCACAGAAAAGTATTAAGCCTTCAATCTTTTCACATAATGTCTGTCTGGAGAATGTTCCAGAAGCCCCGCCCACTGGCGGAAAGCGTCCTGCAATCTCTCACTCATTCACTCCGCAGACGGAAAAAAAAAAAAACGACCGTCAAACTTTTCTCTGTGTCGTCGGCAGAGTCTGAGCCGGCGGAGACATGGGCTGCGGGCTGCGGAAAATGAAACCGGTCTCCGAGGAGAACAGCCCGGGAAAGATCTACTCCACCCTGAAGAGGCCGCAGGTGGAGACCAAAGTGGGCGTGGCCTACACGTACCGCTACCTGGACTTCTTGATCGGGAAAGACGGTAAGGCCGCCAGTTATTCCACTGCAGTGTCGGGGAAATGATGTGCCGCGTTGTGGGTATTATGCTGAAACTTTCTGGAGTTGGAACGGGATTGGAGAGTCTTTCCACTCTTACTATTTTGTTAAACTCTTGTTTGTGGACCCTGAATTCACTCCCATGAGCCCTACGCCTGTGGCTCATCGCTACCATTAGGTTTAGCATATTAGCTTTAGCGCGTCCATTATCTAAAGCTGTTGTCTACATTGTCGGGAGGATCTGTGACTGTTCCACCAGACTCCTGTTTACCAAAGCAGCTTGCATCTACGGTAGTTGATTAGCATGAGCTGTTTTTCTTCACAGTTTCTATTTCACTCTGATTTGTCCGGGGATACGCGCCTCTTTAGTCGAGCTAATAGATAACCGACGTGCAACTGTGAGTAGCATTAGCTTGGATTAGCTGAGATTGCATTAACAGCTTCAGTAAAGATTAGCGTCATGTTTTGCTGAGCTGTGGGTTGTTTTGTAGTTGCTTCATGAATCGTGAATTTCATGAATCTTTGCGCTAATCTCGGGTAAACTGTTAGCATAGCATTAGCACAACCGAGACTCGCGGTAAACTGTGAACTCGTTCCTCCTGATACAAACTTTAAAAATGTCCCCCTGAAAATAATATTAGAATAAAGGATAGTCTGTATTTCTTTTTAATCAAGTGGTACTTTTCAGTAACTTTTCAGTAACGATTTTGTTTTTGTTGTTATTTGACTTCATGCAGCATTTCTGTTCATTACCCAGAAGATCGTTTTAGCTTTAGAAGCTGTGTTTGATTCCCGAACACACGGATTTGACGGTGAAATTCAAGAATCTGTGCATGTCGGCGGCTGCCATCGATCCTCGCAGGCCCCTACAGCAGATATCCTCCCGTCATGCTGCTGGGGTCGTAAAAGTCTAAATTATCGCCGCCGCTCTTCACGCACGGCTGAAATGATATGAACAGCTCAGGGATTTTTCCACCTCACATCACAAGTTTTTGCGAGCGCCGATCTGCGCCGCGATATACGACCCTGCGCTGCGCGTGGCGTTTTACAGAACGGAGCTCCAGTGCGATTAATCTCCCCTGAAACGCCATCAAGCCACAGAAGAAAAGAAAAAAAAAAGAAAAAAAAATCAAAACAAGGAGAAATCCATCACTGGTGGAATAAATACGAGCTTACCCCGGCTATAATTTTCATCAGCACTTTCTTGTAATGACGGAGTCTTAATTAGTGCTTGTTCCCCGTATAGCGGCATCCATTATAATTTTCTTTTCTGACAATTAGTCAGTCATGCTCGCACATTGTGCTAATGATACACAACTTTCCAGACCAGTCCGTGTCACACATCCTGCTGGCGGCCATCCATTATGTATAGAAGAGGTCCAACCTACTTGATGTGTGTGTGTGTGTGTGTGTGTGTCTGGGGGGGGCAAACGAAGTGAAGGGCGGGCGCTGCTGGGAGGAGGGGCTTCAGGAAGGTTCGCCGCTTCGTCTCTGACGACTGGGAGAGCTGGAGGCCCCCGCCCCAACATCCATTTATACAAACCCACATAAAAACCTGGTGAGGAACTATGAGCATGCTACGCCTGTAGGGGGCAGTGCAGCGAGAAGCATGAAGCCAGTTTCCTCGGGATAGGGTTCGGTTTACAGGCTTGGCATGCTCAGAGTAGCTCAGAGTGTCGATGAAATTATTATTATTATTTATTTATTTATTTATTTTTAACACAGAGGGGGGAAATATTCAAGGAAGGAGTTTCAGACACACGCTGGTCTGATTATAGTAACTCCTGTCAAAATCAACATGTTGACACGACATTTAAGCATTTTGTGTGTGTGTGTGTGTGTGTGTGTGTGTGTGTGTGTGTGTGTGTGTGTGTGTGTGTGTGTGTGTGTGTGTGTGTGCCGGGCCAAGTGGGAGAGTCGGGGTACTATATATAGCGATCACTTTGTTATTTCTGCCCATGACAGTTATGGGGGGGGGGGGGTAGGTGGGTTCGGGAAGCAGGGAGATGTAGTGTGCGTTGTGTCGGCCATGACAGTTGATTAGTCTCCATTAGTCCGCCAGGCGGACCGGGCTGGATGGATGAAGGAGTCAGGGGCTGGGGGGGAGGGGGGGTGGCTCTGGTGCCAGACGGAGCTTTTCCACCCTCCATCAGACGGGACCTGGCGGGGAGGGCGGGGCTGGTGGGAGGGGTGTAGCGGGGCGGACCGGAGCCTCCCTCTTTTATTGAAGTGCTTGTGTGTGTGTGTGTGGGTGTGTGTGTGTGTGTGTGTGTGTGTGTGTGTGTGTGTGTGTGTGTGTGTGTGTGTGTGTGTGTGTGTGTGTGTGTGTGTGTGTGTGTGTGTTCAAACTTCAGGTTTGCTCCATAGTGGGTGGGGTTCGGTACTTACCGTAATCGCCGTGCGTTATCGCCCCGTCTCTCCGTCACTGTCACCGCGCCGCCCGTCTTCAGTCTCCTCCTCATCCCCTAAAAAGCATGCACACGTTTCGTTTTGTTTTTTCAAACCAAAAGCTTTTAATAAAACCTAATTACACGGGTCTGCTTTTGGATGGCGGCGCGGCACAAACAGGAAATGCCTGGTCTGAGTCTCAAACACAACAAGCTAAAGGTCGTCGTCGGGGACTCGGATATATGTGACGGCCCTGGAGGGAAATTCATCATTCTGAGATATTTAGAAAAAAATATTTCGTGGGATTTATGTGCATGAAAAAGCCACTGCAAAGAGTAAAACTACAAGATTATGTGAGTGCAGACATGAAGGTATACGAGCTGAAGCTAACCTAACATCTTGTTAACTTAATAATAATAACTCAATCAAAACTTAATTGGAAATCAACACTGTACTAAACCTGATAATATGCAAGTTTTTATATGCACGTCTTTTTTTCTGACTTAGCCTACGTGCTGGATTGATTTAATTTCCTACATGAAATTACAAACAATTCAAACTCGACCAGAGAAAACCTCTGAGGCGTTTTAAAACTAAGTTTTCTTCGAGTACTTCCTGCTATTGCTCAGCTCTCTAGCTCCGACTAGTGGCTGATGGCTGCATGACAGATAAATGGGGTTTTACATAAATTAAAGCATAGTTAGTTTTTTGCAATAATAAAACACGTATTTAGTTAAACCTGTGTTTTCCACTATCGAATCAGGAAAGCAAGAAGTTCATCCTAGTGTTTCTGGATGTAAAGCTCATTTACTGCAGTAAAGCTTTTAGCTTGTGCAATAAAAAAAAAAAAACTACACTGTATTTGAGCTCCTGCAGCTGCGGCCCGTCTGCATGGAGGTGTATGAGCAACACCAGATTATGAAATCGGTCTGAGTGCATCTGAATCACTGGGCGGCATTAGCATCAGCAGCTTTTCAGGTTGAAGGGTCAGCGTGTTTCCCCTGGCTGTAATTACCTTGTAGCGTGCATGTGAGCATCGGTAAGGATTCATGTCTCTGGACTTTTTTTTTTTTTCTGCATGGAAGCTGTGAAATATTTAAGACCGAGCCAAAGATTATGAATATGGAAGTATTCTCCACCTGCATAGAAACACGAAAAAAACCAAAACTGCAATAATTCTTTTTAATGAGTTCGTAATCAAACCAAATAAAAGTTTTTGAACTAACCGTTACACTTACTGTTTTGTACAGCCTTAATGACATTAGTAAAGTACTTGTATTGGTAATCTACCAGCAAGTCGCTAAAGGGTGACACTCGTATTCGTACTTGTCCTTGATTGGTCCCTGTTACAACCTCAAGGTTGTTGGTTTGATCCATGTGTTTTCGTGAAACCAGGCACAGACAGTTACTTTAAGTAGTGGAGTAATTACTTTGTATGTATGTACGTAGCTACGCATGCATGTATTTGACCAACTTTTTGCTAAAACCTTCTCACCCGAATTACATGAAACCATTTCTGAATAAATCCCGAAAAATAACTGCAGAAAAATGTCCCATGCAAAGTGGACGAGAGAGGAATCCGAGGAGATCAGCGTCTGTCGCCATGGAGACGCTCCCCGCTCAGTGTTTCACACGGTGATGTAGCTACCTAGCCTACTGAGTTAGCATCGATATGAGCTAACGGCTATCATGTTAGTGATGCGAACTCAGGTCCGCAAACAAATATGGCGATGGTCTGCACTCTACCGAGTGTAGCTCTAATTAAGTAATGAGATACAATGGATGCAGGTGGATAATTGGACAGCAAAGAAAACCCACTAACGTGATAGTTTTTGCGGCAAAATAGTAAATAGTAGAGATGAATTAACCACATGGCACTATGAATATCCAAAACATTTCATGGTTTCTCAGAACAAACCTGCGAGGTACTACAGTTGGATGAGATCCAGTGAGAATGTCTTCTTCTCCTCATTGTAATTATCTTAAAAGTTAATCTTGTAAATAATGGCAGAGAGACAGCGAATGCAACAGGATGGTGGCAGAGCAGGTTCTCATGTTTCACCTCCGTCTCCCTGCGACGTACAGCCACGGACTCATAATGCTGACTTCACTGAAAACTGCTGCACTGTGAATAATGTTTGTAATAATTTTCCGCCGCCGTGTTGGATCACAGCTCCGTGTCGCTGCAGCCGCGACGGCCCCCGCGGGGAGCCGCCCGACCGGCTCGCAAACGCACAAGAATAACACCTTTTACCGCGGAGATGAGAGGCGGCGTAAAAAAACACAAAAACAAAACAATGGAGGGCTCCACGTAATAAACCTCGTCGGTGCTAAATATCAGCACGAGTCCCGCCGGTGAGCCGTCGCCTTGCGTCCCGCTCCTCCCCCCTCCCCCTCCCCCTCCCCCTCCCCTCGTTCGGGAGCGTGCGTTCAGCTTCACGGTCGCCCTCATTCAGAGCCGAGACGGCAAAAGAAAGAACCCGAACGAAGCAGGGAGGCTGTTTGATATTGAGGTCATGACCCCAGCAAAACACAGAAGGGCTGCGGCTATAGGCTAATGCTAACGTCGCTCACGATCTGAGAACTCTGCTAAGGCTAAGTTCAGCATTAATGAGGCATCGTGCCTCCAGGAAGCCAGAGAATCGGGAACGTTTCGTCTCTGCCAGCTTTATAACCAGAGTCGATGTTAATGGTCGCGCAGCTCGTGGCACACAGGCCACCACCTCACCCCAACCCTCACCCCAAATTTATCTGGCTTTCGTCCTGCAAACCGGAGTTCGTCAAATAGCAACTGACGCTAATGCCAACAAGCGCGCTAAATGAGTAACAGCCATGAAAGAGCGACGCAAACTGTTGTATTGCAACAGTTTTTAATGAACAACAACAATAACAAGTAACAAGTTTCATGACAGTCATTTATAAAATAACTTTGCCTGATAGTGTATTTTATTTATTGATATTTAATATAGTAGAGAATTCAAAGCACATAAAAATTTTGTTACTTTTTTCTCGAGGTGTGTGAGCGTGTGTCTGTGCGCGTGTGAAATTGACAACATCTCTGACGAGTAACGAGACTGAACCGGAAAATAAAGACGTCGCCCTTGACATCAAAGCCACACACACACACACACACACACACACACACACACACACACACACACACACACACACACACACACACACACACACACACACACACACACACACACACACACGCACACACACAGTGTTTGATATGATCTGGGGAGCCAGACACATCATTTATATGCAAAAGCCCCCAGAGCCTCGAGTCCCCTTGTTAATTTGAGCTGTAGCAGGTGAGTGACACACAGGAAGACCCCCCCCCAATACCACCCCCCCACTCAGATATAAGACTCAGCTGCAGGAGAGGTCAGCGGGAACGCCGCACGCCGGAGTGGGGAGATTAGTCCAGGGAGGGGAGGCGGAGGGTAGGTGGAGGGGAGGCGGAGGGGGATTTATCCCCCTTGAAGAATTGAATTGAAGACTAGAATGACATTGACGGGCGGATTCACGGTCATCTGCTTTTTACTTGTTTCCATCACAAACCCTCCTCAACGGCACCCAGAGAATTCATGATCCACGTTTTCTGGAAAAAACCCACAATTTATTCATTTAATTCCAGTTTGTCTGTGCTATTTTTTTTCTTCTTTTAACTCAAAAAGAGCCATTATTAATGATACAGTCTTGTTCCAGTAAACAGGAATTGTTTGGTATTTTTTTTTAAGTAATTAAGACGAAAGCTAACGCTAACAGTCAGCGTAGGAAGCAAGGCGAATCACGGCAGCAGTTCTGTAACGTTCAAGAAAAAAGAAGTGAAGCTTTAGCTGACACTAATGCTTAACTTTGAAATGTGAGATGCTTTATGATGAATTTTCCTCCTTGCTGTCAATCCTGGAAAGTTAGCTCAGAAAGCTCCTAGTAAGTTAGAAACTGTTAGCTCAGTGAAGTATTCTGTAATGCTGACGTTAGCAGAAACTGAAAGAGAAGCTAACATTTATATATACGCCAATGCTAATCGCAACTACTGTGGAAACGCACTGATGCTAAAGCTACTTTTGTACAGATGAGATAACACTTTGGCTATGCTAATGCTAGCGGTTCTGCCACCTTTTTTTCTTTTTTTTTTGGACAAAAATAATGAGGAAACTTCAGTTTTAGTAGTGTTATAGTCAGACAGAAGTAGCGTGCTAATGCAAAACAAACAACGATCCTTTCAGATCTTTTTTTTGCCACTGCAGCTGCAGCGAAGGCTGAATGTTTCAGAAATGTGCATGAATTAGCGTTAGCCGCTCGCAAAACTGACTTTTTGGAGGTCGGTGTGGTCGCCCCCTTGTTTCCACTTCCGTTCGCACTGAGCGGCTGCTCACTTGTGTTGTTGGTAACCGTCGAGGCATAAAAACAAAAGTTACTGAGACAAAGATGTCAGAGCAGCGTTTCAACTCGGCAGCTTTCCTTTCATGGACGCTTCAAACAGCTGCAACTGCTGACAAAGTTTCCAGCAACAGGAAACGCAGATTTCTGCCCACTTCCTTCCTCCCTCCCCCCCTCCCTCCCTCCATCCCTCCCTCCCTCCTTCCCTTCTCAGCAGCGTGGTTAATTCTTCGTATTCTGCGCAGCCCGTCGGTTCGCAATGTCTCAGGGTTTTATTATTGTGGCTAATAGAATCCAGCTTCGAGTACGCCAGTCGTGCGTGTGCATGCGGCGCTGCAGCAAATGCAATTTTCCTCACCCCCCCCCCCCCCCCAAATAAATAAATAAATAAAATCTCCTCGTCGTGATTTGATTCGAGTTGTTCGGGCCTGTCGAGCGAGCGCGATGCAGGGTACCTCGGTCAGATGCCAGATCTCATTGTGCGAGACGGGGAGGCTGCGAAATCAGTCGCAGGGTCAGAAAGACCGCGGAGGAAACAGAAATACACAAGATGAGAAGCAGGTGAGAGACGGTAAGTGAGGAACGCATTTAGGCCCAGCGGGACAAATTACTGAACATAAATACATGATTACAGTCACTGATTACTTCTAAAGAGAAGCGGCGGAGTCACTCGCCTGAAGTATAGAGAAAATTAAAAGCTGTGAATTACAATCACTGCTAATGCTCCTGTAAACAGGAGGTTAGCGAAATAGTATATAATAGTAACACTTCGAGCTACGCATTGCAGAGAAATACAGCAGCTTGTCAGCTCGTTTTGTAAACAGGAGTTTAGTGAAACGGTTCTGTATAGGTAACGGGTTTGGCTAATGCTAAAGCTAACAGCCATGTTTTGCGAACGATGGAGAAAGAAGTGAGTCAGAGTTGAAACAGTAGCATTGAGAAACATTAACGCTACTGACATTTGTCTGCTGCTAAAACTGACATTTAGCATTACAGAGGAACACGCTAGCTTGTCAGCTCCTCATCAGTCGGTAGTTGAATGCGTTGCTTTATAAAATCTCAGCGGAGACGTTGAACGCTCCCTGGGGAAAGCAGCTACCTGACCATCGGTCCCGGCGCTTCTGACAAAATAACACACCTGAGGCACTTTATTTTGACGAATCCTGCACGTGGGTGGGGGTTAGACGACGTCATTAGACGAGTAAATGAAGGGAAGGGGGAGATAGAAACACGTGTGTTTGTGCGTCTTCTATTTCCAGGTTTGTTGCTGTTGGGCTCGCGATGCCTTCTTTCTTTTTTTATTTTTATTTAATTCTTTACCGGCAGTCTCTCCTGCTTATTGCCTCCTGGAAGGTGGCCTCTGCTGTTTTGTTGTCGGCCTGACAGACAATACGCCCAAACCCCCTCAACCCCCCCCCCCCCCCCCGCCAAGCTTTATTGGCTCTTATTGCCCTCTCACTCAGATCCAATATGCCAGTATTGATTGTGTTGAAATGCAATCAGCGTCTCCACAGCCGAGCGGCAAACAATCTAAATTTAACCAAACACCTCCGCCCGGTCTCAGGCTCGGCCCCAATCGCACCTCCCCGAGAGGAACTAACGTATTTATGGTGTGTGTGTGTGTGTGTGTGTGTGTGTGTGTGTGTGTGTGTGTGTGTGTGTGTGTGTGTGTGTGTGTGTGTGTGTGTGTGTGTGTGGAGACAGTGCAGGGGGGGCGTTGGAATGGAGGATCTTTCATGGCTATTGTTAGACGCCCAAGCAGAATGAACAGGAAGTGACCTCGACCTCGGGTTTCTGCCTCAGTCGGAGCGTCGTCAGACCAAACGATGTTTTCCGCTCCTCCGGCGGATCTCGTGTGTCAGCCGGCGTTTCCACGCCGCCAAACGAAACCCGGTGCGACTCATTCAGAGCAACCGCCGTCCTCCGAGCCCCGAGGAATCCGTACGTTAGTCGACGTGTCGGGTCTTTACTTGAGCGTTTTGTTTTTCCTTTTCGTCCCGTCACTTGAAGGCCAAACGTCTGTACTTTTACTTCCTTACTTACATTCTTCAGAAAGGCTCCTTCCTCTTAACCTCCGTAATCCAGAGTCACAGTGAAAATATCAAAATCAGATCATGGAGGCTGTTTTCTATACCGAAACTGCCAAAGCGGACGAATGACAAGACTTCCTGTTTCAAAATAATAACAGTAGTTTCCATAAACATCACGCAGCCTGATCTACTGAACATTTACGTTTACTGACAGGATGTGCGATCTGTTTATGAGTATGGAATCTCAGGTGTCGCAGATCATGTGACATATTCATGGCATTGTGACATTTTATGCTAAATTGCAGATAAAAATAAAAAATTTATGCATATCTGCTGCTGTTATTGTGACAATAGTTATTTCTTCAGTTGTTTCCACAAGTTTTATCGGCAATAAGGATGTGCTGACACTGCACATAGTACTCTCACTCTTGCAAGATCCCAACTGGGCGAACACTAAAGAGTTTTGGGGCTCACACACCAGCAATACCAACTATACTTGATTAAAATAGGACTGATGCGCTCATTAACAGTGAACTCGGTCCCTCGGTCTACAGTATACAGTATCTATCTACACGCTGTGTATGCTGTAGGCCAGGGGTTTTGAAAATTCTTCACCATTAAGTTTTATTTCGAAAAGTTATTCACTTATTTTCCAGCTTAACTTCACAGTTTTCTTTCTGTTTGAATTCGGCTTTGTGACATTTAATAGGAACTCGTATTAACACGGAGCTAAAGGTTAGTGCTTGTACTTGTACTCATCGGTGCGTCGCTAATTTTTTCAGCCTTTATTATCATATTTCTGCGTTGTACCTCAGATTGTGACTTTGCAGGCATCATCGTCTCGACCCACTGTTTCATTCTATCTTGTAAAGTCCTGCAATCTTGTGAATGCGAATGAGTTCAACACCCTCGGAGTGATTGGTTCAGCTGGTAAAAGTGATGTTCGGGAGCGTCTTAATATTCCCTCCTACCTCCTAATAGTCCCTCCTATCTCCTAATATTCCCTCCTACCTTCTAATAGTCCCTCCTATCTCCTAATAGTCCCTCCTACCTCCCAATAGTCCCTCCTATCGCCTAATAGTCCCTCCTATCTCCTAACAGTCCCTCCTACCTCCTATTAGTCCCTCCTATCTCCTAATTGTCCCTCCTACCTCCTAATAGTCCCTCCTACCTCCTATTAGTCCCTCCTATCTCCTAATAGTCCTTTCTATCTCGTAATAGTCCCTCCTACTTCCCAATAGTCCCTCCTACCTCCTAATAGTCCCTCCTATCGCCTAATAGTCCCTCCTATCTCCTAACAGTCCCTCCTACCTCCCAATAGTCCCTCCTACCTCCTAATAGTCCCTCCTACCTCCTAATAGTCCCTCCTATCTCCTAATAGTCCTTCCTATCTCGTAATAGTCCCTCCTACTTCCCAATAGTCCCTCCTATCTCCTAATAGTCCCTCCTACCTCCTAATAGTCCCTCCTATCTCCTAATAGTCCCTCCTATCTCCTAATAGTCCCTCCTACCTCCTAATAGTCCCTCCTACCTCCTAATAGTCTCTCCTATCTCCTAATAGTCCCTCCTATCTCCTAATAGTCCCTCCTCCCTCCTAATAGTCCCTACTGTCTCCTAATAGTCCCTCCTATCTCCTAATAGTCCCTCCTATCTCCTAGCCGTCACTCCTATCTCCTTTCCTATTCACTTCTCCTTAACCCTTGGAAGTGTTTAAGGAGTTAAAGAACCTTCCATATACCGTGTTGCGACCGGCGAATCTTTCAAAATGTCCAACCCGAGTCCATTTACCTGTAATTTAAAGCAACGTGACGTCTGTTTCGCTCGACTATCGGACCGAACAAATGCTGAGAAAAAGCTCACGTGAGAAAAACAAACGACGGCCCAGTTGTTTACAGACCTGAACTATAAACGAAAAAAAAAAAGGAACATGACAGAATTCCTTCAGGAGATACGAGGTGATTTTATGAGCCGGAGGAGTGGGACAGTGTTCCCGGCTCATAAACGGAGGAGGCCGCCTGATGGAGTGAAAACAAACATTTATGGAAGTTATGAGCCCCCCCCCTCCCCCCCCAGCGTCTTCCAGACGTTTTTTCCTGCGAAATAAGTCTGAATGTCAGCTTCATAATGAAATTCTCCGCTGCGTCTCCCCACAGAGACAGGAGCTGCTCCCAATCAGCTGCAAACTGCTTTTCAAATCCAGTCGTATCAGATGCGACTTTTTTTTTAATTTCAAAATAATAATAATAATAATTAAAAAAAAAAAAAGTGTCAGGCATTTGATTGAATCCATGTTGCAGCCTAAAATTCATCTGTTACCAAAGAAGTCGTGGTGAAGAAGGGAAGCAGGGCGGCAGTCTGCCAACCCGCCATCAATCACTCTCTTAGTCCGCCTCGTTTTCCCGCAGCAGTTATCTGAATGTGAAATGAAATGCCTTCAATTTCCCAAAATAAAGCACGCCCGACAGTCAAAAACAAAGCTTTGCTGTTTGTTTGTTTTTTGGGTTGTTTTTTTTCCAGGAGTTTTTCCCATTAGCCGAGGAGACGACGCGGCGGGGACGCAAACGTTTAAAAGAGCAGTGGGATAAATTTCAATTAAGAGGAACTATCTCAACTCTCCAAAACAGGCAGTAAATTGATTGGAGGCAGCTGAATGCTCTTTTCTCTTTTAACTAAACGATCCTGCTTTTAATGTTCCACCTCGGCTTCCCGGCGGATCTCCTGCGCTGATGAAGGAGCGCCACAGATTAAAGACGTGTGAGGAAATACAACGTCGTCTCTTTATGTCTTTTTCTAGTCGCGTACGTTTTATGTGCGAAGGGTCGGATCAGGACGAACTCTCACAGTCGGCCCTGCAGACAAATCAGATACCAATTAACCTGAAACAACTCTGTTTTTCTATACTGTGAGAAAGAACCGGATCTGGAAACCGGAGATGATGTCACTGTGAGGTCAGAGGGCGAAACGCTAAACCACCGACGTGTCGACGACTCATTGTTTACGTCTTCAGTCTGTCCTCATTCACTCTGTCATCATCATCCTTTCTTTATACGGTGTAGAGTGATGGAGGGAGGGATGGATGAATGGATGATAAATTGACAAATGGAGGAGTAATGATGGATGGATAGATGATAAATGGTTGCATGGATGGATTGATGATGGATGGATGATAAATTGATAAATGGAGCAATGATGACGGATAGTAGATGGATGGGTGGATGATCAAATGACAAATGAAGGAATAATGACGGATGGATGATGAATTGATGAATGGAGCAATGATGATGGATGGATGATAAATTGATAAATGGAGGAATAATGATGGATGGATGATGAATTGATAAATGGAGGAATAATGATGAATGGATGATGAATTGATGAATGGAGGAATAATGATGGATGGATGATAATTGGATGCATCCATGAATCAAATTAAATGAATGGATCCACTTCAGTTTGTTGTAAAAAAAAAACCCAAAAAACCATCAAATGAGTTTGAAGAATTCTAATGAAAGTTGTGAGTCGTGGTTGAACAGTAGATTAATTAGAAGAATATAAAGAGTGTGAAATCAATCAATCAATCAATCAATCAATCAGTCAATCAATGAATCAGAGGTTGTGATATGGTGGCCGGAGGTTCTCCTCTGGGTTTTCCTCTTGAGATGTTTCCTCTTGAGGAGGTTTTCCTCTTGAGATGTGTTGTTGTGGAGTTAGCATGTTCCCCCTCCAGCTGCTGTTCTCCTCTCATGACCCCAAAACCAAACGCTCATTTCACAGTTTTCTGCCTGCAGCAGTGGATTCATGGTTTTCTCTTTGTGTTTGATGGACTGTCTTAATCCTGCTTTCTAATATCTTTTATCTCGACGGTGGAAAACCATCTAAAGCAGCAATGAAATTGAGCTTTTTTTTTTTTTGAAGTCTTGAAACGGGCAGGACGTTGACTGAAGAAACGGAATGCTCTCTGTGTTTAAGTAAATGATCCGGTATCTCGTTTCACCGCGTTGGCTTTGTTTCCATCAGATTGACTTCTCAGATGAGAGACGAGATGTGCAGATATCCAAACGGTCGTTATCGTCTTCCTCCTTGTGCCAGAACGTTTCCTCGACGACCCGCTAAGCAGCGCCAGCTGAGACGTCCTCACTCAGCTTTTCCACGACAAACACACAAAAGCACATTTGAGTTTTCCTCTTGTTAAGATAAATTGATAAAAAGCGTCGAGGCTCGTTTTCAAGGCCTTCAGGACTCGACGTCATTGATTAAAAATAGATGTTTTATCCCTGACAGATGAGGAGAGTCACAGGAAGTGGTTGTTCTGCAGCAAATGACTGAAAAGATAGTTTATATTTCTATACAAGCGCTGGAATTCACATGGAACTGGTCCGTCGGTCCGACTTCAGACTGGCAGCCATTTTCCAAGATGGCCGTCGTCTTTGCCACTCAAGTGTAACAACCAAAGATTTTTGACTTTTTTATTTTTCTTGTTTTACGTTCTGATATTTATTCAGTTCAGTTGGTTTGCATTTGTGGGCGGAGCCAAAGATCGATTCAAACTCGACCAATAAAGAATTCTGGCCAAATAACCCCAATATTTTTCGCAAAAATGACGGCCAATCTTTGAAAAATGGCTGCCAACTTTAAATTGGGCAAGATGCGCGAGTTATTAGGTCAATTCTAGTCATTTTATCGCTTCATTGAATAATTACTTCTTTGTTTAAATTTATGGAATGCATTTCAGAAAGAGGTAAAAGAGCCTGGCATTCAAGGAACATGTAAAATCAGCAATGTTAAAATAGTATGAAAAACAGATTTGAATACAAGTAATATTAATGATATCAATAAATATGATATGACATCATACGAGATATTAGACATTTGATTTGGGCAAACGTGATGGTTTATCTTTCTTTTGTGTTGTTTGTATACTGTAAATACTGTACATAGAATGCTTTCATCTCTAAATATGTATATATTTCCAATGTTAAACATTGTGAAGCCATTAAGAGGCCGACATGAGAGTAAATCTTCCTGCTGCTTTCATTCAACATGTGAACTGGAAGTTTTTTGTTTATTTTTTCCATTTTATAAAATTTTTACTTTTGAATGAAGTAAATCTCCGACGCTAACGAGCAGCAGCATCTTTAAACCGTCCGGGAAACGGCGAGCTGATTGGGGTCGATTTGCACGTGTGTGTGCCGCGGTTTGATTGCGGCCCGGCGATTTTGTCGGCGCAGCAAAAAAAAAAAAAAAACAACGTTTTTTTCAGTCGCGGAAGAGCGACGAGGGCAAAGCAATCAGAGTTCATCAGCAGCAGCTGCAGCTGCATCGCGGGCGTATAATTCTCTATTCTCCTGCCACGGCGCCCTGATTAGGTGAAGTTTACGGCGTGCGATGACACGCGTAAACACGGCGCGGCGAGGTTTCCCTCCGCTTCAACCGTTTTATGGGGGTTTTATCTTCAAATTCATTCATTTTAAAGTGCTTCGCTTCGGTTTTACACTTTATTATGACGGAAACATAAAAACCTCGGTGTGGGAATTCTGCGTTTGAGACGATGAGTGAACAAATGATCAAATTAAACTTTATTCTACAGTTTTCTTTTAAAAAAGGTAATGGTATATGCACAGTCCCAAAGCGCTTATTTAAAGCGCTTATTGGAAATAAATCGTATTTGTGGCTTTATAATTCAACTAATGTTAAAGTCAAGGCGTCTTCTTTACCCACTTTTCATAGATGAATGAACAATAACCTCTATGTCCCTCCCTGTTACTTAGGAATTATTTTATACTGGTAAAAAGGGAGCAGGATTCCATTGAGAGACATTTTTCAACCTGTTAAAAACAAAAAGATATTAGACTTGATTTGTACTTTTTCCGCTGTACGAAACAAGGGGATATTTTTAGCCATTTTATGTCAGCAGAGGAAAGTTAGATGACGTAGAACATGTAAGGTTGGCGAGGCGAGGCGAAGCGAGGCAAATTTATGTATTGAGCACCATTAAATAATATGATAAATACAGAAAAAGTTTGCAAAGACTAAAGAAATATATTAATAAAATAAAAACATTAAAGCTTTAAAATGCAATATAAAACCAGCATACATTTTTTTTTTAAATGCTTAAAAAGTAGAATAGATAAGGCAAGAGATTGATTAACATAAATGTAATAAAGTACCATATTTTCCACACTATAAGGCACCAGATTATAAGGCACACCTACATTGATTGACATATTTTACAACTTTGTTCATATATAAGGCACACCGCATTATAAGATGCATGGTATAGACCAGTGGTCAGCAACTTTTATAGCTCAAAGCCATTAGGTTACATTTTCCACTGATTCTGACACCCAGAGAGGTACACACACTTTATTTTGATAGTCCTACCTGCAGCCTATGCCAGGAAGACACTACACACAAAACCTTCTTCACTGCTGGTTGACAACTTACAACTACCGGTAATAAACTAAACTACATGAACTAAGCAACAAAAACACAACACAACACAATTATTACCGACACCACAAACCAAATATAACCCCCAATAATCGCATTTAAAACACCACAAACAGAAACTCCCATAATGCATTGCAGCTATCGGCTCCTTTATGCATTTGCACAGAGGTGGTCGCTGCAAGGCATGATGGGAATTCATGTTTTGTGTTGTTGGAGGTTATTGTGGGTTGTTGTTGGGCTTGGTGTTGTGTTGATTGTGTTTATGTTGTGTTTTTGTTCCCCAGTTTAGGGAGTAATTATTTCATCTAGTTTATTTTGGTTTGTTAGAATGTTGGTGTGCAACCATGAGTGATGAAGGTGTTGTGCGGAGTGTCGTCCGCTCTGAAGATCCGGTTGCGAAGTTAGAGTTGTTAAAATAAAAGCCTCTGGATGTTCAGCTGGCAAGTAGCAGACTCAAGTAGAGCAATTCTTCCACGGTGCTCGCCACAATATATAAGGTGAACTGTCAGCTTTTGAAAAAATTTGAGGTGTTTAGGTGCCTTATAGTGCGGAAAATACGGTAAGTAAAATCTGTTGTTTATTCGAAAGCCTGTGCAAATAAAAATGTTTTAAGTGGTGATTTAAAAGACGTGAGTGTGGCGGCAGTCTTCAGGTGTTCAGTAAGTTTGTTCTCCAGGTGAGGAGGTAGGAACTAAAAGCTGCTTTACCTCGTTTCTTCTGACTCTCGGAACACTGAGTGAACCTCTTCCTGAGCACCTCAGAGGTCTGGAGGTTTGATATTCTACCATTAAATCTGAGACGTGTTCACGCCCGAGACCATTCAGAGCTTTATCGACCGGAAGGAAGATTTTGAAGTCAATCCTTTGGCACATGAAGGACAGAATTGTCAAAATTCTATACAAAATAAATATTATCCTGAAGTTTTTGGACAAATTTTCAACAGGAAATAACAACCAGCACCGGGTTTTAGCCGGAAATTTGATGGACCATCAACCAAAATTACAGCATCTATTTATATTACAGCCCAACTCTCCATGCAGGTGCTGTTTTGCTCTGCTTCACACCTGAAAAAACAAAAACAAAAACCTGCCCGCGATGACTTGAACTTTGAGAGCTGACAGCTGTTTTGAGCACAATAACTCGGCATCTCTTCCGCGGCTCATTGTTACGGCCGCATACAAAAGAGCGGCGGCAGGTGTCGGCGAGGCGCAGTGGGCGGTTAATTATGAAATCGATATCGCGCGCACGCTCTCCCTCGTAATTACACGCGCGTGTCGTGTTTCACCGGGACGCCTCCTCTGGTCCGCCATTGTTTTCCCGGGGTCTGGCGGCGCGGCGGCGGCGATGGGGAGCGGCCACCTGTTGCTCGGCGGGGTTCCCATCTGGAGGGAGATTAAGGTGCCGCCGGTGAGGGAGCCGCCTATAATTTGACTTAATTATTTCAGAGGAGACCGGGTGATGGATTAGCGACGTGTTTCTATTAGCATCCGCGCGGTCCCAGCGGCGCCTCCAGCGCAGCCTCCATTGTCTGAGGCCATCCGTCCGTATTCCTCCACCCCAATGCTCCAATTAGCATTAAATGACATATTGGTTTGTGAGCAGGGGAGGCGGAAATTAACTTTCTTCTAGACGGGGAGGGGCGGGGGGCGGGGCTTAAACATGTGGCTTTTACTTTGACAGCTCGCATTAGAAGCCTCAGCGTCCATCAATGAATTTCTAATCGGGTTCAACCTTTTTTGTTTTGATGGTTGACGGGTTTTCTTTCAACGCGTCATGAACAAGAATAGCATCGCTTTGTTGAAACGAGCTATTTTACATCATCGTATTCAAAGTGTTTTCCCCCGAATCTTTCAGTATAAAAGTCCCTCTTGTGAGCTCTGCTGAGGCTCTTCTGTCCATACCTTGTCCAGGCCCGTCTCAGAGAGAAGAGCCCTCCGGTGTTTCAGATGAAGTGGTTTCCCTGCTTACCGGTGACCCTTTAGCGTCCCTCGTTGCTTCAAACAGCAAATGTTAAAAACCAGACAGAAACCTGCAGCTGCCCTGTCCAACGCTGTTAAAAACCATTTCCCCTTTTGCGAGTCTTATTTTATTATGTGCTGCTACGAGCAGCAATGAAGGAAGTTGGTCACTGCGTAACATGGAAACCATTTAATCCGAAACAGCGGCACATACCATAATGTTTACTGTAGATTTATCGCCAAGATTCGCTGTCGTAGAGGGAGACGCTCCTGATGAAGGTCAGACTGCAGCGGCAGGGGGATAATTCAGAATAATTGTTTAAAAGTATTGTGTTTTTGAATACTTTACTTAGTTTGGCAGTATGTGTTGTTACAGTTACTGTTTTACATATTATAGTGAATTTATTCAGTATGTCAGTACGGCAGAGCTCCACTAGCAGGGGGAGGGGTCGTTTCCCTGTATGACATCATAAAGGGAAATCTCTGAATTGCCTGTATGAGCTCACGTTCGCTAAAAAAGTGGAGCAAGCAAGTGAAGGACGTGACACTTCCCCCTTTTCCTGGGGCCTCGTACACAGGCAAGTGCCCTTGAGCAAGACTCTGAACCCTAAATTTGGATGGACTGTTCCATGGACTGATGGACTGTGTCAATACCATGCAGAGTCAAAGAGCTTCTCCTCTGTGTGCTGGGATAAGTTCAAGGGGTTCAAGCATCCAATTAGGCTGAACCCCCCCCCCCCTCCCCCCAGTCACCTTCAGCTGGAGGTGGTCCAGGTCCGCCCAACCAGACCGAGGCTCAGGACCCCCTGGTGAGATTACATCTCCGGTCAGCCTTCAAACGCCTCGGGGTCTCTCGGGATGAGCTGCCGACAATCATGAAGGACGGTGATGTCTGGGCTTCTCTGCTCTTTAATGCCGGTGTTACCCCACGTGGGAAAACGAGGCATGGATGGAGAGTATGAAGGCTCTGGAACAGCCTTGATTCTCTTTGTCTCACATCTTTCCTCTGCGAGGATCGACTGCTGAATGCTAATGGCAGGACGTATGGACATGCACAGAAAACCATAAATCACCACTGCAAAAATGGCCCATGTGTGGGAATATTATATCATTACAGAGGCCAAGATAACTAGTGTAAAACTGGTATATACCTAAAGACAGACACCACCCTTGTACCAGGAGTTCTTCAGCGCTGTCAGAAACTCAGTAATATCGAAGTACTGTCAGATGTTGAAAGCTGAAGTTACGTTGGGAGAAAAACACTCACTCGTTGGACATTTTCTGACAATTCAACAGCCATAAAATCCAAATAAATCCCGGCCTTCTGAACGTACTGACAGCCATGAGAAGTCTGAGGCAGGCTGAGCCACTATAAGTCCTCTGAATTCCGCCCGACACGTCTGACATCCTGGTAAATGTTGGATATTGATCAGCGACGTCTGCCTCTTCCAGTGTGATGGATGCCCCTCGCTTTAGATCGCCGACAGTAAAACAGTTCACAGCTGTCGCGGAACAGCTTTTTCCACCAAACATTAAAAGCACGCCCGGCGTAAAACAGGTATAAACATGTCTGTGGCATCTGGAATGGATTTTGACTGGCTTTGTCTTTGTTTTTAATGACGTTCAAGGACTCCAGTTTTATTTAAAGGAAAGATCTGGCGCGTAACTCGGCCTCACAGTCTGTGATTGATGGCAACCGGTTTCAAGTGAAAACGTAAAACTTTCGCCATTTCTCGGGGCCACTGAAAACTTCTAAGGTGGAACTTTTTGAAAACGCTCTGTCTCTGTGTAAACTGGGACTTTCTGAGAACGCTTCCGGAACCCTGCTGCTGCTCCTGGACACCCCCGTCGTGGTGAACAGCTCTGAAAAGTCTACTTTTTGGAAACGGCTCTTTTTGGAAAATGCTCCATCTCAGCTGAAATTGGGTGTCAATGAAACGCTTTGTGGGTCTGTCTCCTTGTCGATGGTGGAACTGTTGCTACGACGAAGCGCCAACTCGTGGCCTGGCTAACTACATTGTTTTCAGTATTTCTGCCGATTCCGTGGAAACGTGAAAGGTTGTCGTCTAAACAGCACCTTGGTTTCAGGTGATTTTGGTCCGCAGAGCCTTCGTAGCTTCCCGCAGTTAAAAGCAGTTTGCGAGTCTAAAACCATTTCATACTGTTGTTGTTTTTAGACAAGATGCCTTGTTTTGAATGTGTGGACCTGCTGTTGGAGTCTTTAAAGGAAAAGAGAAAGAAAACAAACCAAACAAACATATGCAGTGTTACGCTGAAGGTTAGGGCTCCTTTGATCCACTGGTATTTTTGTCCTTCTCAGGTGGAGTTTCATTGACCTGCCCAAATAAACACTCCGATCCGGCCTCGGGCGCTCCACAGGGAGACGTCTCTCTCTCTCTCTCTCTCTCTCTCTCTCTTCTTCTGCCTTTTCTTTTTAACTCTGACTCGTCATCCCACACAGTGGAAGCAAAGCAGACATGTCAGGAGAAAAGATACGAGCCGCGGAGAAGTCGGCTCCGACACGTGCAAATTGAGACGGCGGCGCGTACGGCAACAAACGGCGAGCTTCGCTCTGACACCCCGCTCCCACGCTCGCCGCCGAGGCTCCCGCCGGCAGGTGGTTTGGACGGGTTCCACGAGGCCCGCAGGAGGAGGAGGGTTACCACTGCCTTTAAGTGTCGGACCCCGGAGTGCACTGCAGCATTTTTTGGCGGGGGGGGGGGGTCTTCATGTTGACTAAATATAAATGATCAAGTACCACAATAAGGAACAAGTTCTTGGATTTTGTGTTTAACTTTTAGCTTCTTGCCAAAACGCAGAACATGTGTCGTTCAGGTGTGATTTGAGTTCCATTCAGATCTCGTGTGCTTTTATTGTGACAGGTTATGGTTGTGTACCTATTCCACTCAGCTCTTGTTCATTGTAGAATCACACTGGTTCTGAACTGACTCAACAGTCACCTTAGCATTAGCCCTCTGAGTCCGTAGCATTAGCGAAGCTGTGGCTGTGACTCTTTAATCCAGTCCTGATGACCGCGACACGAAAGACTGCAGGTAGCATTAGCATTAGCCTGTATTCAGAGTAGCATGATTAGCATTAGCTCAGCTTCCATTGCATGTTTGGTAGTTTGTCAGCTGTTTCGTTGCTCTTCTTCTTCCTGTTGTTTGCTCATTTATCACAACTTACGTCATCATGGGTGTCGCTGGTATTTTTGGTGAATTTAAAATGTCATTCATTTATCCAGTTATTCATTCTTTCATTCATATATACACATATATCCGTCTAGAAGTTTGTGCAGCAGAGTTTGTTTTGGTCAAACCTGCCACATGGGTTTGTGGCCAACCCCCCCCCCCCCCCCCCCCCCCCCCCCCCCCCTGGCATCATTATGTTCCCTCTGCAGAGACGTCAAGACTATTTCAGGTTTTTAAGATTTGCATAGAAGCGACTCAGATAGTACTTTAGGTGGTTCAGTGCCATTCATGGAAACACTGAACAAACAAACAGTGCATGGATAATAACGTAGAACACAAAGATGTGGAAGTGGCAATAGCTTGACAAAGACTTGTGAAGTAAGTAAAGATCAAGCAGATAATTGCCGGGAAACGTGGCGGCATTGTTTAACGGTGAAGTCCAACCTTAATTTAAAGGTGTTTGGAGGAAGTCTAATGTCCTCTGGATGTTTGTTCCAGCTCAGTGATGCAGAGTAACCCAATGCTGAGTGTTTATCTCGCACTCTGCCAGCAGTGGGCCGCCCTCGGCCCGACGGCCCGAGAGGGTTAAAAGACAGTTAGCGGCCAGGGGTTTGCAGACGGGCGGCGCTCGGCCTGCATAATGAGTACTTCTGATTTGAAACGGTAAATGGACCGCATTCTCCGTCCTGCTTTTATTCAAAGTGCTCCACAATTTGGCTCTCATTCAAGAAATCACCACGGGGAGACGGCAGGGGTCACGCTCCCCCACCCCTGGTGTATGAAAATGGAAATTTGCCCCGCCTCCACCCCCGCCACTCGATTGCTCTCAGCGTGTGTAATGACCGGTCATCAAACGTCTCCAAGAGCTAAAAAGAAAGACGCATTTCCCCCTCCGACATATTATCCAGCTCGAAGCTCGCTGGCGCAAAGTTCTGCGGTTATTCTGACACGCAATCACACACTGATGCGTGAATGTCGTGCAGCTGATGGGAGGAACCCCACGGTTCAGGGTCTTGCTCAAGGGCGCTAGTTAAGACCCTGTTAGATCCATTTGTCAGTCGGAGGTGTCTCGTAGCAGCAAATAATGTAAAACAACAACAAAAACAACAAGAACTGCTGTAATGAGAAATTTTTCTCCTTTTTTTCCCTTTTATTCCTTATTTTCTTTTTTCCTTTTCTTTTAGTTTCGGGGGGGAAAAGAAAAAAAGATTTAGAAAAAGGAAAAATAAAATAAAAAGGAAATAAAGAGAAAAATTTAAAATAAAAAAAAGATTAAAAAAGGGATAAAAGAAAAATAAAAACAAAAAAGAAAAGAAAAGAAGAAAAAAAAAGGGGGGGAAAACACCAAAAAGAGAAAAATTTTCAATGTAAAAAATTGAATCGTAAAGAAAATAGCAAAAGCTGCGTACGGGGCAGTCGTGGTTCCTCCTCGGCTGAAGGTCCCAGGCGAGCCAAGACGAGGAGGCAATGCGCCGTCTGATTGGCCGGCGCGTCACGACGCAGATGAGTCAGGAGGCGGCTCGTTCACTCCGTCATTTGTCAACAAAATCACAACAAAAACGCTCACAAACAGACGCAGACGCTCAGGAATGAACCCAGTGGAGCAGCAGGGATGTGCAGTAGGAGGATCGGGAGCCGGTGTTTTGGTTTAACCAGGTTCTTCTTGTTAACCGGTGACATCAGCTGCTGCTAACGGCTGGTGGCAGAAGTCACCAGTTAACAGGGGCACCAGTTAAACCGAAACACTGGACAGTGAAGCACCGTTGTAACGATCCACGTTTTATAAAATTGGCTAGACCACTATTACAGTGTTTTTCAACCTTTTTGAGCCAAGGCACACTTTTTTTCTTTGGAAAAATGTGGAGGCACACCACCACCTGAAAATGTTAAAATGGTAAACTCTGTAGCCTCTATTAACAAAATAAAGTCATTCTCATCAAAGTTTTATCAATAGGAATCAAATAAATGCAGAAAAAAGTATTTCCCAATTTCTTTTTTAATTGTGACTCCCTCAGTGTGAAACCTGGACCTGATGGATGAAGAGCTGAGATCCTGGTTCACATTCTTCCTTTTCAAAAACTTCTCCATCACTGTCACTGACACAGTACTTTGATACAAGATGGTAGCAGGAGGTGGAGATGAACCACACTGACGTCTGTCACTTTACATTTCACCGGCAAAGTTCTGTGCTGCCATCTAGTGGTGAAGAGTATTTATACATGATTACTCTGCAACACACTGTCGGCTGGGAGAGCAAATGATTTTTAGAAAAAAATGTGAAATTGGATAATTTCCCACGGCTCACCTGACGAGATCTGGAGGAAACACCAGTGTGCCGCGGCGCAGTGGTTGAACAACACTCTGCTATTAAACCAACACAACTGTATTTTCGCTACACATGCAGTCAGCTAGCGCCGCGGAGGAAATCCTCTGACGATCCAATCAGAGGGCGTGAACACGCTGACGTTACCCGAGGCCTGCTAGAATCTGATTGGTTGAGGCAGCATTGTGATCGACATCTTTTCTATGCTGCAGACGCCTTCAGAACGAGATTTACCCTTGCAACAGGTAATGGCTGAAAAGTGATTGGCTCAAAGCTTCGGTATGAAAATACACGTCTGGAAGCGTCGCTAACGGGGGAGAAGCACTGAGAGGGAGCAGACGGAACATTTGGAATTATTCAATAAGTGTTCAGGGACAAAATATAATTAACGTCAACCTGTAATTCAGAGGATTTTCTTTTTCTGCAGAGAAGGCCTCGCCACTGCCTCCAAAGAACATTCTTACCTGAACTCCCCGTAAATATAAAGCAGTGCAGAAGAGGGATGAATTGATATTTACCCTCTGCAGTTAATGAATTTCAGGATTGACATTTAAGGGAGTAGTCCTGCTGTCAATTGTGAAAATGGTTGTACTCCTGACCCAAACAGTATGTAAAGGTTAACTTTCACCTCCCGTGCTTTCTCACCACTCACTCCTCCACCTCCAGCTCTCAGGAGGCAGGAGGACACAGGATTTAAATCAAAAGTGACTCTGGAATTCTTGCTCCTCCACTTTGAACATGGACCACCTGCCGCCGCTCAGCCTCCAAGAGTAAATCTAGACCAACGGATCTTTTTAGCCTTCGTCTGCCGGGAGGTCGGCGGCGGCGGAAGCGCCAGAGTAACGCCGGCCTTTTAATAATGTGGAGCAAATTATGCGCCACAATCAAACAGCTCAAAGCGCCTAATGGCGGCTCCACGCCGCCGCCCGAAACGTCCCAACGCCGTTTCCCCGAGAGCCTAATCATCGCACATCCAACACCTTTTAAAATTCAAATCTCGACTCCTTTGCATTGCTAATGGGAGGAGGCGCAGGCGAAGGAAGGAAAAACAAGACGCAATCAAGTTTTGTCAGTTTGTGACGCGGAGCGGCGGAGCGAGGCGCCGCGGGGTCGCAGGAAGTGAAGAGCGGCGTGGACTCGGATCGACAACCCGCTCGTCTAATGGCGGCTCCTCTCTCCAGCGACGTCTCCAGGCAACTGACGGCTCTCAGCCCAGGAGGAGGAGGAGGAGGAGGAGGAGGAGGAGGAGGAGGAGGAGGCGTGGAACGGACCCGACCCCCCCCCCCCACCTCTTTCTATATATAAACCTTTTTCACCGGCTGAACAAATTACAGGTAGTTGTCACCCCCATCAAGAAATCCTTTTTCATTTAGCGCCGCGGCTTGGAAACGCCGTGTTCCCGTCCTTTAGTGCAGAGAACAGCTTCTTTCTCTCTCCGTCCATAAAAAGCTTCCTGGACACTGATTCAGAGATGAATGTGGTCTGTTGTTGTTGGTTTTTATTCCGAGATCCATCCGAGCAGCCTTAAATGTTCCGTCTAGACAAAGACGAGGCAATTGCATTAGCATTTAGCCCACCATTCAGCCCCCCCCCCCCCACACTAGTTTTTGTGTGCTCAGTCAGAAACGCCCTTCACACTCGCTGGGTTCTGGACATTAAGGCCCGGGAGCTGCCCAGTCCGGCCGCGGTCCAGTGCCAGGCGGCTCTGTGAGCGCAGCCGCCCGTTAAGCACCTTGCTCAAGGGCATCTCCGCTGAAGTGGTTGGACGGCGGAAAGAAAACACGGAAAATAAAATACAGGGGGATCTCATTTGTTTCCGGCGATTTTGAATTCCGCCGAGCGTTTGAAAAAACCGCTGCTCCTCATGGACGGAGACGGCTGAACTCGTGAACCCGCAGACAATTCCGTTGGCGTTTGTTGCCCCCGTTGTAGATTTATTTGTCTGTTTGGTTTCAACATTTAGTGGCCGTTTCCATAATAAGTCACTTTGGCGAAAGTGTGAAATCCAGAAGGCCTCCGGTGGTAAAGTCAGGTTTCAAGCTGAAGGGTCACACCCCCTCTGATAACCTCACATCTTTATCTGCATCAGTTTGGGCCGATCCAATCAGATAGAAGAATTTATGCGGAACCATTTCAATTAGATTACTTCTGTAACTTCGTGTAACTGCAGCTTGTGTTTCTTCATTGTGGCGACAGTAAGAGGACGGAGATCGACGAGTCAGCAAGTTAACATTTCGTTCCAAAAGTTGATGAAAAGAGAAGAAGAGAAGTGTTTATTTGTCGTGATGATACAGGAGTGAAGCCAGATTTGTCTTTTGCATCGAACCCATTAGTGATGTTCGGGTTTGAACGAACCGTTCAAAACCCGTGAGTCACTTTACTGAACGGTCACGTTCATTAACTTGTTTACGGGTTAAAAAAAGTTTACTTTAAAATCATGTATATATAAATATGTTGTGCATATTTACCATTCTGGATACCTGGTATTTATTTTATGTTTATTGATTTATTTAAGTAAGTTCCTGGTTCAAATAAATCTAAAAAATAAACACAAATAATGTTGAATTAAGAGACCGGTTTTGCCAAAAACTCTGCTGATCACTGCCTCCTGCACCATGTTTATATATATTTAACCTTTGATCTTCATTCTTTGTTGTATTTATATCTGACTCATGCTTTTATTATCAGATTTTTGCAGTTACTGATATTTATTTACTCAGATATGTAGTTGTAATCTGTTGTTGCACTATGTGTTTATTTGCACTGCCTGCTCTATGCGACTTTATTTGCCCCCCTCCTGGACAAATAAAGTCTTTGATTGCTTTATAAAGGGGGGGTTATTGCAATGTTTATTGATGACGATGGTTGGTTCCAATTCTTTGGTGTGACCTGAACGCACCGTTAGAGCAGGTTGGCCTGTGATTGGCTGAGAGTGGAGAAGGGGGCGGGTCATGGAAGAGCAGCTGGTTCTGTTTAATAATAAGGCGGCTTTACAGACAAGAAACCCGTCTTTCTAGACGCTACAATAATAACTCACGGTGAATTGGAGAAGTAACTTTAATCTGATTACTGGTTTGGAAAAATAGCAAGGCGCTAAAGGTGGTGACAACAGAGTAACGTGCTACCGGTTGACGCGTTACCGGCATCACTGGTGGCGACGCTCTTTGGTGGCGGCGATCCGAGGGAGAGTGGCCGGCAGCTTGGTACCCCCGCTTCAGACGTGCAGTCGAGTCACGATTCTCTCAGGAAAATCAAAGCAACAACAACCAATTCCAGTAATAATGTCACACGTCTGAGAATCGATACTCTGAAAACATCATTCATTTGCTGTGTTTGTTTCCAGTCTGAATGTTTACGGTCGAGCTGCCTCAATAACGCGCCTTGTGGTTCCTGGATTTTGACCCCCCCCCCCCCCCCCCCTCCACCCCCTCCACCCCCCCACCATGGTGTCATGGTGTCTGCGGGCGTCTGGGAAGCGAACAGGAGCAGACTGTTCCGCTGCACATGCAGGTGTGATCCCATCAGAGTGTTGGCGCCGTGCGAAGGAGAAGCGGGAGAGCGCGCGGGAGGTGTGAAGGCGTGTTCTCCTCCCGACGGCCACTTCATTTTCCCTTTAAATAGCCGGGATGTAATGTTCCGTTGCTTCTGATTGCTTTTCTGCACATGTGAGCAGGAGCAGGCGAGCGATTGAGTGTGAATGGAAAGAAATAACAGCAACGTGACGGAGGGGAAGAAGGACTGAGGGTGGAAACGGGATGTGAAGAAGAACCAAGCGTGGAAGCTGAGGAAGTGGTCGGAATTCAACCAACGCAACGTTTTACAGAAAGACACTTGTAGTTTCTTCAATAATCGAGATATCTCCATGAAACCTTCAGAGAAGGTGTATCTCTTTATACTCGTCAATCTGAAGGAATAATAATATATATTTTGAGTTTGTTCTTGGTGTGAAATAAATTTGCTAGTATCAAGATTGTAGCGGCCACACCCTGCTACCATAGCACTACTCAACACGAGGTTTAAGGACATGTAGTACACATGCCAGGCCTCCAGGGGCGCTGTGACTCACCAAATACACCAAAATAACGCAGAAGAAATATAGATGTTGACTCCTGCTCATAGTTCTGAGTTGTGTAGGTCTATATTCCTGCTACTCCTCCTGCCAGTAGCAGTAACTTCTGGCGGTGGGGAGTGACATCATCATTCTCCCCAGCTGTGCGGCGTCTTTAGACAATAGTGAAAACGTCTTTGCCAGACAGTGAGTAACAACGTCACATGAAGACATTTCTTTCCCCACAATCCCTCGCCGTGGTCGTAATGTTGTGGCTGATGAAGCGTGACCGGCGGAGAACAGACGAGCTGGACGAGGTTTGATCAGGAACGATTCAGCGACGGAGGGAGAGAAACGAGTACAACTGCAGTCATTAGGTTGAACGGAGACCGTGTGAGTGGCAACGAGCGAATGAGTGATTAAACGTAGACGTCAAAGGGGACTGGAGTGAATACAGCAAGTGTGTGAGGGATGGAGGGATGGAGGGATGGAGGGATGGAGGGATGGAGCACCAGCAGGCCCAGAGACTTTCCCAGTGACTCATTAGGTGGGTAATTAAGGCACAAAGCTGTGGCCCCAGGGCTCCACCAAGCTGCACTCCGAGCCGCGAATGCTAATGACGACGTCCCCGACCTCGGAGAGACGGAGGCAGGGAAGGAGACACGGAGGTGGAGAAGCATGGATTTAGTCCGACCGCCGCTCACAGCGAGAGGACGAGAAGACGGACGGGTCGATGCCGTGGAGGCTCTGCGGGGATGTAATGGACGCTAAAACCCCGCTGAAATGTTTTCATCCCCACAGTGACGTCCAGTTCACCTCAACAATGACGCCTCATGAAATCTCCTCCGCACGACACAACCTCCGCCTTCTGAGGGGCGCTGCATTCTGAAAACCGTTTGAAATGAGGGAAATTGGGTTTTTATGGGCAAAAGCCCCCTAAAAAAAACTCCTGATCTGAAAGTGGTGTTTCACCTTTTAGCTCAGATTAGATTTGATCTTTTGATCTTTTGTGGGGAAAACGCTCAAGGAGATCCAGTATTTTCAACAGGGAACATAGTTAAGTTACAAGAAAAGCTGAACCTTCTATTTCTCAAGTTTTAAATTTCATGGCTGTTTCATTTTTTTTTTTTTTTTTTTTTATTTCAGACACGCACAAAATCAAATAGAGAGTTCTCACCAAACAAACTGAGAATAAATAACAGAGAACAGGAGTGGGAGGAGGTACAACTTATATTCCACCATCAATAAGATTTGTTGTTTTTTTTAGTTTCCACTGATTTAATATTGTATGTACTGTATATTAATTTAAACTTGTCAGAACCAAATATATTTAGATGAATTATCTATAAATTACATGTATTTTGGTAAAATAATGCAACAATACATAATATTTAGTAAAGTACAATCATGAATATGGAAGGATTTTATTCAAAATATGATTAAAATAAATACAGTTTCAAATATATTTATATTTTTTTGACTTCATCAAGTCATGATGTTTGGTACATGTATTCCTTTAAATATACATAGATATAATTTACATGTATAGACATGTATTTACACACATTCATACATACATACATACCCACATGTAGAAACATACAACCCACATACTGACGTCTTTATTTGTATACTATTTAAAAATGATCCTTTAAGTGTTTGGAATTCCCTTGAGGTTTAGAGTTTTACACCACATTACAGAAATATATGTTGTCATGTTGGTGTTGTGGTTTGCGCTCTCACCTCACAGTGAGAATATCTCGAGTTTACTTGGATCTTTTATTCCGTTTTAAATTCTAGAACTTCACGACTGAAGGTGCCAATTACCGTTAATGTCTATTTTTCTGTGTAAGTGGTATAAATGGCTGTAGAGGACGTGTGGATCGGTGTTGGGTAACTTAAACTACACCTTAAGAGTGCAATAAAATGAAATCTCTAATCAATCCGTGCTGTTGGCCAAACCAGCTTCCTGCCAGGTTTAGACGGAACATTTCATCAGATCGTCACAAAGTTCGGATGCCTCCTAATGACTTAGCGGCTCCCGCTTCATGTTTACTGCTAATTAGCAGATGTCGGCGTGCGAGATCCAGGATGATTCACACTGGGATCGTACCTGCTGAACATCAGAGTGACGGAGCTTCCAGCCCACAGACGCAGCCTCCATGTGATAAAATCTGAGTTCTGGAGGGGAAAAACAAACCTGAATGGATGTACAGTAGTTGAAGACGAACCGCTACGGGAGCAGCTTTGCTCCTGCTGCCATCTCTCTTTTAAATGTCTTAAATGCACTTTACTCTTGTGTCTTCTTATGTGACGAAGATCTGATTCTTAAAAATATATTTATTGTCCATTGTTTATCATATTTCCAACAAGTCTTTATAGTGGCATTTTAGTGGTTCTATTTCTTTATTTTATTTTATTTTATTTTATTTTATTTTATTTTATTTTATTTTATTTTATTTTATTTTATTTTATTTTATTTTATTTTATTCTATTTTATTCTATTCTATTCTATTCTATTCTATTCTATTCTATTCCATTCCATTCCATTCCATTCCATTCCATTTCATTTCATTTCATTTCATTCTATTCTATTCTATTCTAATCTATTTAATTTAATTTTATATATTTATTTATACTTGTCAGTGAGCTTGTGTCTGTGTCCATACTGTACTTGCCAGGTGTCGTCTCCTGTTGCCTACCAGGGTACCAATGAAGTCACCTTTGACCTTTGACCGTTTAACACCCTTTCCACCAGTAAACCTATGAAAGCGAGACATTAAGTTTTATTTTGTGTGTGTGTGTGTGTGTGTGTGTGTGTGCGTGTGTGTGTGTGTGTGTGTGTGTGTGTGTGTATGTGTGTGTGTGTGACTCTGCCCCAGTCGGTGGTGCCCATTATATTTTACGCTGGTAATTTGTGAGGAACACGATCGATGTGGGCGTGTGCGCCGCGTTTTTAATGCATCCTGGCCGGGGATCCTGCTTCCTGAGCACTTCTGCCTCCGCACAACGGCGGCGATCTGCGTCGGGCGTCGGGCCGTGTTGGAGTGCAGGCTGCTGGAGGACGCTCGGGTCAGCAGCCCAGTTTCTCTCCCGTCAATCAGCCCGTAGTGACGAGTCAGTGGATTTTTTTTTTGATCTGAGTTTCCGGCCACCAATCAAACCGTCAATTTCCCACCAGTGTTCTGACAAGGAGGCGACGCCAAGACGAACACACCATCACTGCTGCTCTCTTCAAATGTTACTGCATGAGTGTATAATGGGGAACAAGTGAACATTTTGTCCTCGAAGCTGACGAGTTGGAAGACGAATAATTAGTGACAGGATTTTACGAACGAAGGAAAAAACAGAGCAGAGAAGTGGTCATGAGCTGCTCAGGCTCTTTAGACCATTGTGGGACACTTTTTGAAACGCCTGGAGATTTTAACCCCATTGTGTGATAGAATGAAAAACGTGTTTTCTTGAAAACAGTTTCCAGAGTGGCGAAATTTGAAACCGCCGCCTCTGCTTTGACGTGTGGACGGACTTTTGCCGGAAGCGATGACGTCATCGCCCCGCCACCCGACCTATAACCCTCCGAGACGTCACCTAGCATCAACTTCCTGCTCCACAAGGAGTACTGATGCCGTTCTCTTTCATAAGGCGAGGTTTAGGATTTGTGGAGTTTTCAGTTTTTGCATGCTCCACGTCTTCTTCTCCATTTGTGGTGTATTTCCGTGGCAGCGATACAGCGCCTCCTATAGGCCTGGCATATGTACTACACCATTTTTCATGGTGTTGGGTGGACAAGCACGTTTTTTAAGAACAACAGGGAGAAGAAAGAGCCTTTTGATTTGTGTGGACAGGGTTTAAGTGACTTTCTGTATAAACATAATTCCTAAAAAAATTGTTTTTGTGTTGCAAAAAGTGCTTTATATTATTTGAATGATGGGCAGTATTCAGAGTATCACACAAAAATACTGACACTTCATTCATGTGCAAATCCATAGTGCATCAGTCAAGTGCTCTGATAATTTGCCAACGTAAAGCAGATTATTTTAGTTTAGAGGAAACGATATAAAACAGAAGTTACCAAATAAGATCACTTGATAAATAAAGGGTTAATGTGTCGTCCAATGAAGTTAAAGCAGGGGTCACCGGGCCACGGACCGGTACCGCTGATCTGGACGTATTTGGTCCCAGGCCACAAAGAGTTTTATTTTGAAAATGTACATTTTTAATTTCCAGGAAGTCTGCATTGAGTTATAATTGGAAAAACACTTTTTGAAAAGCGCTTTACTCCTTGTTAAGGCCTTTTCATACAGGAAAAACATGATGCTTCAAACGGTCCATGGTGCAGGAGAGAATGACCACGGAGGTGTGGTGGAGTCCACACCTCCACCATCTCCATCTACTCCTCTACTCACATGCGTCGTCGAGGTTTGATCTTACCGATCCTCCATCTTCATTTCTGATTAACCCCCTTGGGGCCTGCCTGGATTTCCCCTTTTCCCCACAACATCGTTCAGCTGTTCCTCAGAGACGCCGAGCCTTTCCGAGGCAAACCCAGAGGTTTAATCTCTCCGGCAGGTCCCAAGCGAACACCTTTTCCCCGAACGCCCACCGTGGACACCTCCGCCAGGGGTTGTACTAATTAGACGCCCGGAGCATTTCAACTGGCTCCTCTTGATGTGCCGAAGTCAGAGTTCTACTCGGAGCTGCATCCCACACGGCCGGACTGTGAAGGAAACTCGCTTCAGCTGCTTCTATCCACAAACCTCGTCCCCACAGGGATGACCCGAAGCTCGTGATCGTTGGTTCTGGATTGCGGACTTATCAAGGCTGAAAGGAAAGTACCGACTAGAGATCTCTGGAGTTATGCCGTCATGATGAAGACCCAGACGAACACGATCCAAGAATACCCTGATGTCCTCTGCAATTAAAGGTGGCTCAATGCACGGTGGCTCCCTGTGACAAAAACTAACCACAGTCGACTTTTACAGCTTTATTCATTTGGTTTCAATCAAGAAAACAATCACAATCTTTCAAGCATTCAAATGGAACAATCTGACTTTATTTTGCCTCTTTGTTTGACGTATTTATAGACTATAGTGCACATCTCAGACAGTTTTTTTTAGACACAGGCAGAGGGCAGTCCAATCAGACAAAGGTACAGACGAGGAGAAAATCCAGAGACGTGGGCAGGAACTAATGCGAGAACTGGGACAGAACGCTGGAAGGAAACTCTGATGCATCAGTTTACAAGACCGTGGAGACGCCGAGCCAACGACAGTCAGAGATGAAGGGAACAGCAAGTACCACGAGACATGAGAGACGAGAATCAACCGAAGAAACGACAAATATTCTTGTATGGAACACATTTTTGTTAGAAATACTATGGCGGCTGGAGGTGTTGCTGCGTGGTGGAGGGGTGGTTCACATTCTCACCTCACAGTGCCGATAGTCTCGGTTTGAAACCGTCTGGAATTTGCATGTTCTTCCTGTAGTCTAGTTTGGTGGCTCCCAATGGTAAAAGGCCTTCATGCATTTTATTGTTCAGCTCATCTCCAAAGGACGCTTCTACATCCTCAACAGGCGAAATGGGGGATCAAATCTATGACGTTGGAATTGGAAGACGACCTGCTTTACCAACTAAGCCGCAAAGCCCCGCCCCTTAGTTACTGTTGCTACCCCGGACCAGCCATTGCAGCTGTTGCACGTGGCCCAACAACACTTTTTTGTGTCTTAAAACAACAAAGGTGTGTGTAGTTGTAACCTTCCTCTGCAGAGTTTCAGCTCAGAATGTACAGATTTCGTGAAGTTGGTAGTTAAATGCTACTGGTTTGTTTGCGTTCGGGGGCGGGGCTTAGCCAAAGATCAGTTGGTGATTCTCAAGGGTGAACGCGAGCGTTGGACTGCCGCTCACAGTCATCTGGTATTGGCTGTTGAAGTCTGATCTCACTTTCCTTTCCTTCCATCTTTTTTATTTGTATTTATTTATTTATTTTTGTCGTTTCATCATCCCACCACTGATTCACCGGCCCGGATCACGTTGCTGTCTTGACACTGAGGACAAGAGATGAGAGAAAAATACAGAAAATAAGACACTCACTTGTAGAGGCAGCGAAAGAGGTTAAGAGCAGTGGAGACCCTTCAAAGATTTTGCTCTTCTCAACACAGTGGGGAATGGATGGAGGGGGCTGGTGGTGGTGGTGGTGGTGGTGGTGGTGGTGGGGGGGGGGGGGGGGTGGTGCTTGTGGGAGAAGCAAGACAGAGACGGTGGAGAGTAAATGGGAGTGGGGCAGAATCCCTGCTGAGAGCAGAGGCAAGGAAAAGAGGCTAAATGTGCAAGAGGAGCAAAGCCAGAGTGGGGAAGGGTGGGGGGGGGGGGGGGTTGGGTGGGGGTGGAGGGAATTTAAAAGGAGGTGGAGGACAGAGGAGGATCTGCCATTTCCATTTTGAGGCGGCGTGAAGCCTAATGACTCACGGCGGGCTGCCGGGGGTGGGCGGGGATCCTGCAGGTGGTCTGCACAGGAGCGCCGCGCTCCCGGGGACGACGTGGCCATTTTAATTGGACGCTGAATAACGATACGACGACTTCACAGAGAGACGGAGGAGGGGCGGCACGCAACGCTCCAAAAAGGCCAATTACAGGATGTCCGTGTCATATAGCCTTTATTAAGGCTTTATGAAGGAGCGCGGCTTCACACGGAGAACGTGTTTCATGTATTTCAGGGCTTTTTATTTCCCTTCCTGTTGAGAAAGCATCGATAAACAACAACCACATGGATGTAATGACCCTTAGAAATGGCATCATTTTGGATTTAGTGAGCCTTTGGAGGTTAAGAGTTTTGTTTTTACCTTGTACTGAGGTCAAACTTCAGTCTAGCAGTGGATGGATGGAAACTTTATTAATCCCAACAGGAGGAAAGTCAAACCAAAGAGCAAACAGGACCAAAAAAAACCCCAAAAAACCAACAACAACAAAACAGGCAGTTAACCAGACAAATTGACTTTACCACTAAGGGTTAGTACACAAAAACTCTTCTAATTTTCAATTCTATGGAATCTACACAAATGAAACACTCCCAATTACTACATGTGAAAAGTCGATGTTTTGCAGATTTACACAGGACTTCACAATGAAACAAGTAAACTCCAGACAGTCGTAAGCGTCTTTATACTCTGCAGCCATTGCATCTCTTATAGGAGGGAACTGAACATGTGATCTAGGGGCTTCGAGCCAATCATTGTTCATGTAAAGGGCAATAAGTTAATCCATACCATTTAAAAAGCACAATTATTGCAATTGATTCCCAAAAATAGGCAGAATAGGTTTAAAATGCAACAAAAAAAAACCCACACCAAACATACTTTTCGTATTTGTTGTACGTTCTATATACAATGTGATATTTGGCATTTTGCATGTTAGCCGTATGTCATGCGGACTCAGTGTTCTGCAGGTTAATCCGTCATCCATCAAAAGTCGGATGAAGCCTAAAGGACAAAGTCTGTGTTTGCTGAAAATCAAAACACAACATCACGAGCACTTTAGGCGAAGCCAAACAAATCGGCGACCTGGGATTGTTGTTTAAGCGCGGGACCCGGGCGCACATACATACACATATTACATACAATACATACACATATTACAAATGAATTCCTGCCCGCCAGCATGTTTTGCCATCAGTTGCTTCTAATGCGGAGGGAAGGGGAAAAAAAGCGTGGAGTTCTTCGCGGCTCGCTAGGAACACGTCGGCCTCTAATTGAGCGGTTAGTATTAGCAGAAACAAACAACTCTCTAATCGTGACGAGGCGAGGCGATATCGCCAAATGAGAGATGTGGCAGATAGGGAGCGGCCGGATCACAAATCAGTGGCGGCGGGTGGATAATATATGCCGGGCTATTTTCTACCACCATGCCAATCTGCTGCAGCCATTCCTCCTGTGTGTGTGTGTGTGTGTGTGTGTGTGTGTGTGTGCGGAGGCTCGGCGCTCCAATCTTTCAGCTTATTAATTTCATATTTACTCATTTATTTTTAAATGTGGTGAGTGATGGAAAGGCGGCGGGCCGCGGCTCAGAGGTGCTTACATGGCAGCCGGCTTTATGAGGGGAAGTGAGCCGGCGTCAGCGGATTCAATTCAAAGTTTCTTCTCGCTTTCATTATTCATGGGAAGCGAGAATCACAAACAAGTCTTATGAAAGACACACTTTTGCCGCTGTGGGTGTCGCCGTGAGGACGCGTGGCGCGTTTTAACGCTGTGGGACATTCTGGTGGTACTTCTGTTGCACGTTAGGGGGCGGTGTTGAGTCGAAGGTCTGTCTTTCAGTGTTTTCTCTCGTTGGGTCCAGTGGGCAAACTGTATCGTTGCGTTATATAATATCTCAGCTGCTTCTATCAAGGCCTCAGGGCACCACCTTGTGGTACAAACTGGTACTGCATGTCGGTTCATGCTGCTAAAGCTTCTCATTTTGTTGGATGCATGATGAGAAAATCACAAATTTGTCTTTGAAACGACACAAGGAGCATTTATTATCTCTATTCATGTCTTTTGCTTCTAATTGTATCTATTAAAATGTAATAAATTGCTTAAATATAAATTAATATTAATATATTGCCTATAAATCCTAATTGCTGCAAATAATATCTCACAATGCATAAACCATTTGGAAGTCAAGAGGACTTTATCTACATTACACAAACACTTTAAAATAATAAAACCTGACATATATCGATCATCCATAACATTATAACCATCTGCTAAATATTCTGTTGGCACCCTTGAAAACAGTATCGACACTCTGAAGCTTGGTGGCGAACGATTAAATCCCATAAATTACAAGATGGGACTTTTAATAGACGTGTCACTTGTCATCAGTTAATTTCTTTATCTTCATTGGGCTATTTGTGATAAATACCGATGGCGGCAGACTAGAAACAGAGTTTTCGGCTCATTAACTATCAAATTTAATGACTAAACATTCACACTCCAGGTGTGCTGATGTCACGTGTCGGTGGTCATAATGTTAAGGCTGATCAGTGTATCTGCAACTTGTGTACATCCTGAATGATGGGAATGCAAATGCAGCCCGGGCGCACGCAGGCAGTCTGAACTTTGAGTTCCAGCAGGTGACTCATTATCTCTGTGTGGGAAACAGGCGCTAATCACACTCTGGAAGACAATGGAAATATAACGGGAGGTGCAGCACCGCCGTCCTTCAGGCGAGGGCAACCAACAACAACAATGGACGCCGACTTGGAGGTGCGTCCATCATGTGAGGAGATCCTCGTTTGTTACAATACCTAAAAAGAATTTTAAAGAAACGTCAGACGGCTCAGAACTCCTGGAGTTAAATAACAAAAGCTTTAGGAAAGGAGAAGAACGCCGCCCACCGAGAGTGGGAATATTTTCTGGATCGTTGCTTTACACAACGCGTTCCAACCTGAACTCTGAAATGTAGTATGGAAGTACGGAAGAGCCTTTAATCTGTAGTTGTCATATAGCAGCATAAATGTTAGCTTAGCACAATAATAGCTTGGTAGTTTAGCTTTAGCATTAGCATTATCTGAAGCGGCCGGCTCGAGCAAAGATGTGTTTACACGGATGCTGTTTCCCAGGGGAGGAAAACAACGTCTAGAGTGAACCGACCCAAGAACGAAGTCGTCTCGCTGTCGTTGTCATTAGCAAACGTTCTCTTTACTCAGGCGACATAATCCAGCGGTCATGGAAGTGGCGGAATCACGCGAGTGAGATTTTCTGAGCTTGTTCGCTGCGAATGTCGGCGTGAAGCTTGATCACAAAAAGTGATGCACTGAATTCAAGATGTTTGGCTCCGCGGGTTTTCTGTGTGAATGTTTGCGCCAATCGGAGGATCACCGTGATGCCAACAGCCTTCGATTCTCCCGACGTCTGATCCGTCAGCCGCGCCGTCCTCGCATTATCCAGAAGACCACGATCGGCGCCGCTGTTCACACCCTCATACACACCCTCCCCAGTGCTTTTAATGGCGGTGTCTGTTTGACGGCTTCGTGCTAACACAATTTTCCAGAAAAAACAATTTGTTGGTTGTCAGACACAACCCCCCCCCCCTCCCCCTCCCCCTCCCCCTCCCCCCTCCCCCTCCCCCTCCCCCTCCCCCTCCCCCTCCCCCCTCCCCACGTTTTTTTTTTTTCCCCCTCATTATTTGTCACGAAGCGATTCGTTCCTGCGAGTTTCAGGCCTTTTCTCAGTCGATGTGAAGTGTTTTTCCAGGGGGTAAACACAAACCTTCTCCTCCTGCTGCTAGCATCAGTAGCTTCTGCAGCGCCACCTGGAGCAAGTAGTCCGCCACTGTTGCCCCCCCCCAAAATCTTTGTGTGCTACGTGATTTCGACGGAGAGCGGACACTCTTCACAGGAAGGGGTTGGAGAAGAAGTGTTTCAGCTCTGGGGGAGCGGCACGATAAACAAAGTGGGGGTTTGGTGAAGAGACGTAGCCTAGCCTAGCCTAGCCTAGCGTAGCGTGTATTTAAGGGCCTCAGGAGACGATTATTAGCGGCTCACGCTGATTAAAGACAAGTCACGAAGGAGTCGCCGGTGGCTGTTTTCACTCCCACTAATTGAAACCATCCCTTATTTACTCATCTCGACCAAAGGGGGGGGGGGTTCTGTTTGAGCTAGCGCCTTGGTGCGATGGGGGGTTGGTGTTGCACCGGAATGAAAAGGGAAGGAAATAAAATGAGAGATCACAGAAGGATTAATTCCATTTCGAAAGGCAGAGAGAAGCAGTGAGACGGGAGGCTGACGGGTGGTGGTGGTGGGGGTGTGATGGGGGGGTTGGGGGGGGTGAGGAGGGGGGCGGCCTATTTCTTTGTGCTAATTCCTCCACGCTCTTTACCTTCTAAAGCTCCTGCATTGTGGCGCAGTAGGACAGAGTGCGATTGAGAAATTTGGAGGAGTATTTTTAGACAAAGCACTCGCTCAGCCCAAAGGGGGAAACAGCATATGATTCTCCTCTTCTTCTTCTTCTTCTCTTTTCTTTTTTTTAACTTCACTGGATTCACAATGAACCTCTGGATCTGTCGCCTGCAGGCAGACTTGAGACTGAATCACTTCTGTATCGACATCACAAGAAGCTGCTTCCTGATTGGCTGCTCCAGAAATCCTTTCTTTCTTTCTTTCTTTCTTTCTTTCTTTCTTTCTTTCTTTCTTTCTTTCTTTCTTTCTTTCTTTCTTGCAGCATCATGAATCACTGCTGCTGCACAGATACAGTCGTTATCATTTACGAGGATTGGAAAGGTGGAAATAAGATTGACAAAGTCCGATATTTGAATCTCTTTCTATATTTCAACATCTTGAACTCTTCAGTGATTTAAGTGTCTTTACCCATTTTGGCTATTTTAGCCTCTTTTACTATTATAGCCTTTAAAAAAAAAAAAAAAAACTGTTTTAGCTACTTCAGCTGTTTAAGTCTTTCTAGATATTTTAGCAACTTAAGCCATTTTTGCCGTTTTTGCTATTTTAGCATATTTAGCCATTTCAGCTTCTGTTACTATATTAACTATTTTACCTGTTTATCTAATTTAGCTTCTTTAGCTATTTTAGTTATTTTAGCCTCTAATTACTTTAGTATCTTGAGCAATTTATCAACTCCAGATTTCTTTTTGCCTTTTTAGCTATTTTAGCGCCTTTAAGCTATTTAAGCATCTTTAGCTATTTTAGCAACTTTAGCTGTTTATAGTTGCTGTGTATTTCTTAATATTTGAGCAATTTCTTGTTCGTTTTTTTCCCTTTTTTTCTTCTTTTTTTCTTTCTTTTCCTTTTTAATCTTTTATATATTTTTATCTATTTAGTAAAAATAAACGTATAATTGTCAATTTAGTGTTTTTAGTTTGAACATTATTCCTTCATTATTTGATATTTCGACTAGTTTGGGTTTTTTTTTAATCCTTTTTTTTTTTTTTTGCTGTTGTTGCTATTCCACTATCCGGCTCTTTTATCAGCTTTACCTCTATTAGCTGTCTTTGAACAGTCATGTGTGTCCCATTATATAAACTGAAATCTTGATATATTCAGATTGAATGTATGATTTCCGTTGCCAGGTTTTATTTACCTGACCACCGGCTGTTTGATTCCAGTGTGTTTGTTTACCTCCCACCGCCTCAAGATGCCCCACTTCCATATTACATGCTGATTATAAACGAGTAGTTTGATGTTCCTGGTGAAATACATTGAAATCCCACAATGCATTGCACAGGGACAATAGATGAATGTCCAGCTGCAAAGAGAAAAGATGTTTTGAAGTCGGGATGCACCGATACCAGTGTCGGGTATCGCGTCTGATACTGCAAATACAACGACGTTGCTTTGACCAGACAGATCGAGATATTATCTCACGTCTCTGCCAACAATCCTCGGTTAATCTCATCTGCATGTTCCAGCCCTAATGACCTTCTGCTCCAACGTATTTGCAGCTATAAGTCGGGCTTATGACGTCTTTATTTGGCCCGAGTCATCATAAAGGTTTTTATGTAACACAAAACTGCAGCCAAGTTTTTCTGTCCCCAAATCAAAATTAACTAGAGCAGCAAAGAAAAAAATTAATCTTGACTAAAACCATGGCTCACAGGCTTTGCAGATCGTAAAGTTCGTCACACAAAAACTAAAGGTGAAGTTCATCAGCTCGCAGGAGGAAGATGCTCCATAATCTGGATGTTATCTGAAATTACAGATCAGTTATTATGAGCACAGCTTGAAAAAAAAGTGAAAACATCAAAATTGCCAAGAATTGTTGGAATGGTCCAAATATCTTAAGTTACTGCCCCCCAAAAAATAAGGAAAATTAAAAAAAATTTAAACTTAAAAGCTTAAAAAGTTAAAATGATAGGGTTAACCCTAACCTAAAAAAAATGAATATATATATGTGTGTGTGTGTGTGTGTGTGTGTGTGTGTGTGTGTGTGTGTGTGTGTGTGTGTGTGTGTGTGTGTGTGTGTGTGTGTGTGTGTGTGTGTGTGTGTGTGTGTGTGTGTGTGTGTGTATATATATATAGAGTATATATATATAGATGGAATGATGGAAGTTATTTGGAAATGTTTTTGTATTTACATTAAAGGTATACAGGAGGATTTTCAGGAATTCTAGGAAAGAACCGCCCTCTCCACCGTTTGAAAAAAATGCGCATGCGCAACGCTGTACCTGCTCCCGAGACGGAACGCCTACTAAAACGCGTGCGAGAGACGTGCACGAGCCCAGTTCTCCTCGTGCACGCTCTGTTTACAAGTCACAAGTCGGCATCGCTCACATAAGCTCACTTTACAAGAAGATTTTGCACCAGAGGGGGTGAAACTGTGTAAAAATGTCCGAGAATAATGCGTCGGGTCGGCCAGCGGCTTGATGAGAACCGTGTGGAGTGAGCTGCACGCAGGGACGAGCACGTACGACGGGCTTACGTCATATATCACCAGAACGATTGACAATTGGGAGGACCAGTTATTTTGATGATCCACCCGGAAGAAGAAAATCCTCTACTATACCTTTAAATTAAAATAAATAAATAAATAAAAATGAGGCACTCTATAGAAATGAAAGAAAATAATCCTAAGTGATTAAAAACTGCTACATCTGTGATCTGTCGCTATAGAAAATAAAAATCTATTTGCAATTTTGCATTTTAAGTCATAACTTTTTCAAGATGTAACTAATAACTGCGATCATTTACTGATACTATTTTCAGTTGTACAACATTGTTCATACCAGACCTTCATTCCAGGCATCAAACCAACAACCCATTCCAAACAAAAGAGCTGGAAGCAAATAAACTGGCTCATTTATGGGATTTTTGTTGAACATTTTATTGGCTTTTACACAAACATTTGGTCCAAAAAAACACAAATTTGAAGCCAAAGAAATCTTCTAATTACTGTTTTTTCCTAAAATCTCAATGATAAACTCTACAAACTTGAATAGTTTCACACAGACTCTGTTTGAGTGCAGGAACGTTGCAGTGAGTGTGTGTGGCATGCACCGATATGAATACCGATACCAATAACGGGGCAGATCCTCGTACATGGACAAAGTGACTCAATACGATGAAGTACATATGCTAGGCCTATAGGTGGAGCTGCAACTCAGAAATACACCAAAAAATGGAAAAGAAGACACTGATGATTACATCATTAGCTAATGTGCGTCTCGTCCGTCCCACACGTCAACGCCGAGGCAGCAGTTTTAAATGTAAAAATAAAACACCGTGCTGTGTGGCTGATCGGCCACGAATAATGCAGTGACCTGGAACTCGCTCAGCACGGAACCCCAAGTCGTGCCATATGCTAAATGCTAAATGCTACATGCTTGGGAAAAGTTGTTTCTCCATTGACTTTCTCATGTAAACGGACACAACGAAAGTTTTGCGTTTTCGTGTAAAACCAGCCTAAATGAATCAAGAGTGACGTGAGCGTCTACCCCCCCCCCCCCCCCCCCCCCCCAACCCCCCGTCTGACCGGCCATTGAACTCCTATACATTGACTGTTCCCATGGATGTGAACCTTTCGGTCTGTATCGTCTCATTGACTCTAATTAGCCGTAGCGGCATTTCCCACGTCTTGTGACAGTTTGTGAGCCCCCCCCCCCCCCAACCCACCCACCCACCCACCCACCTCCCCTCCTCTTCATCCTCATCCTCTCCCCTCCTGCCCCAGCTGTTGCCACATCTAGTGTTGCTGCTGGGAATGAAGCCACCGTGCATCCAAGGCCCGGGGCCTTGTCTACCCCCCCCCCCCCCCCCCCCTCCCCCCCTCCACCCCACTCCCCCAACTCTCTAATCTAATTGCCCCCATCCCTGAACCCCCGGCCCGCTCTCCCTTCCCACGCTCGTTAGCAAACATCCCGGCTGGCCGCCGCCTGACAGAAGCTCGCTGGGACACATCTGCTTCTTCCCCGGGCTTCATCCCGCGAAGCGAGGAGGACCGAGATTCTTCAACGGGAAACCGTCAACAACTCCGACACTCAAGTCTCCTGTTTATTAATCACCTCTCGCGGGTAACGCCTCATTAACGCTTACGACTTTAGGCCTCAGATGCCGGAGAGGTTTTGGACTCTGTTTAAATTAGCAAACTAGAATGACTCTGTCGAGTAAAAGCAATGAAGTGAATAAAACATTGTGTATAAACATCAAGTATGATGGTTTGGAACTCTCTGCTCACAGGTCAAGTCCTTCCTCTGCAGACTTTACATGTTCTTCCAGTGCGGTGCCTTAGAATTCAGAGAACGTGGCTTTTTAATCTGAGCCCATAACCGAAGGTCTGGTCAGGTTGGGTCAGGTTGGGTCAGGTTGGTTCAGGTTGGGTCAGGTTGGTCCAGGTTGGGTCAGGTTGGGTCAGGTTGGGTCAGGTTGGGTCAGCTTGGGTCAGGTTGGGTCAGGTTGGGTCAGGTTGGGTCAGGTTGGGTTAGGTTGGGTCAGGTTGGGTTAGGTTGGGTCAGGTTGGGTCAGGTTGGTTCAGGTTGGGTTAGGTTGGGTCAGGTTGGGTCAGGTTGGGTTAGGTTGGGTCAGGTTGGGTTAGGTTGGGTCAGGTTGGTCCAGGTTGGGTTAGGTTGGGTCAGGTTGGGTCAGATCTGGTCAGGTTGGGTCAGGTTGGGTCAGGTTGGGTTAGGTTGGGTCAGGTTGGGTCAGATCTGGTCAGGTTGGGTCAGGTTGGGTCAGATCTGGTCAGGTTGGGTCAGGTTGGTCCAGGTTGGGTCAGGTTGGGTCAGGTTGGTCCAGGTTGGGTCAGGTTGGGTCAGGTTGGGTCAGGTTGGTCCAGGTTGGGTCAGGTTGGGTCAGGTTGGTCCAGGTTGGGTCAGGTTGGGTCAGGTTGGTCCAGGTTGGGTCAGGTTGGGTCAGGTTGGGTCAGGTTGGTCCAGGTTGGGTCAGGTTGGGTCAGGTTGGGTCAGGTTGGGTCAGGTTGGTCCAGGTTGGGTCAGGTTGGGTCAGGTTGGGTCAGGTTGGGTCAGGTTGGTCCAGGTTGGGTCAGGTTGGGTCAGGTTGGGTCAGGTTGGTCCAGGTTGGGTCAGGTTGGGTCAGGTTGGTCCAGGTTGGGTCAGGTTGGGTCAGGTTGGGTCAGGTTGGGTCAGGTTGGGTCAGGTTGGGTTAGGTTGGGTTAGGTTGGGTCAGGTTGGGTTAGGTTGGGTCAGGTTGGGTCAGGTTGGGTCAGGTTGGGTCAGGTTGGGTCAGGTTGGGTCAGGTTGGTCCAGGTTGGGTCAGGTTGGGTCAGGTTGGGTCAGGTTGGGTCAGGTTGGGTCAGGTTGGGTTAGGTTGGGTCAGGTTGGGTTAGGTTGGGTCAGGTTGGGTCAGGTTGGGTCAGGTTGGGTCAGGTTGGGTCAGGTTGGGTTAGGTTGGGTCAGGCTGACAGGAGATAGTCAAGAGTTCTGATCTTGGGAGATTGGAGCAGCACGTTTGTGACCGAAGGTTCAGGGTTTGATTCCTCAGTGAGAACGAGATTGTGTCAGGAAGGATGTAAATGTTACAACGTTGCAGGTTTGATTCCCCATCGCCTCTCCCTGTCCATGTGCCCTTGAGCAAGACGTGAACCCCCGAATCGCTCCCAAAGTGTGAATGTGATTAACTGCAGGAAGTGATGATGATGGAAATACTGTTGGTCTGGTAACTTTAAATATCTACCAGCCACACTAGCAGGTGATTTAAAAACGTCTCTGGATCCTGCGTTGTACCACTGCGGTGTGAGAGAGTGACCTAAAATTCTAGACCAACTCAATCTTCATTTATTTCTCATTGTTCAACTTAGAACCATGTCTGTGGATAAAAGGCGAATTATATTACATAATTCAAGAATTTTATTACAAAGAGCAAATGCGGCGTCGTTACGTAATGTTTGTGTTTGAGATGTTTCCGGTTCTCCCTGAGCTCCGACGAGCTTTCCTTGATCGTTCGCACACATTCTCTTTGTTCGTTAATAAAATCTTTAAGTTCAGCTTCTTTAAGCCGATCGCTTCCTCAGATCTCTCCGGATTCTGCGTCGAGGAACTGCCGCTGGTTCATGTGTACGTTTCAACATGCAAGTGGTTAAAAAAGAAGAAATAAGTTTTTTGAAAAATTGCTTCCCGATCCGAGGGAACTTTTAAGTTCTACAACAAACGTGTCTTTTATTGGGAGGGAAAGATCTCGTGCTTCCGGAGCCGTGATTGCTCTGGAGGCCGGGTAATTGCTCTGAATAAATAGAAGAATAACTGAATTATGATTAAGTGTGAACAATCAGTGCAGCTGGGTGCATGAGCACAAATGTCTTAAAGTGACACTGTTCACGCTCATCACTGCTCCTCCAGATGGAGCTTCTTTTTTTTCCCCCCGATCAAGCAGTTAAACTCACCTCCACGTTGGTGGAATATCTTTGTTTTTAGGGGGAACCTCCACGCTGCGCCTGTCGTCGGTGCGAGAGCTGCCCGGTCAGCTGCAGGAGCTTTACCAGCAGGGCTTCGTTTTGGCGGCCGTTCATCCCTTCATCCACCCCTGCGGTCCGGAGTCCAACAGCCCGCAGCACCAGTTGTACCGGGCCATCCTGGTCCGCCTCAGCGACGGGTAAGAGGCGCCCGGCGCTCTGCCACCAGGTCAACTGGTTCTCTTTGTCGTTTACATGCAAAACATACAGTTTTGGTTTTTTTGCACTAAGAGAAAATGCACAAAAAAACATGCAACAATTGAAAGTTCACACGTTCACATAAGACACTTTATGCTTTCTTTAATCAATATAGGCACAAAAAAAAAAGAATAATTGCCACTTTTGTATGTACAGATAAATGCCTAATGCATCCCATAATATCCTTAAATGACATCTGGGATTTTTGAGAAAAAGAATAGGAAATAAAGAAATGTGCATCCTGTTGGAGTTAATGAGTTGGCCTGGAGGATTGTCGCAGGATTAAGGTTGATGAATGAGGGAAAAATGTCAGAATTAAAAGAATTCTAATTAACAAAGTGCGTCAGTTTCCTCTCTGCAGAGGCTGAGGAGCAAAAACGCACCCGGGCGTCAGTCGGGTTTGATTTCTTCTCTTGATTAGTAAGTGAGAATGAAAAGAGCAGACGATTATCACAGTATCACTGCAACAAGTTGGTGAAAATATTCTACTTGTGTTTTATTATGGGAGTGTTATGTAAACAAATAAATAAAGTCCAGCCGTCACTCATGCAACATGTTAAAGTTCAAAAGTTGTTTTTTTTTTTTTTTTTGTGGTAAAAAAATCTGAAAAAGTTGAAAGCAGAATGAGGAGCGCTGCGGGTGGTGTTGGTTTTTTTCTTCCTTTTGGTGTTGGGTTATTGTGGTGGTGGTGGTGGTGTTATTGCTGGCTTTAGTGGTGTTGTTGTGTTCGTGGTGGTGTTAGTTTTGTGGGTGGTGTTGTTGTCGCTAGTGGTTTTGCTACTGGAGTGTTGTTGTTGATGTTGTTTCTGCTTGTGTTGGTATTGTTGTTGGTGTTATTGTTGTTCTTGGTGGTGTTCAGTAATGCCCTGGAAAACACCTGTTTTACGTTCATTTTTTAGGCAAAATAAACAAAAAATGCTGAAAAATAAACAAGCATGCAGCATCTCAAAGGAACATAAAGGGCTATTTATTTTTATTTATTTTAATTTCATTTCATTTTATGTAATTTCATTTTATTTTATTTTATTTTATTTTATTTTATTTTATTTTATTTTATTTTATTTACTTTAATATAATTTTATTTTATTTTATTGAATTTAATTTACTTTAATTTTATGTTGTTTTATTTTATGTTATTCTATTCTATTCTACTCTGTTCTATTCTGCATCGATCCACTTCTTGAGCAAGTCAAACTGAGAGAAGTAAAGCGAGGATGGAGCCTACATTAGTTTCCACTCTGCACAAGCAGCACGACTCTGCAGCATCTATTCACACGTACAGCATCTTTTCTTAGTAATTAGTTTATGCAACATGTGCATTTTCCATTTTTTCACACATCAGCCCTCATGCACCCCATTTTATCATGTTTTTTATACGTGTTTTGCGAAATATAAATAAGATTAATGAAACCGCAACACATCTAATTTCACTTCCTGATCATTGCAATAATAAGCATCATCAGTGATACAAAAGGTGATAATTAAAGGGATTTCTAATAAGAATATGTCGTATCTATAAGTCATCCAGTCATTAAGAAGGTCAGCAACTGTGTCATTAGTACAGTGTGTTACCTTGTTAATTAACATGATGCCAAACGAGTTCATTAGAAAAGTAAAACTGCCAGATAGATATGAATCCCATGCATCCAGCAGTGCTCTCTGCACCACATCTGTATTGCATATTTTCCTCTTTTCTTTTTTTTATTGCATTAAACATCCACGCCCTGCTGAAGTCCAGGAGTGGACGGGAAAGTTTTTTTTTTCCTTCCAGGATTAAGCCTCATTAACTGGGCACATGGTGACGATTACAGGCGGCGCAGGTCTCTTATTAAGAACATATATTTTAGCCAAACAAAGGCGGGGGCCCGGCCCCCGAGGCCCCCGTCTTCCTAGATGTCCTCGCCACACTCCTGGGAATCAGACCTTTGTTGGCACAAACTGATGGAGCCATTACGGCCACTTAAGAAAGCATGTTGGGATTACTAATGCACCTTAATTGGCGTCATTATGCAGAAAAAAAAACACAGTGAATCAGATTTTGCTTCATATTCATGTCCCGGGCGACCCCCCCCCCCCCCCTCCCCCCTAAAGAAAGAAGAAGAGGCGGCTTGTTGACTGACGTTAAAGTCTACTTGATGACCATATTTATCCTTATGGTGTTTGAAGTTATGATAAAGCTTTTAAAATGTAATATAATCTAGTTAAACTGCAAATGTGTGATTCAACCTTGACCACAGTGAGCCTCACGTGGCTCTTCAGCTCCTCCAGAGCGGCTCCCTGAAGCTTTGAGTATATGTCATGAAAATAAGAGTCTTCATTTAATTTAAATTCCACACTGATTATATAAAATGGTTTAAAATCCAGGCTAAAACCTGCTGAATGAGGTCAAACTGCTAAATCAACAAACACTTTGAGGGAAATGGCAAAAAGGAGAAAAACAGAATTTAAAAAAACCCAATAGTAACTCTACAACAGCAATGCTACAATCGTAATGCTACAACCATAATGATACAACAATAACACACAGTGACTTGGAAAAGTAACTTTAATCTGATTGCTGGTTTAGAAATAGTAACGCGTTAGATTACTCGTTTCTGAAAAAAGTGCTCATATGACAGTAACGTGTTGCTGATTAACATGTTACTGATTAACGTGTTACTGATTAACATGTTACTGATTAACATGTTACTGATGAACATGTTACTGATTAACGTGTTACTGATTAACGTGTTACTGATGAACATGTTACTGATTAACATGTTACTGATGAACATGTTACTGATGAACATGTTACTGATTAACGTGTTACTGATTAACATGTTACTGATTAACATGTTACTGATGAACATGTTACTGATTAACATGTTACTGATGAACATGTTACTGATTAATGTGTTTCTGATGAACATGTTACTGATTAACGTGTTACTGATTAACATGTTACTGATTAACGTGTTACTGGTTAACGTGTTACTGATTAACATGTTACTGATTAAGATGTTACTGATTAACATGTCACTGATTAATGTGTTACTGGTTAACGTGTTACTGATCAACATGTTACTGATTAACAAGTTACTGATTAAGATGTTACTGATTAACATGTTACTGATTAACGTGTTACTGATTAACATGTTACTGATTAAGATGTTACTGATTAACGTGTTACTGATTAACGTGTTACTGATTAAGATGTTACTGATTAACGTGTTACTGATTAACGTGTTACCAGCATCACTGCTGCAAACTGCCTCTGACAAAAACAATGTGTTTTTCCACTTAAAAAGTGCTCATATGACAGTAACGTGTTGCTGATTAACATGTTACTGATTAACGTGTTACTGATTAACATGTTACTGATTAACATGTTACTGATTAACATGTTACTGATTAACATGTTACTGATTAAGATGTTACTGATTAACATGTTACTGATTAACATGTAACTGATTAACGTGTTACTGATTAACATGTTACTGATTAACGTGTTACTGATTAACATGTTACTGATTAACATGTTACTGATTAACGTGTTACTGATTAACATGTTACTGATTAACATGTTACTGATGAACATGTTACTGATTAACATGTTATTGATGAACGTGTTACTGATTAACATGATACTGATTAACATGTTACTGATTAACGTGTTACTGATTAACATGTTACTGATTAACATGTTACTGATTAACATGTAACTGATTAACGTGTTACTGATCAACATGTTACTGATTAACGTGTTACTGATTAAGATGTTACTGATTAACATGTTACTGATTAACGTGTTACTGATTAACGTGTTACTGATTAAGATGTTACTGATTAACATGTTACTGATTAACGTGTTACTGATTAACATGTTACTGATGAACATGTTACTGATTAACATGTTATTGATGAACGTGTTACTGATTAACATGTTACTGATTAACATGTTACTGATTAACGTGTTACTGATTAACGTGTTACTGATTAAAATGTTACTGATTAACGTGTTACTGATTAACGTGTTACTGATTAACATGTTACTGATTAACGTGTTACTGATAAATGTGTTACTGATTAACGTGTTACTGATTAACGTGTTACTGATTAACATGTTACTGATTAACGTGTTACCAGCATCACTGCTGCAAACTGCCTCTGACAAAAACAATGTGTTTTTCCACTTAAAACGTAGCGGGGTAATCAGCTCTTTAAGTCGAGCACTGGAGCGTCATTCTAACCGCTGCAGCGTTAGCTGCATAGCTCCGATTCTGATTAAACCTACTGACTTTCCTTTTCCACGTAGTAAGACACACGACAAGTCTTTAAAATACAACCATCTTTTTAAAACACAGCACAGGTTCATAAAAAAACAAACAAACAAAAAAAAAGCCCTTTGTGCTGCTTCATCAGCAGCTTCAACATCTGTCAGCGGCTCAGCAAGCTGTCACTCCGGTCCAAAGTCACCGCGGCCCCCGACATCTGCCTCCAGCCCCGTGCCCAAACAACCCAGGGCACTTCATTGAGGGCCGGACGCCAGGGAGCCCATCCAACGCCGACTGAAGGGCGAGAGAGAGAGAGGGAGAGAGAGAGAGAGAGAGAGAGAGGAGGGGTGACGGACAGCAGAGGGTGAAAGGTCGTTTGTTTGTCTCGTCACAATCCAACCACAAAAAAAAGACCTTGTCAGAAGCTCCTGGCAGGTTTCTGGAAAAGTTTAGACACCCCCCCCTCCCCCGCAGCACCACGGGCTGTGAAGTCGGGTCGATAAAAACATGACAATCAAAAAAGGCTGAATAAGCCTTTGTCTCCAATAGAAATATATGACCTCTTCCAGTAAACAAAATGAAGTTTACATCAGTTCGCGGGAGGAAGATGCTCTATAGTCTGGATGTCTTCAAAAGAAAAGGTTATTGAATATATGCAGCGCTAATCGGGGGGCTAATGCTCATGTGGATTTCAGTGGGAAAGCTTTCATGTTGCAGTGAGGACCACTGAGTTTAACATGAGGTCCACTGGACAGGAGCTTCATGCAATTATAACTGTTGTGAAAAACAAAACCGACAACAATCTGAACATGAAGTCGACTTTAATGACACATTCTGCTGCAAAGTACAGTGAAATGTTTAAAATAACAACAACTTTAAATCCTCTATAACCTCCTTGCTCGGTGCTTTGTGGGGCTGATTGGAGGAGGAGGACCAATCATCATGTTTCTCTGAAGTAAACTTCACAGCAGCGCCCCCTGCTGGAAGCTGTCATTAAGCTGCATTAACTGTTCACTCGACTATTTATCCGCTCTTACCGGGGGCTCTAGCGTGACGTTCTACTGCACATACGGTTTTTATTCGACCGTCTTTTCGAAGATTGGCGGGAAAATAAAGCCCAGGAGAGAGAACTTAAATATAAATGTGCAGTTAAAATAGATGAGGACGAGCGTCTGTGTTTCCTGGAGTTAAATCATGAAGAGGGAAAATGTTGGGGGACGATTAGTGAAACAGGCAACGTGAGCAATGAACAAACAATACGGGGTCGTAAAGCATAACAGGGTGGAGAATTAAAAAGGAAGCAATTAATTGGTTTGTGGATGATGAGTGGGAGGGGGGAGGGGGAGAGGGGAGGGGGAGTGGGGAGGGGGAGGGGTCAGACATGGCTGCTTCTTCTCCTCCTGTCAGCTCACATCAGGACTCCTCCCCCTCCTCCTCCTCCTCCTCCTCCTCCTCCTCCTCCTCCTCCTCCTACCCCTCCTCCTGCATCTCCTCCTCCTCCTACCCCTCCTCCTCCTCCTCCTCCCCCTCCCCCTCCTCCTCCTCCTCCTCCTCCTCCTCCTCCTCCTCCTCCCCCTCATACCCCTCCTCCTCCTCCCTCTCCTCGTCCTCCTCGTCCTCCTCCTCCTCCTCCCCCTCCTCCTGTTCCTCCTCCTCCAGTTCCTCCCTCCTCCTCCTGCTCTTCCTACTCCTCCTGTTCCTCCTCCTCCTCCTCCTCCTCCTCCTCCTCCTCCTCCTCCTCCTCCCCTCATACCCCTCCTCCTCCTCCCTCTCCTCGTCCTCCTCCTCCTCCTCCTCCTCCCCCTCCTCCTGTTCCTCCTCCTCCAGTTCCTCCCTCCTCCTCCTGCTCTTCCTACTCCTCCTGTTCCTCTTCCTCCTCCTCCTCCTCCTCCTCCTCCTCCTCCCCCTCCTCCTGTTCCTCCTCCTCCAGTTCCTCCCTCCTCCTCCTGCTCTTCCTCCTCCTCCTCCTGCTCTTCCTCCTCCCCACCTCCTCCTCCTCCTCCTCCTCCTACCCCTCCTCCTCATCCTCCTCCTCCTCCTCCTGCTCTTCCTCCCCCTCCTCCCCCCCTCCTCCTCCTCCTCCTCGCGGCGTCGGCAGAGGAACGTCCTCCGCAGCAGATAATTCACCACAAACCTGACAGCTTAATTTGAGATTGTCAAACTTTCTGTTTCATCATTATTTCCCGGCTGCCGTTCCGCCGTTCCGCCGCGGCGTCGCAGGGCGTCACGATATTTACTGTCAACATGGAGGAGTTCAAGTTTATGACAGGAAAAAGACTTTTCGTCTTTTTTTTAAACGAGAAAATAAGCTGTTGCCGCAGGCGTCGTTGGTTCCTCTCCGGGGTGGATGTCCTCCTCAGGGAGCGTCGAATGCAAAGACTGGAGTTTAGAATAAAACAGAGGAGGCGGGAAGAAAAACAACAACAACATAAACTACGGCGACAGCAAGTCAGAATCATA